>NW_012103920.1:2762372-2762920 GCF_000951045.1 Mandrillus leucophaeus
TTTCTTTAGACTTCTCTTCTCACTTCATTTCATTCATTTGATCCTCAATCGCTGATACTCTTTCTTCCAGTTGATCGAGTTGGTTACTGAAGCTTATGCATTTGTCACGTATTTCTTGTGTCATGGTTTTTATCTCTATCAGTTCATTTATAGCCTTCTCTGCATTGATTATTCTAGTTATCCATTCTTCCTCTCTTTTTTCAAGATTTTTAGTTTCTTTGCACTGGGTACATAATTCCTCATTTAGTTCTAAGAAGTTTGATGGACTGAAGCCTTCTTCTCTCAACTCATCAAAGTCATTCTCTGTCCAGCTTTGAGCCGTTGCTGGCAATGAGCTGTGTTCCTTTGGAGGGTAGATGCGCTCTCATTTTTTGAATTTCCAGCTTTTCTGCCCTGGTTTTTCCCCATCTTTGTGGTTTTATCTGCCTTTGGTCTTTGATGATGGTGACGTATTGATGGGATTTTGGTGTGGGTGTCCTTCCTGTTTGTTAGTTTTCCTTGTAACAGTCAGGACCCTCAGCTGTAGGTCTGTTGGAGATTGCTTGAGG
>NW_012103920.1:2763600-2792639 GCF_000951045.1 Mandrillus leucophaeus
TCAGTTCCCCTGGCTAGGAAAAGGGATTCCCTTCCCCCTTGTGCTTCCCAGGTGAGGTGATGCCTCGCCCTGCTTCATCTCTCCCTGGTCGGGCTGCAGCAGCTGACCAGCACCGATTATCTGGCACTCCCTAGTGAGATGAACCTGGTACCTGAGTTGAAAATGCAGAAATCACCCATCTTCTGTGTTGCTCGCGCTGGGAGCTGGAGACTGGAGCTGTTCCTATTCGGCCATCTTGCTCCACGCCCCTCCTCCCCGCTGCCCGGAGTCAATTTTGAAGACAAAGATTTGCAGGTGAATGGGCTGTGGAGTCAGACAGAGAGAGGGGTCAAGGGTAAGCCTGGGACTTTTGAGTCTGAGCAGCTGCAAAACTAGAATAGCCCATAACTGAGGCAGGAATGGCTCTGGGATTTGTGGGAGCAGGTCTAAGTGTGAGTGCCAGGAGCCCAGCTGAGCCCTGGTGATATGATTTGACGCTGTGTCCCCACCCAAATCTCATGTCAAAGTGTAATTCCCAATGTTGGGGGAGGGACCTGGTAGGAGGTGATTTGATTGTGGGGGCAGTTTTCCCTATGCTGTTCTCGTGATAGCGAGTTCTCATGAGATCTGATGGTTTAAAAGTGTGTGGCACCTCCCCTGTTGCTCTCTTTCTCCTGCCACCATGTGAAGAAGGTGCTTGCTTCCCTTTCACCTTCCGCCATGATAGTAAATTTCTTGAGGCCTCTCAGTCATGCTTCCTGTTAAGCCTGCTGAACTGTGACTCAATTAAACCTCTTTTCTTGATGAATTACCCAGTCTCAGGTAGTTCTTTATAGCAGTGTGAGGGTGGACTAATACACCTGATTATCACAGGTACCAGGTGTCTGGCTTTGCTCAGCCTTTGAGATAACAGCTGTGCCTGCCTCTGGGGACTTTTTGAAGGGTTAATGGAGTTACACACACCTTATATATGTCTGTGTGTCTGTATATTTGTGAAATTATGTGTATATAAAGTTTATTTAAGTATATAAGCAACATTGAAATCTAAAATTATAATGTATAGTATAGAAAAGTTATTGGCCTATAGTCATTTTTAATGATTAAATGAAATTTGCATATGAGATTTATATATAAATGAGTATATATAGTATTTAGAACAGTTGCTAAAATATATTCACTGTTTAATGATTAAATGAGATTTTTACATGTGTGTATATATATTTGCAAGATCTTTTGTATGAGTCATGTAAATTAGATTACATGTCATTATTATACACAATTATTAGTATAGTTGTTGGCATATAGTCACTATTTAATGACTTAATGTGATTTTTGTATATGTGTGTTAGGTATCTTAGATTTATACAAATATATGAAATATATATTTAAATAAGATTATATACGTGTATACATGAGATTTTATATATAAAATGCTTAGAAGAATTTTGGGCACATTGTCACTCTTTAGTGATCAAATGAACTTTACACCTGTGCATGAGATTATATGTGTATTAGATTTATTTTAAAATCTGAGATTATATAAATAGATATATACATGCATACATATACAAATACACATGTGTGCATATCTTTAGGACAATTGCTAGCATGGTATTGCCACTTAACCAATAGTGACCATGTTAATACTTACACTGGCAAATGCCATGGGCAGGGCTTAGGGCACTCCAGTCAGTGAACTCAGCACAGGTGTCTTGCTCTGAACACATGCAGGCCTGGGCACAACCGAAGTGAGGCCCAGGAGAAAGCTGGTTGTGATGTGGTAAAGCCCCTCTGGTTTCCCAGAGAAGGATCTGCAAGCAGGGTCTTTGCGGGTAGCCAAGTGGAGCATTGTCCCCCTACAGAAACTCCCTGATTGAGGGGCCATGGCATGCCCTTTCCTCTTCTGTGGCCCTCTGTGTCCTCATCTGTATGTGGGGCTCCCACTACCTCTCTCAGGATTGGTGAGAAGATTGAATGAGTGTGTATGAGACTTGGTGTACTTTCCCCCAGGGATTCCATAAAGCAGTTCCATTGGAAGCTCTTGCATTTGGAGATTTCCAGTGATGTTTCTACTTCATCATTCACATCTGTTCCTGAAAACATGGATGTGGTGGCACTGGACCAGGAGTGTGCCTAAGCTGGGCATGAAGCCAAGTCCAGAAGTTGGCATCCAAGATCAGATGACGTGACCAGGGCACTCATCTGGAATGCCTGGCCAAGAGCCTGAATCCAGAACCCAGCAGCAGAATGAACAGTAGTAGTCTCAAGAGCCACCATGGGGAGGTTCACGATGAGGGCAGGAGCGGTATCCTGGGCACTTGTATAGGGCAACTGCTGTTTTGCCCAAGGATGAGAAGGAGGCTGTCCTTGATACCAGGTGAGTGGGAAACGCCAGTGTGTGCATGACCCATGATAATTCCTCCACCAAGATTGTCAATTGGTAACAAATCTGAGGAGATTTTGCTGAGAGAAGTGGACAAAGAGAGCAAAGGCAAGAATTTTAGAAATTCTTAGGTTTTAGTAGAAAGAGCATAGTTTGAAGCCAGATGACCTTGCATTGAAATATCTGATTTGGCTTTGATGAATGACATGGTCTTGATTACAGTCACTTTAAGTAATCTGTTTGATGGGCACAATAACACCTACAACAGGTTATTGTAAAACTTATGTGAGCCAAGTGTAGAAAATGCCCAGTAGAAGGGCTGGCTCGTAGTAGGTGACCCATAAGTGTTAATTCCCTGACATTCACCTTCTCCCTTTCCCCTTAAAAGCAATGGAAGCCTGGCTGAAGACTGGGGCAGGAGAGCTGGGAGTGAACTTGCAGGCAGAGAGAGTCCCTGAGACACTGTCACTGGGGACTGACATCCAAGCTGGTGTAATTCAAGAAGTGCCAGGAGACCCCACCCACTCAGGAAATCCCCACCAGCCAGATGGTGACTTGTGAGCTGTAACTTAATAACCTCCTGGATTAAAGGCCTTCACAATGATTGGTGGCTGTATGATGGTTGGGGGAGTCCACAGATTTAGCCACTGTGTGCAGAGAAGCACACATAGATAGAGATCTCAGGGACAAGCTCGGCAAGCCAGGTCGAGAAGGCTGATCCTTGCAGTTTTCCTGCTGTTGTGGAGCATGGAGACCTGGTCTTTGCCAGGACAGATGGCAGGTGCACCCAGTCTCAAGGTGACAGAGGACCTGATGGGCTCCATCCTCACGGCACACTCTGTGTCCCAGCGTGCCACCTGTGCAGCCACCCTTATTTACACTTTCACTTCCAAAAACAGACACATGAGCTGCTTTCACTACAATTTGGATGGTAACAAGCAGTTACTGGCAAAGAGGAGAAAATTCAGATGTTGTGGGCCAATCTTTGGTGGAAGAGATCTGTGGTTGATAATGTTTTTTCCTAGCTTGCGGTTGTGTCTTGAAGATTATATCTACTCTTGGCCACGTTTCCTGTTTGATTGAGGAGTCTTTTGGTCTCTCTTCTCCTCTGCCCTGTGTCTTGTGTCATTCATCATGTTGTCCTCTAGGTTACAGGCCTGGTGGAGCTGGGAGAGCTTGACATTTGGAATCAAACAGACCCAGGTTCGAATTCTACCTCCACTACTGTGTGGACTATTTTGATGTCATAGCCTCTTGGCTTCAGATTTCTTGTCTAGGTTTCTGTTGTTATTGTTGTTGTTTTAAGGATTATATGTAATCCCTAAATGTATTTGATAGTATGCAGACATAGTATGAAATAGTGTGCACTTATTTCAGGTTAGTTCCTTATTTATAAGGTATTTTTAATGCCCAATGTCTCTTATCTTTTTACTTTTATTTATTTTTTTGAGACAGAGTCTCGCTCTCTAGCCCAGGCTGGAGTGCAGTGGCATGATCTCAGCTTGCTGCAAGCTCCGCCTCCCGGGTTCATGCCATTCTCCTGCCTCAGCCTCCTGAGTAGCTGGGACTACAGGCACCTGCCACCACGCCTGGCTAATTTTTTTGGTATTTTTAGTAGAGATGGGGTTTCACTGTTTTAGCCAGGATAGTCTCAATCTCCTGACCTTGTGATCCTGCCTCGGTCTCCCAAAGTGCTGGGATTGCAGGTGTGAGACACCGCACCTGGCTTTATTATTATTATTATTATTATTATTATTATTATTATTATATTATACTTAAAGTTCTGGGTACATGTGCAGAACGTGCAGGTTTGTTACATAAGTATACATGTGCCATGCTGGTTTGCTGCACTCATCAACCCATCATCTACATTAGGTATTTCTCCTAATGTTATCCCTTCCCTAGCTCCCCACCCCCGACAGGCTCTGGTGTGTAATGTTCCCCTCCCTGTGTCTGTGTATTCTCATTGTTCAACTCCCACTTATGAGTGAGAACATGCAGTGTTTGTTTTCTGTTCCTGTGTTAGTTTGCTGAGAATGATGGTTTCCAGCTTCATCCATGTCCCTGCAAAGGACATGAACTCATCCTCTTTTATGGCTGCATAGTATTCCGTGGTGTATATGTGCCATGTTTTCTTTTTTTGAGACAGGGTCTTGCTCTGTTGCCCAGGTTGGAGTGCAGTGGTGTAATCTCAGCTCACTGCAACTTCTGCTTCCAAGTCTCAAGCGATCCTGCCACTTCCGCCTCCTGAGTAACTGTGACTACAGGTGCGTGCCGCCATGGTTGGCTAATTTTAAAAATTTTTTGTAGAGACGAGGTCTCACTGTTTCTCGCAGGCTCTCAGTCCCTTTTAGTGCCTCCATTTGATAGGAGAGAAAACTGGGGCTCAAAGAGATGAAGTGACTTGCCCAGGGACACAGTGGTAAACAGTGGAGCGTCAACTCTATTATTTATATTTCTGTTTGTTTTAAAAGTTTTAATTCTGAATTAATTTCAGATTTACAAAGAAGTTGCAAAAATAGTAGCAAAAATAATTCCACATACCCTTCACCCAAATCCCCTAAATGTCAACTTCTTGTGTAAGTGTGACCTAATTATAAGAATTAGAAAGTTAACATTCATAACAATATTATAATTTAATTATTCAAATGTTTCCAATTGTCCCATGAATATCCTTTTTCTGGTCCAGAATCCAATCTAGGATCATGCATCACATTTACTTGTCACATCTTTTTATTTGCCTTTAACATGGAACAGTTCCTTCACTTTTCTGAGATGTCCTTGACCTTGACATTTTAAGGAGACTTTAACAGGCCAGTGATATTTTATAGAACGTCCCTCAATTTGGGTTTGTCTGAACTTTCCCGATTATAAAATTCAGGCTATGCACTTTTGGCAAGGACATTACAAATGGGCTGTTATGTCTTTCTTAGTGCATCATATCTGGAGGCACTTGATGTCCATTTGTTCTTTTATTGGTGATGTTAACTTTAGCTTTTCGGTTTAGATTCCAAGGCTTCTACTTTTTCAACTGCACTATGTTACCAGACACTGATCTCTGTGTACTGGACTCAAGGTGTTGGACTTGATAGTGTCATTAAAGCAATTGAAAATAATATTAAATGATATTGCGACTCAGTATGCTGCTTTTAAACTGTGAGTTTAATTGGCGGCGAAACCCAACTCTGATGGTCTGAGTAAAGCCAGAGACGGGAAGAGGGCTCAGCATGTGATGGCAACTCAAGCTATTTTACTTGGGGCTATTTTACTTGAATAGCCATTCAACCTTTGTGTTGCAGGGAAGGGAATTTAGGTGGCAGATGCTTGGGTTAGTGACATGCTGGACCCTGAGGGACTCTGTGTAATCTGAGTCCTCTAGGGTTGGTTTTCTTCAGGGGGCACTAGCGATTCTCTTCTGAGAGAGCATAGCATCCTCTTCACCAGCTGGGAGATCAGGGATGGCAATGGTGGTCAGAATGGATGAGTTCAGCAGAGTTTCACTGGGGCTTGGGGCAGGGATCAGCTTCTTCCTTGGGCCTGTGGGGCAAGAACTTAGACATGAGGGGTTTCTGGTCCCTTTGTGATGTTTCTGTTGTAATTTATCAGTGACTGTCGTCTTAGTCTCTACCAGGATTCTGGGGCTGGGCATCAATTGTCAGAATTATTTGTCATAATTAACTGTCAGAATTATTTTTTCAGGTCTGAAGATCTGTTAGCTGGCTCAGAAAGCAATTAATCCTATGTTTACTTGTTTTCTAACTAATGTATGTTACTTTTTAGAGCAGTTTTAAGTTTACAGAATAATTGGGCAGATAGCACAGAGTTCTCATATACCCTCTTCCCCAAACCTCATACACTTTTCTCTATTATTAACATCTTGCATTAGTGTGGTGTATTTGCAACAACTGATGAAACAGTATTGGTTCATTAATATTACTAACGAAAGGCCATAGTTTACATGTTGGTTCACTCTGTGTTGTACGGTCTGTGGTTTTGACAAAGGTATAATGTCATGTATCCATCATTACAGTATCATACAGAATAGTTTCACTGCCCTGAAAATGTCTCCCATGCTCTAGCCATTCATCTTTACCTCTCTCCTCTGAAACCCCTGGCAACTAATTTTTTTTCTATTTCTATAGTTTTGCCTTTTCCAGAATTTCATATAGTTGAAATCAAAGAGTATGTAGCTTTTTCGGATTGGCCTATTTCACTGAGCAATAGGCATTTAAGTTTTTCCATGTCTTCTTTGTGACTTAATGATTTCTTTTTATTGTTGAATAATATTCTATTGTATGGGAGGCCAGTTGTGGTGGTACATGCCTGCAGTCCCAGCTACTCAGGAGGCTGAGGCAGGAGGATTGCTTGAGTCCAGGAGTTGAAGGATGCAGGGAGCTATGATCGCACCACTACACTCCACCCTGGGTGACAGAGTGAGGCCCTGTTGTAGGAAAAAAAAAAAAAAAGAAACTCTATCATATTGATTACCATAATTTTTTATCCATTCACTTATTGGAGGATATGTTGATTGCTTCCAAGTTTCAGTAATCATGAACAAAGCTGCGCATAAACATTCATGTGCAACTTTTTGCATGAACGTAAGTTTTCAACTCATTTGCTTAAATACCTTGGAGTACAACTACTGGATACTATGGCAGAACTATGTCTAGCTTTAGCTTTGTAAGACTGTTAAATTATCTTCCAAAGTAGCTGTACCATTTTACGTTCCCACCAGCAATGAATGAGAATTCTTGTTGCTCCACATCCACATCAGCATTTGGTCTTGTCAGTGTTTTGGATTATCATCATGGAGGCCATTTTTAAATTTTTATTACCATAGGGGAAGCTCTCTCCCCCTTCGCACGTTCCTACTTCTGCTCTTAGTGTAGGAACCCCCACCAATAACTCAGAAGTGCTGGCAAGACAACTTGTACTTCTCTCTACTCCTTGTTCAAGTTTCTCCATGGGAGATGGGAGTGTCCCTCTGATCAGTGAGAGCCCGACATGCACTAGGCCTTGTTGACTGGGTCCCAGAGACAAAATATGTATCTCTCCCCTGGGCTGGTGTGCACCCCTGGAGGGAGGGCTTCCATTTCTTAGCTTTTCTGCCTGAATAACAGGAATAAGAAGAGGTGTCCTTGGGAACGGAAGGTAGACAAGAGGTCCCATGATATTTTCTAGTCATGCTGCGCAAGGGAGCTCAACTTGGAAGGTTGTGTGCCCATTAATCAATCCTGAGATCCCAGTTTTTACCCTTTATGTTTCCTAGCTGTGGAATGAGAGAGGTTAGTTTCCCCTTCTTCTTCAACAATACCCACATCATCACCACCAATAGCAGCAACAACAATTGTTCCTAATACAGTTACAATATTATTAACACAGTGCAAGCAACCGGCACCATTGTTGCCTATCTGTACTAAAATCAGGTCCCATAGTCAGTATACCATCTGTGCTAGATCATGATTCCTCACAATGAACCCAAGAGTTATGTATCATGGCCCCCAAGGAACTTGGCTCTTGGCTCCAAGAGGTCACACAGCCAGATAGTGTCAGAGTCGTGCTTGGGAACCATCTCTAACTGAATCACAAGCCCATACTCGTTCTGCTGGAGGGCCTAGCTCAAGGTGAGATGGGATGGCCCGGTGCCTCGGAAGAAGTGAGGGAGAGTTTCTTTGTCTCCCTCTTCAGCCCACTGTCCACTTTTACTCAGGACTCACTCAGAACAGTTTCCCCTGTCAGTTTCTGAATTTGGTTGTTATCAAGGGAGAGAGAGATAATCAATTGAGTACCTTCCATACCCTGGGTGCCACACACTGACTTTTGTATCTGTTGTTTTGTTTAAATTTTACAAACAACCGGTTGGTTGGGGAATATTATGATCCTCGTTTTACAGACAAGGAAACTGAATTTCAAAGAGGTTAAGTAACTTTTCCAAGTCCATTCCTAGTCTCAGCTAATAAGTGGCAACTGCTGGGAATGGAGTATGGAGTTGTCTCATTTGAAAAATCATGATCTTTACACTGGGTTTTCTCATACAGTTTGGTCACAGGATCCTTTCATGCTCTTAAAAGTGATTGAACTGCAACCACTAATGAGTTATCAGATTTAAGATCACCATTCCTGTCAACTTGCCCAATCAGACATCATGTGCCTTCTCATGCTAGGACACACCACCGAGAAAGCACCCTTGCAAATATTATCTCACCTGGGTACAATCGTGCCTCTAAATTAAACTTCTAATGTCCAGGAAATACAGAGGACAGTGAAATATGTTAAACAAAACTCCATCAATGCAATTAGTCAAATCTAGAATGTGAAAAACCACACAAAATATTTCAGCATTTGGTTTTATTACCAAATGAATTTCAAAGAAAAAATTACCAGTGGGGCGAGAGTACCTAGGAGGCATATCTACCAATTGCCTTATAAGGACTACTTTGGATCCCAATTTAAATAAAAAACTGTGTATGTGTGTGTGTATGAGACAATCTGAAATACGAAACAATGAATATTTCATGATATTAAGGAATTATTGTTAATTTTTAGGTGGTTAATGATACTGTGGGTTTACTTTAAAAAATATTCTTATATTTAAAAAATAAATATAATTAAGGATTCATGAAAAAAAATGATTGAAGAACCCAAAGAGATTTTCTTTATATGAGTAGTATCTACTGATATCTAAGATATTAGAAGTTTAACGAAGAAATTTAAAAAACATATTAACTCACATAAATATAACAATAATAGGCCTGTTACATATTGATATGAGTAACTTTTTTTTTTTTTTTGAGACGGAGTCTCGCTCTGTCGCCCAGGCTGGAGTGCAGTGGCCGGATCTCAGCTCACTGCAATCTCCGCCTCCCATGAGTAACATTTTTATGAAAAACAACTGCACTTTCCAAAATAAAAAAAGTAGTGAGAAGAGTGGCATTCTTTTGTATTTTTAAAAATCTTGTAAATGTCTGATGTAATAGATGACAGGTGGATTTTATATCTGCTTCTGTGTTCAATCTATTGTGATATCACATATCGTGTAGCTTCTGGAATATTCAACCAGACACTCATGACAGTAAGAATGAAAAAAGCAAACAACACCTTAGTATTATTAATATGAAAATAGCTTGACTTCACAGACTCCCTGGAGGGGTCTTAGGGACCCCTAGAAGTTCCCAGAAAACACTTTGAGAACTTCTGCTCCACACCATGCGTCAACCAAGAGGGTGGTGTTGGACACACCACTTTTTGGGCTGCACTGGTTAGTGCTATGATCCTAGACTGGTAAACTGGCAGTTAGGTAGTAATGGTGTGTAGACCAGGCTTTTGACTCAAAAGAAACTCACAGATATGGCTATGCCTGGTCCAAGATTCATTCGCAAGGATTAAGGGAATCTGTGAGCTGGAGGAATGCTGATGATAAAAGACAAAGTATAAGACGTCTCAAAATCATCATCATGACTCCAAGATATTGAGCAACTGCAGAGTACTTTAGTGATCGTATTTCCCCAAAGTTTTAGATGAAGTAGGAGAACCCCAAATAAGTGATTTGCCACTGTCACACCTGTGTTGATGAAAAGAGTCAAGCTCCTTGAAATATTTGAAGAGATTTATTCTGAGCCAAGTATGAGTGACCCATGGCCCATGATACGGCCCTCAGGAGATCCTGAGAACATGTGCTCAAGGTGGTCGGGCTACAACTTGGTTTTATACATTTTAGGAAGACATAAGACATCAATTAATGCATGTAAGCTGTATATTGGTTTGGTCCAGAATGGTGGAACAACTAGAAGTGAAAATGAGGGGGTGGGGGGGGTGGGATGGTGATGGTTGGGGGCGGGTAGTTCCAGGTCATAGGTAGATGAAACATTTTCTGATTGGCAGTTGACGGAAAGAGTTGAGTTACTGTCTAAAGACCTGGAATCAATAGAAAGGAATGTCTGAGTTAAATAAGGGATTGTGAAGATCAGGCTTTTATCACTTAGTTGAAGCCTCCAGGTAGTAGGCTTCAGAGAGAATAGATGTACATGTTTCTTATCAGACTTAAAGAGTCTTTTCTATCAGTCTTAAGGTTTGTGTTGATGTTAATACTGGTCAGCTGGGCCTGAATTCCAAAGGGAGGAGCATGTCCAACTCCCACTTCCCATCATGGCCTGCATTCGTTTTTCAGGCTAACTTTAGAATGCCCTTGGCCAAGAGGACGGGTCCATTCAGATGGTTGAGGGGCTTAGAATTGTATTTTTAGTTTACACCTGGTACACAGCAGAGATGGGCATGAGGCAGCAGGTGGGGAAACTTTTCTGCCTAGGTACAGCTTGGCTCCATCTCTTTACAGTCTCTGCTCCAGTCTTTGTTGGTGTTAATACTCAGCAAATCATGAGATAAATGTACGAAAGTCATGGAATTGCAAGCTGTGGCTCTAGCAAGATTCAGTTTAGGGGTTTTTCTATGGCATTCCCTATAGATAATTTTGAAAAATACCCAGAAACAGCTCCACGCCTGGAAAGGAAATGCCAAAACCAGCCTGATTAAGACTGAAACTCCAGATGTCATCGAATTTCCAAACGTGCATTTCTTGGTAGGTGACAAGCAGTAGCCGGGGTGATGACTCACCAGGCTGGGATCCAAGTGGCTGGGGTTGTTTACCACAAGAATGGTTCATCAGCTGGTTGCCATTGTGCCACTGCTGTGTTGGCTCTGCTCTGGGCCAGACAGTCCTCGCCGTTTCTGAAGGTCCACACTGAGGTCCACACTTTTTCATTTGAAGCACACATAGGGCGTGCATATCTGGCTTTGGAGATCTTGGATGACAAATCAGCATCTCATCCTCTGTCCAATGGGAGCAAAACCCATGGGGTTGGGACACAGAGTTGAAGGGGTGAAGTTCTGCATTGACCTTCCATGAATCCTTTACCTTCCTATTGCTAAAGCATCATTGAATTTTAATCTTTCTCTCTGGTTCCTACATCCAGTTAATGACCAAGTCCTTTGAAACCTGCCTCCTCAGCATTGTTCTTATCTATCCCCTCCTCTCATTCCTATCATGGTAGGTTCTTTCATTTTATCTCCTGATTCTCTCTCCTAGCTGGTCACCTACCCTCCAATCTAACCCAGCATTCCCTAAACTTTACCTTTTTGATTTTGTCCATATCTCTCTCCCGTCTATAGTATTCAACCTTGCACATGTTTGTTTACATTGACTTCATTATATAAAGTCTAACATTGTACTGTGTATATACATACCTGTAAAACATATACACATAAATTTTCTAAAAACTTAGCTAGTAAAATAAACCTGTGCACAACATAAAGACATAAAATACTGTGAAATATCTCCATTTGGGAAACTCGAAACCCTTTCTTTACTCTGCAGCTGGGGTGGTCTTTTTATTTATTTTAAATTTTTTTACTATTAAATGTTTTTATTTCAATAGCTTTAGGGATACAAGTGGTTTTTTGTTACGTGGATGAATTATACAGTAGTAAAGTCTGGCTTTTAGTGTATTCATCTCCTGAGTAGTGTGATGAATACGTGGGTACGCATCACACTACTACATTGTGCCCAAAAGGTGATTTTGTTTTATCCCTGACCTCCCTCCCACCCTTCCTCCTTCTGAATCTTTAATGTGATTATACCACTCTATATGCTTTTGTGTACCCATAACTTACTTCCCACTTATAAGTGAGAATATGCGGTATTTGGTTTCCCATTCGTGTGTTACTTCACTTAGGATAATGGCCTCCAGCTCCATCCAAGTTGCTGCAAAAGACATTATTTCACTCTTTTTTTTTAATGGCTGAGTAGTTTTCCATGGTGTGTGTGTGTGTGTGTACACCACTTTTATATGGTATATACATACATATGTATATCTATGCCATATTTTCTTTATCCACTCATTGGTTGGTGGACATTTAGGTTGATTCCCTATCTTTGCTACTGTGCACAGTGCTGTGATAAACATATGAGTGCAGGTATCTTTTTTATATAATGGTTTCTTTTCCTTTGAGTAGATACCCTGTAGTGGGATTGCTGGATCAAACAGCAGATCTACTTTTAGTTCTTTGAGAAATCCAGCAGTGGTCTTTTAAAAATGCAAATTTGAATACATTACTCTATGGATTAAAATCTGTCAAAGGCTTTGTACCAAATTCAGTTTAAACACCATCCTGTATCTGAGTACTTGCCTTGCTTTCTAGCTGGGGCAGCACTAGCAGCGTCTTGTACTGTTCCCTAGTTTTGTAGCCAGGTTGTTGAGGCAGCAGGTGGGGGAGCCAGGTAGTAGGCTTCAGAGAGAATAGATGTACGTTTCTTATCAGACTTAAAGAGTCTTTTCTGTCTGTCTTAAGGTCTGTGTTGATGTTAATGCTGGTCAGCTGGGCCTGAATTCCAAAGGGAGGAGCACGCCTCTCCTGTTGCTCCAAATCACAGTTACTGTTAGGGTCTCCTCCCGTCTTGAGCCTGCATGGCCCACTTTTCTCCTGCCCAGGGGCTTCCATGTCTCCAGGTGCGAGACACTGCATGATCCACCTGGTGTTCCCACATGCCTAGTGCTTAACATCAGAAGTGCAGGAGTTAACCACCTATGGGGCAAATGTTGACCAATGCCTTGAGGAAGCCTTGTATAAAGTCCCCTGTCTTCCCTCCCTTAGATGGATGTTTCAGAGATGCAGTCTTTCTCACATTCTCTACAAAGATGCCTGGTAAAGCCAAAGAGATCACCTTGTCACCAGTCATGACCAGTTGGGTAATGACTTCCTTCTATTTGCTCCCAGTGCTTCCCGTACTTACTCCCTCTTTCCCTCACTTCTACTTCCCAGGGATTGCGCTCCCTGATAAGCTTTAGCCTCGGGCTCAGTTTCCTAGGGAACCACGGACTAAAAGAGGTTCTCATTTTGAGGTCTTCATAGACTTCATCTCTTCTCATGATGTCACTCCTTCTTCTCCCTGTACCCAATGTTCCAACTTCTACAATCTACTCTTGGTTTCCCCTACCAGCCAGCAGTCTCATTCCTTTGTCCACACTGTATCCTTGTCTTCAAAACCTATTAATACCTATTCTACTATCAGACTTCACTCACGGATCAACCCCCTCCCCCACCGCCAGGAGCCTCCTCTGATCCTCCTCCCCTCTCCACATAGAATTGATCATTCCACTTCTTCACCCTGTTGTGTTTTTCCAGAGTTCTCTGATAGCAGCTCCACTTGGTGCTTCATTGCATGTGCTTATTGATGCTCAAATATAAGTTCCATAAGAGAAGAGATTTTTTGCATTTTGTACATTTTTGTGCCCATTTTTTGAATAAATGAATATCTGACCCTTTCAGCTGTGTGACTGTTTTGCACATCACAGTGTCTCCAATTGCCATCCTAGGGTCATTGTAGGGTGTACAGAGCAGAAGCTCAATACATATTTGACGAATGCATGAATGAAATTTAGTCTAAATCATTGAGCATATATTGAACAATCATTGAGCAGAGATGCACCCCTCATGCTAACCATTTGCCTCAACAATGCACAAAGTTTCTCACAAAAAGCAGCCAGATGCTGTGGATGAGTCATTTCAAAACCAACCCGGTACTAAGAAGACAGCCGCAAGCTTTGAGCTGCTGCGTGGCTGGCCAGAAGCTTAATCTTCTGAGTGTGAGTCCCAGCTGGGAAGCACAAACTATTGTGTTCACCCCAGGAGTCAGAAATGTCTGGACCTGTCTAGAAGATGATGGGGTGGGCTCATGGAGGTTCTTTGCTCAGGGCCTTCTGGGAAGTAAACATTCTCAAGGAAGATTGAGTCCAGGCCAAAAGCTTGCTCCAAGAACAGAGGTTCATATGTGAGGAATGTACATCCCCACTGAACTCCCCCTAGAGCAAGGCAGCTATGGTAAAACCTGAGCACAGAACCAAAGAGCTGCTTCATATCAAAACTTGGCGAGGCACCGCAAGCACAGAACCATGGTGTTTTTTAACCAGGGAAACAGGATGTAGCCTGAGTGGGGATAGGTACTTTCCCACCTGGGGTGATTGTTGGAGCCCAGGATGGCATCAAGATAGAGGACATAGTCCCGTGCAGTGGGGCTTTGGGAACAGCAATGGATGCTCCCACAGAGAGATGGCGCTGGAGCTGGCAAGCAGGAATATATGGCAGGCTCCATGGAATACCCAAAAGGGGCTTGTTCTTGAGCTGATGTACAATGCCCCCGGTAGCATATCATAAGGATAATGGGAAGATTAAGTCAGAGAAGGAACGCTTTGGTATTGGTATTGCTATTTTATATTTTTATTGTTGTGTCAAATGACCTTTGGTTCTGACATGTATATTAACCATTGATAATTGATTTAATTATATAATTTATGTAAAGTCTTAACCCAATGTCTGTACATAGTAAGTGCTCAATTGCTTTTAACTATTATCATTATTGTTAATGAAGGAGATGGTACTAGTTCATCCAGGCTGCTATAACAAAATACCATAAACTGGGTAGCCTATAAGCAACTGAAATCCATTTCTCATAGTTCTAGAGGCTGGGAAGTCCAAGATCAAGGCACCAGTAGATTTTATGTCTGGTGAGAGCCTACTTTCTCAGATGGTACCTTCTCACTACGTCCTCACATGGTGGAAAGAGCAGGGAACCCTCTCAGGCCAGTTTTATAAGGGCACTGATTCCATTCCTGGGGGATTTGCCCTCATAACCTAATAATCTCCTAAAGGCCCTACCTCCTAATACCATCACCTTGGCAGTTAGGTTTCAACATAGGAATTTTAGGGGAACACAAAAATTCAGACCATAGCATCAGGGTCAGGGATAGAGAAATGCCTTTTGATTACAATTGCTCTGACCCCTGTTTTTATCTCTGGACTAATAATAGGGCCAGGGATCACATGGGTAATGTTTAAATACACGTGTTGAAATTATTATAAAAGAAAGAGAGAGAGAGACTCAGAATAGAGACTTTCAGATTCTAGTTTCCATCTTAGTTCTACCCACATGGATTGAGTGTCACCACATGCCCCTGGGCTATGAACTCTCCACTTGCCCTTGTACTTAATCCTCATGGAATTTTTCTAAGGCACACTTTTTCCCTGTGAAAGATAGGGAAACTGAGGCTTGAGGACTGGAAGGTGACTAGTAAGTCTTGCTCTCCTGTGAAATATAGGGAAACTGGCCGGGCACGGTAGCTCAAGCCTGTAATCCTAGCACTTTGGGAAGCTGGGGTGGGTGGATCACCTGAGGTCGGGAGTTCGAGACCACCCTGACCACATGGAGAAACCCCGTCTCTATTAAAAATACAAAATTAGCCAGGCATGGTGGTGCATGCCTGTAATCCTAGCTACTTGGGAGGCTGAGGTAGGAGAATCGCTTGAACCCGGGAGGCGGAGGTTGCAGTGAGCCGAGATCACGCCATTGTACTCCAGCTTGGGCAACAAGAGCGAAACTCCATCTCAAAAAAATAAATAAATAAATAAAAAGAAATATAGGGAAACTGAGGGTCGGGGACTGGAAGATACCTGGTAAGCCTTTCTCTCCTGTTGTAAGAGATGATGAAATGAAGACTCACCTGGGTAAAGTCACTTGCTCAAGGTTTTGCTTACCTTATAGTTGAAGGAACTGAGATACAGGAAGCTTAAGATGTTAGTGTGAGATCTTAGGCTGGTTAGAACCAGCAGCCAGTGTCAACATTTGAACCTTCTCTCTGACTTCATATCACTTTATACCCCACGGTCCTGTCTCAGGCATGAAAAGGGCCTGGAGTGTCCTGGCCCCCAGGGGGATGGGAACAAAAATGGAGGCAAAGTGGGTTTGGATCTGACCTCCCATCTGTGTCCCTGGCTTTCAGAAGAACATCCCAGTCCAGCCAAGGGGAAAGATGCTCGGTGAGCTGGAGAACTGGTTTGGCTGAATGTTCTAAATTTAGAAGGGGACTTGGATATACCCTCAGTGGCTTTTGACTGGAGCCCAAAGTTGAAGCCTGTTGGTGTTTTTCCTCTTTGGTTTCTCTGTAGGGCAGGAAAACTGCTCTCTCTCAGGTTCCTAAGGGCTCAGCCACCAGCGCCAGGTTTATAAATACCCTCTCCCTTCCCTGGCAGCTCTCACCCCAGCAGATTGTTGGTGATTTCAGGATTCCTTGTGGAGTCTCTACACTCTGATGCACCAGGGTGATAACCCTGGGAGGGCCTGGGGCAGGGGTGTGCCATGACCCTGAAGAGCTCATACCCCCTCGCTGTGGCCTTGACGAGCAGTGCAAAACCGTGTGAGGGAAGTAACACACTCCTTTGTCCCACTCAGGTAAAGGGCTTTGGAGGTTAGCACTGTATGTCATTAAAGGGGAGCGAAAAGGTCATCGAGGGAGTGCTCATGGGGTGCTGTGTGTTGCGCCTGTGAAAAATGATTCAATACTCGCTGATAACGTGAGTTAATATTAACTGTGGCTGGGTGCCAGCTCCACGTGAAGTTTTTCCATGGACTACTGTACTGATGAACTCATATGCTTCCATAGATTCCCTACACTGATCCAGGGACAGAAATGGTTCTATTTTATGGGTGAGGCACTAAAGCCACAAGAAGTGGAGTTGTCCCAACCGCTTAGCTGGTGCATGCAGGCATCAACATTTTCTCTCTACCATGCCATGTTGAGAGTACTTACTGTGCCTAACTTGCAGCACACTAGGCAACTAGGCAACTTGAAAAGTTGTGAAGTCATGTAGACTGGCATTCAAATCACAGCACTGCCACTTGTTTCTAAGAACCTGGGCAAATTCTCTAAACTTATCTGAGTCTCAGTTTTCTTATTTGTCAAATGGAAATGAGGTAGAGTCAACGTGAAGACTAATTGAGATTAAGACATTAACTTGAGAAATAGTATGCCCTGAATAAATAGTAGTGAATAATAATAATAAAGCTAATATTTATTCATTCCTTCATGTGTTAGGCTATGCTTTACATATTTTATTTAATGATCTTAGCCATCTTAGGCAGACATGCTTTTACTAATTTTATTTTTCAAAAGAGAAATCTGAGGGTCAAAGAGGGTAAGTGACTTGCCCATGGCTTCATACCTAGTAAGTGGTGGAATGTGGATTTGAATCCAGAGGGTGATTCCAAGTCCCTGGTCTTATCTCATCGATAGTGCCTTTATCATCAATACTATCATTGTTCATCATTAGCTTCATGATTGTCTGTCATCATCACCATCACCATCATCATCACCATAACCATTGTCATTATCACCATCAACATCACCACTGTTACCTTCATCAACATCATCACCATCACTATAGTCACCACCATCTTCATCACCATCATCATCACCACTATAGTCATCACCATCTTCATCACCATTATCATCACCATCAACATCATCACCATCATCATCATCACCATCATTATAGTCATCACCATCTTCATCACCATCATCATCACCACTATAATCATCACCATCTTCATCACCATTATCACCATCAACATCATCACCATAATCATCATCACTATCACTATAGTCATCACCATCTTCATCACCATCATCACCATCATGATAGTCATCACCATCTTATCACCATCATCACTATAGTCATCACTATCTTCATCACCGTCATCATCATCATCATCACCATCATCATCATCACCATCATCACCATCTTCATCATTACTACCACCATCTTTATCACTATCATCACCACCACCATCACTGTCTTCATCATCACTGCCACCACCACCATCACTATCATCATTATCTTTGCTATCATTTTATGATTATTGCTGTTCTTTAACTTGCCCTATTAGCCCAGGACCTCCTCCAGGGTAAGGATGGTGCCCACACCTGGCTTGGGCTTGGCTCAAAATAGGGTCTCAGCATATGTCTGTGGGTGGGCTGACTGACCTATGACTGACTGGAAACATGAAAGGGGGATCCTCTGTGAACTCAGCTTATCCAAAAGGCTTCCTCACCCCTTAGCCTAGAGAAATGGAAGGCTGGTTGACCTGAAGGAATCATTGCGAAGGACATGGTTAGCAAAAAGCCCACAGACTGAGTCCTACGTTTTCCCTGCACTGTCCGATGTGGAAGCCGCTAGTTACATGTGACTTTAAATACATAATTCAATTGATTAAAACTAATAGACTGATTAAAATTAAATAAAATTGAACATTCTCTTCTGAAATTTTACTACCTGTGACTAGCAGGCCACTACATTGGATAGCGTGAATATAGAACATTTGCATTGTCCAAAAGTTCTATGGGACAGTGCTGTTCTAGGAGGTCCTGATTTTAGTCCCATTGTGCCTGCTGAGTGCACTCAATCTTTTCAGACCAAGAGGCTGGTCTGGGGCTTGGGACATATGCTCACTGTGGCCAACAGTCCCTAGTGGGATAGAGAAAGGAGGCAGAGAGAAGCCCCCAGTGGGCCCACCAGTCTTAGCACCATCTTTCACAGGCACACTGGGCCTGAGGTGAAGTGGTTAAAGGCATCAGCACGGAATCAGGGCTCAGAGCTGCCATTTCCCAGCTGTACAACTCTGACCACGTTAACAAACCTCCCTGGGCCTCAGTTTTCCCAGTTGTGAGATGGGTGTAACATGACTTCGCAGGGATTTCTGGGAAAATTGAAAGAGCTGTATCAACAGTACCTTCACAGAACAGGTGGTGAAGAGGTGTTAATTCTCCTCCCTTCATATGGGAAGAAGCCTGGGAATCTGTGTGTGGGGGGTGATCCTAGCCCCTGCCCCACCTCCAACAGGCTCAAAGCCAGAGTGGCCCTATGAGCTGCAGTGGAATCCCCCTGCCCTCCCTGCAGCCTACTCTTTCATGTTTACAGGTTTGGTTATTTCTGTGAGACAGAGGATCGTGGGCCTTCACCAGCAAACCAAACACAGCACTTTCGCCAAAGGAGGGAGGACAAAGAGACATTGGGTGCAACAGTTCTGGCAGCTATAGGAATGGACTCCCTCCACTCCCTCCTGTCCCTCTCCCCTTCTTGCCCCCCACTGTCAGTCTCCCTTGCTTGCTCTATATGGCCCCATTTCCCTGGTAAAAATCAGCACCTCTGTGGCTCTGAATTTCAAACTCAGTAGTAGCAATCACAGCTACTGTTCACTGAGGTCGGTGTGCTAGGCACTGTTGGAAAGCATTTACATGCAATACTGCACAAACTCTTTGGTGGGTTTATGCAGTATTCTTGGCCCATTTCACAGATAAAGAAACCAGAGAGTTTCACTAATATGCCCAAGATGTCATGACAAATAAAAATAGCACAGCAGGTCATAGAATTCAGGTCCATAGGAAGCCAAAGGCTGTGTTTTCCTGACATTCCACATTTCCCATGGAGTCTCTAGAAGGTGGTATATATGAGAGTGACAGGCACAAAGTAAGGGCTTTATAACTGTGAGCTCTGGTCGTGCTTGGGGCCAAAAGCCAGGCTTTGGGGTCAATTCGGCTTCAAAGACTGGCTATGTGCGGACTAACAGTGGGATCTTGAACAAGTTGCTTAACATCTTCTAGAAGCTCCTTTGCATTTCAGTGTCATTCATTATCTGTGAAGCGAAGGTGGTAATTGAGCCTCCTGATGCTGTTGTGAGGATTCAGCGATGAAGCCTTATGTTTGACAAAGTGTTTGGCCCATGGTGGGTGTTCGGAGTCCATTAGCAACTTCTGCCTTTGTAGATGTTTAGGGAGCTCCTGTCTCTAAATCAGGGCTTCTCAACTGCAGCACTGCAGATACTTTGGGCTGTACAATTCTCTATTGTGGGAGCTTATCCTGGGCGTTGCAGGGTGTTTAGCAGCATCTTTGGCCTCCACCAATTAAATGCCGGTTGGAGCAACCAAAATTGTTTCCAGACATTGCCAAACTTACCCTGAGGGCTAAAATCACCCACCCCTGTGAGAACCCCTGCCTTGGCCACACTTACTGCCAGATTCACTGAACATGGTGCACGCACTGTTCACACGCTGGGTGTCCCTTCACTGAGCGGCAGACAAAGGCAGGGAGGCTCTCATGGCTTGGGGGGCTGTAATCAGCCTGCGGTGGCCAGTGTTGTTGCCTTTGGAGGATTGGCACCCAGCTCACCATTTCAGCTGGCAATTATCTGAACAGAAGTGCTCTAATTGCCTGAAGATCGAGTTTCCTCTGGGGGTCACTTTTTTTTTCAAGTCTCCTGTTGTTGTTTATTTATACTCATCCCAATAAAAAGCACGTGCTCAGCTGCACAGAGTGTTAATGACGAGAGGGTCGCTCCAGACAGCGCCTGGGGAGGCGTCTGCAGATTCATCCACCAGAGATTTCTCCTCCGCTGGATCTGTCTGGCAGGGCCCTGGGGGGTCTGAGGTGGGGTGTGTGTGTATGTGTGTGTGTGTGTGCATGTGTGTGTGTATGTGTGTATACACACTGAGAAATGGGCATTTGTTGCCTCTCTAAGTTTGAACTTGTAATAACACAAGTGCCTCCTCCAAGGAAGTTTCTTTCTTCTTGTCTGGCCACCAGACTGGGTCTGTGCCAGCTCAGACTTCCTGCACCCCACGCCAGGCCCCTGTGTCTTTCAACTTGATTCTGGGGGTGCTGAGACCCAAGGCAGTCCCCGCTGCCTCTCCCCCAGCAGGGCAGCTAATACAGTTAATGAAGAAGCCACACGTGTGTAGCACTTCATGGTGAACAAGCCGCTTTCTCATCGGTCATCATCATGATCAGGATATTAAATAAGTCATCTTTATTCAACACTGACTCTGTGCCAGCTGCTATACAGGGCTACGTTCCTCCTTTCATCCATTCATGCATGCATACATTCCTTCATCCAAACTGATAAATATTGAGTGCTGCCATAGCCCAGCCATCATTCGAGTGCTGGGGGAGTGAGAAACAATGGCCCCACTCCCCCCATCAACCACACAAGGGCTTTATAACTGTGAGCACTGGTCGTGCTTGGGGCCAAAAGCCAGGCTTTGGGGTCAGTTCAGCTTCGAAGGCTGGCTATGTGTGGACTAACAGTGGGATCTTGAACAAGTTGCTTAACATCTTCTAGAAGCTCCTTTGCATTTCAGTTTCATTCATTATCTGTGAAACGAAGGTGGTAATTGAGCCTCCTGATGCTGTTATGAGGATTCAGCAAAGAAATACATAAATGAAGAAGATAATTTCAGTTACTGATAAATGGTAGAGATGGAATAAAGCAGGGGAATGTGATAGAGATTTGCCAAGAGGGGCTTTTTTTTTTTTTTTTTTTTAAACATGCAATGTCACCAAAGAAGACCTCAGACCAAGCTCTTAAGGACAAATAAGAAGAAAATTCCTGGAAGAGAAGCAGCCCAGAAAAATGCCTGGAGGTGGCAACATGGGTGAATTGCTCGAGGAACAGAAAAGCATCCAGGGTGTCTAGAGCCTAGAGTAGGGGCAAGAGGGGGACGTCGGAGGGAGGGTGTACTCAGAGACCAGTAACTGGACTTCTTCAGCCATGATGAAGAGTTGGAATTTTGTTCTAAGGACAATGGAAGCCATTGGAAGGTTTTCTGTGCCAAAGCGATGTGATCTGAAAGATGCTTTTATGAAGCCCACAGTGTCTACTGTGCAGAGAATGGAGTAACTAACAGGCCAAGAGGAACCCTAGGGAGACCAGTTAAGAGACAGAGGCAGTGAGGAGGTGGGTGAGTTTCCCATTGCTGCTGTAACAAGCTTACCACAAATCTCATGTGGCTTAAAAAACACACACACATTTATTATCCCAATGTTTTGTAGGTCAGAAATCTGACATGGGTGTCACTGGGTTAAAATCAAGGTGTCGACACGGCTGTGTTCCTTCTGGAAGCTCCAGAGGAGAATCCATTCCTTGCCTTTCCCAGCTTCTAGAAGCTGCCTGCAGATGTAGGCTGTGGCTTCTCGCCCATCTTGGAAAACAGAAATATAGCATTTTCAAATCTCCCTCCTCCTGTCTCCCTCTCTCTCTCCTACATCATCACCTCTCCACTAACTCTGACCCTCTGGCCTCCCTTTCCTAAGGACCCCTCTGATTACATTGGACTTGATACAGTTTGGATTTGTGTCCCTACCCAAATCTCATATTGAAATGTAGTCCCCAGTGTTGGAGGTGGGGCCTGATGGGAGGTGACTGGATCATAGGGGTGGATTTCTCATGAATGGGGAGAGTACCATCCCCCTTGGTACTGTCCTCTCAATAGTGAGTGAATTCTCATGAGATCAGGTCATTTAAAAATAGGGAGCATCTCCCCCTGGCTCTCTTGCTCCTGCTTTCGCCATGTGGGGTGCCTGCTCTGAATTTTCCTTCCACCATGAAGAGAAGCTTCCAGAAGCCTCCCCAGAAAGAGATGTTGCCATGCTTCCTGTACGGCCTGCAGAACTGTGAGCCGATTAAACTTCTTTTCTTATAAATGACCCAGTCTTAGGTGTTTCTTTATAGCAGTGCAAGAATGGACTACCACTGGGCTCATCTAGACAACCAGGATAATCTCACTATCTTAAGGTCCTTAGCTTAATCACATCTCAAAAGCCCCTGTTGCCATGTGAAGTCACCCAGTCACAGGTCTTGGAGATTTGGGTAGTGGGCACCTTTGGGGCCTATTATTCTGCTGATCCCGGGAAATGAGCCATGATGGAGGCTTGGATGGTGCCAGTGGGACTGGAGAGTGGTAAGTACATTGGGGATTTATTTTGAGGCAGAACCACAAAGACTTGCTGATGGAGGATGTGGGGCTGTGAGGGAAAGACCAGAATCAAGAGGGTGCCCTTTACTGAGATGGGGAGAGAGGGCAGGCTTGAGTGGGGAAGAGAAGCCGATCAAGGGGTTTTGTGGCCATGATTATTTCGAGTTGCCCACTGGAGAGTTGAGGGGACATGTCCAGCAGGCAGCTGGATGAATGAGCCTGGAGTCAAGGACAGAAGCTGGGCTAGTCATGTGAGTGTGGGGGTCTCCAGATCCAGAGGTGAGATGTAGCCACAGGACAGGATGAGAGCATCCATGATGTCAGGAAGAGCAGAAGGTCATGGGCTTTTAAAGATGGAACCAAAGAGGAGAAGCCAGCAAAAGCATACACTACTCCTAAAACAGAGATCTGACCTCATCACCCAAGGCCTAGACACTTCTCTCCTCTTAGCAATTAGTTTCAACATCAGCACTTGGGAATAGAGAGGGTTCTCACCATGAGTGGGTACTCACTCTATGCTAAAAATAGTGCTAAATTCCTTATATACATTATTACATTTCAGACCCCCTTTCTTCTCTTCCTCTTTCCCTATTTTGGGGGAAGGGTGGGAATGATGGAATTAGGTTGAGTGTGGAGGGTGGGAGAGGTGGGGGTGGGGTTGAGTGTGGAGGGAGAGGTGGGGTGGGGTTGAATGGGGAGAGTGGGAGTGGTGAAGATGGTGTTGAGTGTGGAGGGTGGAAGTGGTGAGGGTGGGGTTGAGTGGGGAGGGTGGAGTGGTGGGGGTGGGGTTGAGTGTGGAGGGTGGGAGTGGTGGGGTGAGGTTGAGTGTGGAGGATGGAGTGGTGGGGTGGTGTTGAGTGGGGAGGGTGGAATGGTGAGGGTGGGCTTGAGTGGGGAGAGCGGGAAACCACTTAGACTTTGTTGTTTTTTCTAGCCAAGGTAGGAACTTTGGCTTTTCATTGAGATCAAAGGGAATGCATGAGGGGCGTGGACAAGGGCTGGCGGGCTGCAGGTGGAAAGTGCATGCAGTGGGAAAGTGCAGCCGCCGGGTCCAGGGTGCATTTTAGAGAGGACAGGCTGGAGGTCATGGTGTGGTCCAGAAGAAAGCTCAGGAACTGGAATCATGGTGTTAGTGGTTTAGAAAAGTGGTCTGATGCCAGAGGCTAAGTCACTTGGCTTGGTTCACACACCAGCAAGTTCAAACCCAGTTCAGTTGTGTTGCAAAGCCAATATGCTAAGTCACCATAATTTAACAACAGGTTTCCCCTCAAGGTGTCATGACATTTTTGTTTTGGGTCTCAACCAGCCAGCATTTGTCAAAGAGAGATGGAGAGAGAGAGAAGGAAAAGAAGGAAGGAAGGAAGGAAAGAAGGAAGGAAGGAAAGAAGGAAGGAAGGAAGGAAGGAAGGAAGGGAGGGAGGGACGGGGGGAGGGAGGGAGGAAGGGAGGAAGGAAGGAAGGAAAGAAGAAAGGAAAGAAAAATAGAATAGAATAAAATCACAGTTTATTGCACGGAGTGAAGGGAAGGGCTGCTGCGTGCATGTGTGTTTCTGTGCTGTATGCTTATCTGCAGATGCATGTACCAGGCTGTGATATGAAACCTATTTTTATGACTGGTTGTGGCTCCTCTGAGCTGCTATTGGGTTTGCCCTCCACCCCCTCTCACGCTGACTCTGGGCCCTTCAAAATGAGTCATAGAGAGTCATTACCACTACCCCCGCCTCCAACCCGGATTCTGCTGTATACCTCATGGTTTCTGATAATACAGCATTGTGAAGTCGGGGGAAGGCTGGCAGAGGGGCCCAGTCCAATCTGTGACCTGAGCTACCATGGCAGGGTCCAGGGCCAGAGGAAGGTGGTGTGAATCCCCAGTAATGCAGGTCCTTTCCAGGCCAGGCCCCTGGTCCCCAGGAGTGCGGGGCTGCCCGAGGTCTACTGCTGCCTTATCCAGAGCTGCCGCTCCCAGCGATGACTCAGAGTCCCTGTGGCCCCAGCATCATCCCTCCATCCCTGGCTGTGAGGCAGGAGCAAAGTTGCAGACCTGAGAGGCCTTTAATTTGTTTGATATAAGACTTTGCTGCCAAAGTGCTTTGCCTATGAGGTCTGGCTTGGCCTGGCCTCTGAAAAAGAACAAACACAGTCCTCACTGGAAGGAACCTGGAGAACGGGAGAGGAGAGGCTGCTGCTGTCTGCCCTCCCAGCAGCAGGTATAAAGACAATGGGCTTCTAAGTGCCCTAGAGTCCCAGCTGTGTAATTTAAGGCGAGTTCATCTCTCATAGCCTCAGTGTTCTCATTTGCCAGCACCTGTCTTTCTCCTTCATAGCCACTGTCACTCTTGCAATGATATCAATGCTTACATTTCAGATAGATTCCCAGCCAGGTTGAAAGGAACGTCAAGACCCTCCCTTTCTTATCACATATGTATCAACTCCCTTCTACTTTGCCTCCCTCCACTTGGAGCCAGTTCTAACTGGTGAAATGTAGCCAGAGGTTCCTGGAAAGGCTTTCCTTCTCAAGTAAAGCCTGGCTCAGAGAAAACCACTGGTCTCTTTCCTTTTCTTCCTCTAGACATGAACATGGAGCAGGAAGGAGCATGGAGAAGACAAGAACAAGACTCTCAGAAGGAAGTGGTGTGGCTGGAGCCATAAGAACTGGTCGTGGAGGAGGTGAGGAGTGTGGGAGAGGTGGGGGTGTGGTTGAGTGGGGAGGGTGGGAGAGGTGGGGTGTGGTTGAACGGGGAGTGTGGGAGAGGTGGGGGTGTGGTTGAGTAGGGAGGGTGGGAGAGGTAGGGGTGTGGTTGAGTGGAGAGAATGGGAGAGGTGGGGGTGTGGTTGAGTGGAGAGAATGGGAGAGGTGGGGGTGTGGTTGAGTGGGGAGGGTGGGAGAGGTAGGGATGTGGTTGAGTGGGGAGGGTGGGAGTGGTGGGGTGTGGCCTGGAGATACAGCAGCCACTTTTGGACCATGAGGATATTTGAAAGACATGAAGAACAGAATGATAGAAGCACATTTGTGACATTGTGACATACAGCAGACTTTATGCCCACCTTTTGATTTCTTACCTATTTAAACACTGAAATCTGGTCTTTTACTTGTAGGCAAATACAATTTCTGACTTACATAATGACGTACTCACAAGAAGCCTCTCCTTGAACGTAATAATTCAGCAAACAGTTATGGAGTCCTTACAATGTGCTAGTGGAACTTTGAAGATGAATCCAAATTTGGATCCCGGCCTGAAAAGGCTCAAAGTCTAATATGGGAAGTAAGAAATGTAGAATCCATATAACAACGGGGTCTCCCCGCCCCTTAAGATCTAGTTATGAGTAGCTGCAATTTCTGTGAATTCCAAGGTGGTTTTACCACCTCAAGTTCACATTTAGATCTGACTTCTGGCTTCTTTTAGGAAGTTCCCATCTCTAAATCTCATCTCTGTTCCTTTATTTCTGCCAGCCTGGATCCAAATGTGAAACTCATCTTCTTTTATTAACCAATCAACCACCTCCTGCCAAAACAACAACAAGAACAACAACACAAAAAACAAAAACAAAACAAAACAAAACTCGGCGTACACAAGACCTTTGTTTCTACAGCAGACTTGGCTAAAGGTTTGGGCATGCATACCCCCAAAATTAAAAAATCGAAAATTGAACACTTCTGTCCTTCAAAGTTATTTGGTCTCTCCTACAGGGTCTTGCCCTTATCTCCGTTCTCCCCGCACTCCCACCACCTCACTTACTCCCATGGCATGCTACATCCTTGAATAAATATGCCCAAGGCAGATGTGGTAGTGAAGATTGGTTGAGAATTCTGAAGGTAGACGTCCCAGACGCCAATCACACAATTTCTCTGTGGCTCACTTTTCTTATCTGTGAAAAGGGAGCTAATTACCACCAGCCCCAACCCCAACAAACCCACCTCACAGAATGGGGCGAGGATTCAGTGGGCAGTCCCTGGCATAGGGGCCACAGGTTCTATGACACTGAGTATCATTCATATGCTAGTTCTGTATTCTGTGTCCCCTATTGCCCCAAGACAAGTTCATTTAAAACAAAAAAAGCTTCTATCTCAGGTAGAAAACCCATCAATCATCACTGGGTATTGTCTTCCAGTGATTCTGAGCAGAAACAACAGGGAACGTATGTCTTCATGTGACTCAGCGAGCAAAGAGATGGAGTCTTTTCCAAGAAGAAAGTGGGAGGTTTGGGACCACTGACATATTTGGCCCACTGATTCCATTCCCCTAGACCAACACATGTTCATCAAATTGAATCACTCTTACGGGGAATTCAACGAAACTCTGGTGCCCATTGCATTAGTTTTTGATGATGGAATGCTCTTTCCTTGTGACCTTGAACTTGAGGGGTCTGGCTACCCCTCTGAAATGTCTTTTTTGAGATAAAATCATATGACATAAAATTCACCCTATTAATGTGTACAATTCAGTGGTTTTTAGTATATTTACAATGTCGTGCCACCATCACCACAATCTAATTCCCAAACATTTTTATCTCCTTAAAAAGCAGCCAGCCTCCATCCCCCATCTGCAGCCCAGGGCAATCCCTAATTTATGTTCTGTCTCTGTGGCCTCTCAGAGACTTCTGGCACCAATCTCTCCAGTCTATGAGCTGTGAACTCCCTTTTTAGCAGATCTGACCCTGACACCTGCCATCTTACCTTTGCTTCTGGACACCCAGATTGAATCTTCCCTAAAAACCAACTTTGCATTGTTTGCCCAACATTTGAACCTCCTTCCTACATTTGCATAACTGCTCAGTGTATGACTCATTGTAGGAGGAGTCAGTGGCCATCTTTCTCTATTAAGGCTCCAAAAGATAGATTCATGCTTTCCCAGACTTCCTTGCAACGAGTCCTCAGATGGGTGTGCTAGGCTGAAGCTCAGCCAATGACCATGAATCTGAAGCCAGTGGCCCGAAAAGTCAGGGGCAGTGAAGAATCTTTGCTGGTAGTGTGGTGGTAGCAGTAGCAATGTCAAAGGCCTACCGGCAGCAGGGCTGTGGGCCCATGGCAGTAGGATCATGCTCAGTGGCACTAATGTCCGCACTGGGCTGGCTCTTTCTGATTTTGGTCATCTCCTAGACTCCCTTGCTCCTGGCCACTGTTTAAGCTGGTCCTCCAGCCTTCTTGGCTGTTGAGTGAGCTAGATCCTATCTTTAAAATAGATTTCCTTTCAATTAAAATCATCCAGAGGTGGTTTCCACGCCTGCAGTCAAGGACCCCATCTGGAAGAAGTATTTTATGAGTAGAGTCTTAACCAGAATGGGCCATAGGGTTTTGCCCCAGAATACCGCAATTGAGAGGGCACCATATTCTGAAGCTTGAACTTCCTTCCCCATGCTCTTCCTTATTCCTGTTGCAGTGCTGAGCTGGCCTCTTCTTCTGGGAGCAGTGCCTTAGCAGCAGGTGGACAAAGACAGAGATGGAGACTTAAGATCAAAGGCACTGAGTGTCTGACCAGGGGTCCTTCCGTGAGGGAGGAGAGCAAGCCCCTCCTCTGTTTCTCTGAATTTCCTTATTTAGAAACTGAATTTCTGGGCCAGGTGTGGTGGCTCACACCTGTAACCCTAGCACTTTGGGAAGCTGAGGTGGGTGGATCACCTGAGGTCAGGTGTTTGAGACCAGCCTGGCCAACATGGCAAAACCTCGTCTTGACTAAAAATATAAAAAGCAGCCAGGCATGGTGGTGTGCGTCTATAATCCCAGCTACTCAGGAGGCTGAGGCAGGAGAATCACTTGAACTTGGGAGGCAGAGCTTGCATTGAGCTGAGGAGCTGAGATCGTGCCATTTCACTGCAGTCTGGGCAACAAGAACAAAACTCCATCAAGAAAGAAAGAGAGAGAGAAAGAAAGAAAGAAAAGAAAGAAAGAAGGAAAGAAAGAAAGAAAAGAAAGAAAGAAAGAAAAGAAAGAAAGAAAGAAAGAAAGAAAGAAAGAAAGAAAGAAAGAAAAGGAAAGAGAGAGAGAGAAAGGAGGGAGAGAGGGAGGGAAGGAAGGAAGGAAGGAAGGAAGGAAGGAAGGAAGGAAG
>NW_012103920.1:2794592-2799697 GCF_000951045.1 Mandrillus leucophaeus
TGGAACTGTGAAGATCACCATTTTTCAGATTAAGAAACTGAGGCTCACAGTGTGAAATAACACTCTCTGGAAAGGTGAGTGACCAGGTCTGGATTTGAACCTATAATTCCAGAGTGTTTGTTCTTTCCACTGAGATTGCTAGATTGCTGGTGTCTGGGGTCCGGTGGCTGAAAGCACTGACTTCTCTTGTTTCTTTTTTCTATTAAAAATATTTATGTTAGTTTTCATGCCTAAAAAAGCAACAAATAGCAATGAGAACAAGTGATTTACTGCTCATACATAATGTGGACAAATCTCACTAGAGCTCTGATGATTGAAAGAAGCCTGACACAAAAGAGTGAGATTCTCTTTATACAAAGTCACACACACACAGAGAAAAAATTCATCTCTTGTGATAAAAGTCAGTCTCTTGGTGACTCTTGCGGTGAGCATTAGGGACCGAAAGGTAGCCCCAAATGTATCTCTTGGGAGCTGGTCATGTTTAGGGTATTTTTTGAGTGTTGGGTACACAAATAGATTCAGTTTGTTAAAATTACTCAAGCTATGAATTTAAGGGATGTGTGCTTTCCATATGCAGGTCTTGCCTCAAAACAAGCATAAATTGAAGAAAAAAGTGAAAAGGTAGAAAGGGAGAAAATAAAATTGGGTATAATCCCACTCACTCAGAAATCACTGTGATTAGCCAGGCATGATGGTGGGTGCCTGTAATCCCAGCTACTTGGGAGGCTGAGGCGGGAGAATGGCTTGAACCTGGGAGGTGGAGGTTGCAGTGAGCTGAGATTGTGCCATTGGACTCACTTCAGCCTGGGTGACAGAGCGAGACTCTGCCCACCCATCCCCCCAACCCACAAAAACGGAGAGAAATCACTATGATTAATGTTGTCTTGATGTATATCTTGTAAAATGTTCCCACATGTGCACACACGCGCACACACATCCGCAAACATATGTGATGGAGTTTCTGGCTGTGTTGGGGGTGATTATCCTAACCTGGAGGGTGGACCATCTTGTCTTTTGTACTAACAGGAATAGGAAGTAAACCAGGGTCAGTGATCTTGGAAGAGCTGGGAAGGGATAGGTCCGAGAGACCCCAGATGTCCCAAGTATCTGCAAGGTGGAGCTTCCAGTGATGAGCGCTTTCATTTAAAACATGTGTCCCTATTTGCATCCCCACCACTGCCGGTGTGGATTGTGGCCACATTCACAATTCATTTACTGTTTTATTCAACAGACATTCGCTGAGCACAGACGAAGTGCAGATACTGAACAATGCACAGGATCTGGGGAAACGGATAATGAGACATAAGACTTAGTTTCTGACCTCAAGAGGCTTTGAGTCAAACAGTGTGGCTCTGAGCAAGTATTGCCCTCACAGAAACCTCATTTTCCTTATCAGAAAAATGGGATTAATAAGGCCTGCCAGGCTAGGTAATTTTGAAATCAAATGAGGTGACGTTCATGAATAACTAGAACAAAGCATGGACTCCATTACTCTACACCGCAGTGCACACATGCTGTAGGAACCTGGTTTGAGCCCAGGTTGTGTTCACACTGGGATCCAGGCACATCTAGCTGATGGATAAGCTGGCTCTATCAGAAATATGTTTGCATGGCTGTTCAAGAAAGAACTCACCCTAAATGAAGAGGAAGTCAAGACAAGCAGGCTTAACCCAGTAAGGCCAACTTTTCTGAGTGGAAGAACCATTTTGATTAGAGAATGAGGTCTATAGCTCATTAGGTAAAGGTTCTGGAATGTAGAAACTCGGAAGAGCAGACTTCCCAAAGTGCCTAAGCAGGAGTTCCTTCCTCTAATTCCAGATGGACCTTGCAGGTGGCAATCATGCATGGGAGAACGTGGTAGTGACAGGTGAGTGGGGTGGTACCCTCTAGCTCAGTGGTTCTTGTAGGAAGTGTCTGTGATGCTCAGAACTCAGTAGTTCTGGGAGGAATGGCATTGTCCTGTAGACACGTGAGTGCCAAGAGAAGAGGGTTGGAGGAGGTGAAGGGGTTGGAGGAGGTGAAGGGGAAAGTCATGGAGATGCCACATGGAAAATGGCTGGACTGGCTCACTGGCAGCCTGAGGCTCCCCTGAGAACTCACAAATGCTTGGGGCATGAAACCTGGCTGGGGAATCAGGATTCCCTACTTTGGGTGGATTTTGCAGGAGTCTGCTGCTTTCTCTTTCTTTTTGTCAGGATACGGGCATACCTTGACTTATATACAATAGTCCTTTTCTTCTCTCGGGGTTCCTGACTGTGGCTGTGGGTGGCCTGGACTTGGCAGTGGAGGGAGATTCATTCAGAGAAAGGGATGGAGCCACTGTGTTCACCCACTTTCCGAATTATAGCCCCTTTCCTCCAGGGCATTTGCTGGGGGTGGGGGTGGGGGCTGTCTCTTATACACATCTAGATGTGTATAAGAGACAGGGAGTAGGGTGGGCCCTTAATCCAGGAGGGCTGGTGTACTAATAAGAAGGAGGATGACACAAAGACAGACACACAGGGAGAATGCCATGTGACCATAAGAGCAGAGGTTGGAGTGGTGCCGCTACAAGCCTGGGATTGCCGGTCACCACCAGAGCTAGAAAGATACAAGGAGGGATTTTAGCCTCAGGAACTATGAGGAGCATTTATGTTGTTTTAAGCCACTCAGTTTGAGGTAAAACTAAAGGAAACTAAAACATCTTTTGAATCCCAATTCCTGGCCATACCTCTGCTTAACAGGACAGCCTTGGAAGCAGACAGAATGGGGTTTGAGTCTCAGCTCTGTTATTACCTGCCGCATGGGTTCGGAGGTAAGCTGTTTACCTCCTTGGCATCTCCATTTCCTCATCTGCAAATCAAAGATGAACATAGCTCCTTCAAAGACTGTTAAACATTTAGAGGAGCGCACGGCACATAAATGGCAACTATTAATATGAAAGAACTGCTTCCTGTCAGTATCTGGCCCCAATGGTCGCTTCCTGTTGAGGGAAACAAGTCTAAAGCCTGCTCTTAGAATACAGATCGGTGCCGTGGATTATTCAGATACAATGAATTTTCTTTTTTTAAGAAAAGAGATAATTCTGTGTTTGCTATATTTTTCCTTCCTATTTTTTAACATCTTTCTGCACTTTTGGTTTATGGTGCAGGAAGCCCTCTTTACCAGGAAAAGTGGGTGCTAACTCCTTCACATGGGGTGCCTACTGTTGCCCAAGGACAGAGCCTCCAGTCAGCCAGGGTAGAATGGAGAGGGTGCAGGTGCTGCCCAGGCCAGTAATCTAGCTGCCGATCTGGGGATAGTCAAAGCAACCGGTGGCTTTAATATCCGCTCTTCACAGCTTCATCTCCACTCGAGATGGCTGTGCTGATTGTAATGCAATAAAGCTGGAGTTTTGCGGGGAGAATGCTGTCCCTGGTTATTTCATTTAGAAGCCATCGTAATACTCTTCCGGGAGAGATAAGAATGATTTAAGTAATTCAGGACTCCAGGAGTCCAGGACATTTATGGTTCCTTCTAACCCTGGGGAATTTTATGATTTGAGGCCTATGGCCACAGAGCAAAGCCAGCCTGCTGTTGATATGGGGAACAGATTTAACAGGTGTGAGCGCCTGTCAGTGCCAGGTGATTTATATACAACTGTCCACGTTTACCTCGCAACAACCTTTAGGGAACATCAGGCCAGGTTCCCTAGAAGTGGACCCTATATAAAGATTCCTGTGGCCAGACACGGTGGCTCATGCCTATAATCCCAGCACTTTGGGAGGCCGAGGCAGGGGGATCACCTGAAGTCAGGAGTTGGAGACCAGCCTGGCCAACATGGTGAAACCCTGTCTCTACTAAAAATACAAAAAGTAGCCAGGCATGGTGGTGGGCGTCTGTAATCCTAGCTATTTGGGAGGCTGAGACAGGAGAATCGCTTGAACGTAGGAGGGGGAGGTTGCAGTAAGCCGAGATCACGCCGCTGCATTCCAGCCTGGGCAACAGAGACAGACGCTGTCTCAAAAAAACAGAAATCAAAACAAAACAAAACAATCCTGTGCACGTGACTTATTAAGGAGGAACTCCCAGCGGAAACTGGCAGAGGAGATGGGGAGAGGGGTGAAAAGAGAAAGAAGCCCAGGATGAGTGTGATCTCAGGCCGAGACCTGTGCAGGGGAGCTTGAGTTTGCTCCTGCAGGGGAACCCTGGAGCATACCGTGCACCTGTCCTGGATGCCAGAAAGCTGGACTTCCATACCCCTGCTCCCACCAGTCACTGGCTCTGTGCCTTGAGGCTCAGCACAAATAAACTCCCAGGCACCTGTGGTTCCCATCTGTGCCTATAAAAGGCTTTAGTAACCCAAGGGCAGCAGACGAACATGGAGCAGGAATAAACAGAATACAAGGACATCTGGGTGGAAGTCACCAGTGCCTGCACATGGAACTGTGAAGATCACCATTTTTCAGATTAAGAAACTGAGGCTCACAGTGTGAAATAACACTCTCTGGAAAGGTGAGTGACCAGGTCTGGATTTGAACCTATAATTCCAGAGTATTTGTTCTTTCCACTGAGATTGCTAGATTGCTGGTGTCTGGGGTCCGGTGGCTGAAAGCATTGACTTCTCTTATTTCTTTTTTCTGTTAAAAATATTTATGTTACAGTTTTCATGCCTAAAAAAGCAACAAATAGCAATGAGAACAAGTGATTTACTGCTCATACATAATGTGGACAAATCTCACTAGAGCTCTGATGATTGAAAGAAGCCTGACACAAAAGAGTGAGATTCTCTTTATACAAAGTCACACACACACAGAGAAAAAATTCATCTCTTGTGATAAAAGTCAGTCTCTTGGTGACTCTTGCGGTGAGCATTAGGGACCGAAAGGTAGCCCCAAATGTATCTCTTGGGAGCTGGTCATGTTTAGGGTATTTTTTGAGTGTTGGGTACACAAATAGATTCAGTTTGTTAAAATTACTCAAGCTATGAATTTAAGGGATGTGTGCTTTCCATATGCAGGTCTTGCCTCAAAACAAGCATAAATTGAAGAAAAAAGTGAAAAGGTAGAAAGGGAGAAAATAAAATTGGGTATAATCCCACTCACTCAGAAATCACTGTGATTAGCCAGGCATGATGGTGGGTGCCT
>NW_012103920.1:2802092-2853860 GCF_000951045.1 Mandrillus leucophaeus
TGCAAATGCAGAATTTGTATTGCTTCGTTCAGTGGTTTCCTAAGTCTGCTTGTATAGCCCTCGGGTTCCATGAGAATCTGGTGAGGATCACTGTGTGTTAAGTGTGGAGTGGCCAAGGGCAGGATGAGAGAATGGCATGGAAAAGGAGCCCCGTCCTGCTTCATGGAGAGTAGCTTTGCTAGCCTTTGATCAAGGTTCTGTGTGAGCAAAGGCTACTATTTCCTAAAGCAAGATTTGAAAAACCACTTGCCTAGAGTGTACCCTCCTTTGGGGTTCCTTCTGTCCAGACAGTGCTTTCTCTCTTCTTTCCATGATAACCTCCTATTATGCCTTTATAGTCCAGCTCAGGTGTGTCTGTCCTAATTCAACTGTCTGTAAACACCATGTACACCAGTAGTCCTTTTTCTGCATTTCCACTGTCCCTCACCCATACTTCATGTGCTGCTGTTAACTTATTGTATTGAACATGTACATCTCTGCATGCCTATTTCCATTATTACAGTGGGAGCTCCTTTAGGCAGACATGACCTCACCCATCTCTGTTCATGGGCATAAAGTGTGCCTGGCTTAAAGTGATTATGGTTAAATGCTTGTAGAATGGGATGCCACCTGGTTAATGGTTCCCTGATTAAGAAGCACACCTTCTTTCCGTTAGAGCCTTAGATGGAGCCAGCGTTTTTATTAATTCAAGATTTCATAAATGGTTAATAATCTCTCTTTGCCTCTTCTGGAAATTGCTAGGTTTGGCAAGAACAAGTAAACACGTCCGATAATATCCTTTCCTGTCCTCCTGCCCTCACTGATGGTGTTGTGTTTTAAATTTTTTTCTTGGAGAGACTAGACATTTGCTTACCTCCACTTTCCCTGAGATATGATCAAATACCCAACGCAAAGGTTCAGAGTTGGTGAACAACTAAAAGTTCATATTGAATAAAAGATCTGGCTGCTGACACCATTTGGGACATTGCAGTCTGATGATTCTTTCCCCAGAGATGTGGGACTTGCTGATACAGGCCTCCCATTTATGTTCCACAAAGGGTACAGCTGAGACAGCTGGAGCCTATTCTGAGAAGCTCGGCCTTCTGCTCTCCTGACATTGATCAGGAGGCTCCAGATATTTCCTTGAGGCTATTCAAGAAGCAGAAAGTTGTGCAGGAGCAGGTACACAAGGAGACCTGTGAGAGTCAGTGACCTGCCTTGATTCATTTTGCAATGTGAATTGAGAACTTCACGTTTTCAATCTGCTAATTAATTGGTCAGGATCCTGTCTTGAGTATTTTCAGGGGATTTAGCTAACTCTGTCTACTTCAAAGGCACTCATTACCTTGGTGGACCTTTTTGCAACCAATCTTGTGATCCAGGGAGCAGTGTTTCTAAGGTAGGAAAATAGGATGTGGATAAACATCAGTCGTTTAACCCTCAGACACTGGGCACCCGCCATGTGCTAGATTTTTCTGCCAGGTACTGGGGTAAGAATAAGGCAATGAAGAAGCTTAATGGTCTTTCAAAAGCATGACCAATTCAACTTCTCTTGATTGTTGAGTCAATGTAGTTAGTCAATGCAGACCAGAAAATCAGTCTGATGGATTGAATTGGCCAACCAGTCTAGACAAAATAGAAAAGCTGGCTGTATGTGTAGGCAGTATGGAGACAGGGGAAGAAGGAATGGTTCAAACTGGTTATAAGTATAGACAGTGGGAGGAGGATAAAGCATATAACAAACTAGTTTTATGTGTAGACATAATGGGATAAAGTGTAGGCTTGGTGAACACACAAAACAGTAGATGTAGTCTTGATGGGAAAGTTAATCCTTTTGGCAATTCCAGATATGAGGATATTCCATGAACGGAATGGTGATGTGAAATCCTGTTGATTCAGATGGATGGTTGATTGCTGAAGATCTGAGAGGCTTTGATGAAAATATTAGGAGTAACTTATCTATCAGGTGAACCTCATCAGATATTGTTAATTGTCAAAATTATGATACTGATTGTATTTATAGTGAGAACATAACTGCCATGATGGTCATCTCTCAGCACTTATTGGTTCTCCAGATAGTATTGATGATGGTGATGATGATAATAGCAATAATTGTTGAACATCTACAAAATGTCAGATGCTTTCTACGATTTTTTTTAGTCTCCTAACAATCTACAATGCAAGATTTACTGCCAGTATTTTACAGGTAAGGATTCTGAGATCAGAGATGTTAATTTCCTTGCCAAATATCTGGTGAATACACGATGCAAGGGACTGGCTACCAGTGTGTGCTGGAATCAAGTGTTGGGGTTTGGGTGCCTCTTTTGACATTTAAGAACTTGATTGACCTTGGGCAATCTGTGAAACTTCTCTGTGCCTTAGTGTTCTTATCTGTAAAATGAGAATGTTGTGAGGATTTAATGTGCCTGTCACATAGTAAATGATCAACAAATGTTAGCTGTTGCTGCCTATGTTCTTCTTGTTATTTTTATTATTGATGGCCAGGCTGTGAGCCAAAGACAGACTTGTCTGGCTACAAAGCAGTATCCTTTCTTCTGTACCTCACTGCCTTCTGGCAAAAAGGGTGAGTAGGAAGTCAGGTTATTCCATACTGTACTTTATCCCTTTTTTCTAGCATGTGTAGCTCCACCGCTCCAGACGCTCTCGGACACCTGGAGTGCTGCTTCGGAAATGCATCTGCCCAGAGTTCAGGTGGCCCATTCTTTTTCTAGCCAATGACAGAGGCAGAGGCCAGTCACCAGGTGGAAATAAACTAAAGTCCCTGCTTCCCAGTGAGAGTGACACCTCAGTGTCTCTCTGTCCCCCAGAGCTCCACCTCCTGACAGGCCCATCAGTGCCCTGTCTTCCTGGCTGGCCATATTGGAAGCGAGGGAGGGAGTGACCATGACCCCATTGCTCAGGGCCTCTGATTAGTGCTCACTTCCTGAGCTGGCTCCACTTCCTCCACTGTGTCTGATTAAAACAGCCAGGGGCGACCCAAATATAGCCCAAAATTGTTGGTTAAAATCTTTTTGGTTTCAGGCAACAGAAACCTACTCTGGCGGTGTATACAAAATAGAGAACTTATTGTAAGACCTCAGGGCTGCCACATAGAATCCAAGTGCCAAAATGCAGCTGAGGACCCAGAAAACTGCAGGGAGCCCCTGGAATGAACACTGTACCTCTCGTTCCATGTCACGATGCACAACTGCAGCATTCTTTTCTTCTTAGAACTGGCTTTCTCTGCTGCTCCCGTGTGGAACACATGGCTACCCCCAACACATGTGTTTTCATGCGTAGGTTGAGCCACATGGAAATTTTCCTCTGACTGTCTTCCATATCTAAATACTAAGGAAACATCTCTGATTGGCCTCACCTGGACCACGTCTTTACCACGGATCAACCAGATGAAATTGCATTTGGATATTAAACATCAACAGGAATTCTAGTTGGGAATGTGGAAATGCTAACCAAATGACAAGGAAAGGGATTTACACAAAATTGTTCACCACAGGATCACCATTCTATAAACCTATTAATATTTACAATTAAAGATGAGAGGAGGCCACAGTGAGATGCATTAAATGGCTTGTATTGTGGTAAACTTTTATTTTGCTGCCACTGCTGTTATTAATAACAGTAGTTGGCACCTATGCTGTCCTGTATAGTTCAGAATTCAAGGCCGCTGTGGGTGGACATTCTTCACATTTGTAGACAGGAAAACTGAGGTTCAAAGTTGTTGACCCTGCTAATAAGTCATAGAGTCAGACCTCAGATCTCATGTTCTCTCAACTGTATCGTATTGTTTCTCAAGTTGTAAAGTTGACCAAAGAGAGAGGATTTTAAAATTAATTCTGCATGTGGTAGGAGTGTTCCAGGCTGGTGAAATCTATAGAGGGAGCCCCGAAACCATATGTGCTGAAGGGAAATACAGAATGGAGGTTCCCTGGGGTAAGAAGCCAGGAGGAAGTAAGAAGATTCAGTGTTATCTTCTATGGGTTCAAGGAATGGCTGGGTGCTTGGCTAACCCTCTATGTCAAATCTTGCATAAGAAATGTACCAGAAAAGATTTATGAACCTTATGTAGTCCAAACTGTCAGGGAATGCCTGAGTTTCCATTATTAGAGATGTTTTTGTATTATAGGAGTCATCTAGCCCCATGATTCTCAGGATTTCAGAGACCAACTTATCTTTGTAAGTCCCTCGTTGAAGATGTTATACCTCTCTGAAAGCTGTTATGCCCCCACATATGATCCATGTTTTCCTGTCTTTTTGTTTGTTTGTTTTGTTTTGAGACAGAGTTTCGCTCTTGTTGCCCAGGCTGGAGTGCAATGGTTCACTGCAACCTCTGCCTCCTGGGTTCAAGCGATTCTCGTGCCTCAGCCTCCCGAGTAGCTGGGATTTTAGGTGCCCGCCACCACACCCAGCTAATTTTTGTATTTTTAGTAGAGACGGGGTTTCACCATGTTGGCAGGGCTGGTAACTCCTGACCTCAGGTGATCCATCTGCCTCAGCCTCCCAAAGTGCTGGGATTACAGGCATGAGACACTGCGTCCGGCCTTTCTTGTCTTTTTCTTCAGCAAAGAATATAAGACAAAATATTGGTTGAATGAATATCTATACGCAATTCACCTACACATGTGATAGTTTCCATTTCAAGGACATTACATTGTTTTCTAACATCAAAAGAGTGGAAATATTTTGCCCCATATCAAACACAAATTGGAGATAATTCTAATTTTTCAAAGACCAAGAGGGGAGACAAAATGTCCACCCTTAGTCTGTAGTAATTCTGGCTTTAGGAGAGAATAGGTAACGTATTTCAAAAGCCAGAACATACCCAGTCAGAGGGTCTGCTGGAGGCACTGCTCTGGAAACCCAGGCGGGTTCCCATCCATCCTCTACTGGGATAGTCCAGCCGTTCAGAGATGAAGATTTGGGAGCTCATAATGCTAATGATGTGTAAATTCATTTTCAGCTATTTTATTAAGCTGGTCTTTTCAGGTTCATTATCATTAATATTTGTGGTTGGAATCTGTTCCTCCAGAGACTCTGCAAATAGCTCTTCTATTGTTCAGGTAAAATTTATAGCAAGTTAGACTAAGAGGGAGCACTGTATGAGCCCAGGTTTTCATTTCCCCTAGGAACTGAAAGCTTTGCTGATGGTTTTGGATGGGTGTGAATCTTCAGTCTATAGGTCCAGCCATCTTTTAGATATAGGTCATTAACTATGCTGTTATGAATCCAAGAAGGAATATCAAGTTGTAGGTGCCAGAATGGAGAGAGGTGTGGTGCAAACTTCCCGAGATCACATCCTCCTTTGTTGTAACTGGCTCTGGCAAATTCTTCCTTTTGCTGCCACAGTCTCTGCCCCAACAAAGCCTCACAGTTTCCTCTGGATGCAAAGGTACAGGCAGGCCTGTAAATGCAACTACTGTGAGTTTCCTGCCCAGTGGGATGGAAGTGTCTTCCTCCCCTTAAGGCCCACATAGAGTTCTGGCACTTGCAGCCGTGCCATCTGCACCTGCCAGAGATTTCACACTGCTATGTTGCAAATAGGGCTTGAAGTTTCTGGCCGTGTCAGGAGGAAGGAAGTGGCTTTACCACTCAGCCATGCATCTGATGACAAGCTCTGGGTGGGCAGGAAACTATGGGAAGAAGACAGATTTGGGTATTAGAATCAAATGTTACCTCTGGTACACTTTAAAATGAGCTATTCTGTGCCTCCTAAAAACAATTTTTGGGGATGGTATGGAGGGATCTCACAAGGGCATGAGCCCCTGATAATGTCATAAGTGCCAGTTCGATAGGTACAGCCAGACCAATACAAGTTCACATACCTGATGTCTTAAAGACACCTGACACCAGGCTCAGGTGAAATCCCCACCTGTAAAGCCAAAGGGTCAGATAGATGATCTCTATGGTTCTTTCTAGGTGTGAAAATTTGAGACTCTAAAAAGAATGGATTCCCCTTCACTAGTGTATTTTCTTGTCATTTAGATTCTAGCAAGACCTTGTTTGTGTTGCAAACTGTTAGCAGATGCTGAAGCTGTCCAGGGCTGAGTGAGTACCATGTTACTCAGGCTTCACTAGGCTGAAGGAAGAGGTTGAGATGAAGGCAGTCACTCACCTGTGTTGAAGACCTGCTCTGCAGCTTCATTTCCTGTCATTACAGACTGTGTCTGGGCCCAATCAGAGGGGCTTGTGGGGAATGGGGGGCAGGTGGCACTGGGGTCTCTAGGGAGAGCAAATACAAATTGGATACCACCTAGAGGTTGCGAAGTGGAGAATAAGTTTCTAAGAACAGCTAAAAAATGAAAGAGACACGACAACCAAATGCAGCATGTGATCCTTGATAGGCCCTTAGATTTTTTTACAAAGCTGTAAAGAACATTATTGGGACCACTGTGCCAGTTTGAATATGATTGCATATTATGTGATATTATTGCATTAATATTAAATTTCTTAAGTATGAAACTGGTGTGGTGGTTATTAAGAGGATTCTTTAATTTTGGAGAAATACCTGCTATTATAGTATATGCAGCTTTTATATGCTATGTGTGTGTGCATATATATCTATATCTATAATATGTACTTATAGAGATGAAACAAATATCATAAAATATTAACAGTTGTTGAATGTAGGTGAAGCTTGTATGCTGTTCCTTGTGCTATTCTTTCTAATCTTCCATAAGTCTGAAGTCTTTTAAAATAAAAAGTGTGGGAAAGTGGCCCCAAAGTCAGCTATGTGCCATAGCGTAGCTTCCCTATCCTACAATCCTTCTGGGTTTATTCATCCCACAGGTTAAGGCGGACACACACCTGTTATACTTTGGGCTCATTTCCTTATTTGCTCTGTTCTCTCTGCAGACAGAGTCAGCAACCTCCTTATAATTGTGTGGCTTGATGATGTGCAGAGTTGTCCCTAAAACTCGTTTGTATGTGTCTTGGGCTACTCCTCCACACTACCCAAATAAGAGCCATTTTTGAGTGGTGGCAACAATGTCGGCAAAAGCAAGTATTTGTTGAATATTCACTGTGTGCTAGGCATTTTATCTGTATCAGCTCACCTGATTCTCATAAACAAGCCTTGGTTAGGTTTTCTTATCACCCTGTTTTATAAATGAGGCGATGAGGCTCCTAATGTTGACAAGCAGCAGAGCCAGAATTTGAAGAATCTAGGGCCAATGACTCTAAAACCTTCATTCCTGACCACGACTCAGCATGTCTCAGCCTGCAGCTGCATTGCAACTACCTGGAGAACATTTGCAAAACTGACATGTGCAGGCCCTGCTCCCAGGAGTACTGAGTTATGCAGTGGGGCTCCGACATCTGTTGCATGCAAAGATTTGGCTGTTTGGCTTCAGTCCCCCTTGTCTCCCTCAGCCTTGGGTGAGTTTCATCCATGACCTGTCTCCTCTCCCATCACCACTTGGGAGAGTAAATCCCTTTAACCTTAGGGATTTGGTGTGGCTCTTCCTTTCTGCTGATACCACCGTCTGTCAGGGTTGGCTATGATAGTCTCACAGGGTGCAAACTGGGGCCAGTGGTGTGGCTGCACTAATAAACTTACCAGGCATCATTCTCACACTTGGCTTCATGTGGAGCTGTGGCAGGAACTTAGGTGAAAGTACCTGCGGATGCTTGCGTTGGGTAACCTGTGCCTCCTGACAAGAATCTTCTGGGGAAGGAGGACAGAGGCCCAAGGAGGAGGAGCAGGCTTCAGCTGTAGCTGTAATGTTTCATTTCTTATTTTTTGGATGAATCTCAAGAGAATGATGCAGAGGGAAAAAGTCAATCCCTAAAGGTTACATATTGTATTTATTCCGCTTACTTTTTTTTTTTTTTCTTTAGACAGAGTCTAACTCTGTTGTAGCTCAGGCTGGAGTGAAGTGGTGCAATCTTGGCTCACTGCAACCTCCACCTCCCAGGTTCAAATTATTCTCCTGCCTCAGCCTCCCGAGTAGCTGGGATTACAGGCATGTGCCACCATGCCTGGCTAGTTTTTGTACTTTTAGTTGAGATGGGGTTTCACCATGTTGGCCAGGCTGGTCTCGAACTCCTGACCTCAGGTGATCTGCTTGCCTCGGCCTCCCAAAATGCTGAGATTACAGGTGGGAGCCACCGTGCCTGGCCTACATAACATTTTTGATATTAAAAAATTATATCAATGGAGGACAGCTTAGTGGCTGTCAGGGGTCAAGGGTTGGAGGGAGGTGCTACCAAAGGGCATCTGAGGAATCCTGCCAGGGATGCAAATATTCTGTGTCTTGACTGAGTCACTATCAATTTCCTGGTTGTGATACTGTCCTAGGGTTTTGGAGGATGTTGCTACAGGGGGAAACTGTATAAAGGGCACACAGAATCACTATATTATTTCTAAGAATTTCACATGAAACTTCAGTTATCTCAAAATGCAAAGTTTAGTTGGAAAAAAAGAGGATATAAAGCAAATGTGGCAAAATGTTAACATCTCTTCTTTGTGGGTTTGGGGTGCATAGAAATCTGTTAGATTTGTTGTTATTATTTTCATGATTTTCTGAATGTTTGCAACATCCAGTAAAAATCAAACCCTCTGGAGTTATATACTCAGCCTTATATGTATGAAACCTTGCCTAAGACTCATTCCTGGCCCCCTCAGACTGGTGTGCTAGAAGCACAAGTACGAGGGATGGAGGAGCTTCTTAGGTTGGCACTGGCCCCAGTGGCAACCATGCTTCTGACTCCCTGCTGTCCTTATTTAACCTGGGAAACCATTGAATACTCTTTGAGTACTGGGACTTTCTATTCTCCGTATAGCTCCCACAATGCTCTACTGAATCTCCTTGGTCTACCACAGAAATGGGTGAAATTCTACTTCTGTACTTGGTGACAGCTACTTCTAGACTAAAAGAATTGTCACAAGGAGCACTGTCTTATTAGAATCCTTGGTTTTGTGTATTATAAGACAATAGAGACGTATATACCAGAATTCATTTATTGTATCACTAAAGTACAACTTCACAATATAATCAAAAGGGACTAAATGAGACATGCAGAACAGTTTAGATGTAGAAATAGAAAAGAATGTTTGAAGGGTCAGTTAGATTGAAATAGAATTTTAATAATCACGAGAGAGCCAAGTGTTTCTAACCCAGTGTCGCTTAGACAGCCTTGGCCATCGCAGGTCTATTCACATGGATTCTGAATGACGATCAGAAGATATTCCTTATCTATGGAGAGATGGACAAAATCAATTCACCCTTAATTTAAATTTAATCAAGGAATATTTCAACTAGACTGCTGTTCTCTTCAAAACATCACATGGACCTTGTGTAGACAGATGGTTTCCCACCCTGGCTGCACATCAGAATCACCTGTTGAGCCTTTAGAAAATACCCATTTCCTAGGGCCTCAGAGATTCTGATTTCATTGGTTTGGGGTGGAGTTGCAGGAATGGAAAAAATTTTTAAAAGTCCTCCAAGTGATTTAATGTGTTGCCAGGGTGAGGACACTGGTGTAGAAAAAACTTCATTTAGTTTATAGGCAATTCTGATTTGATGGATTTACTATAGAGGTTTGTTCTAGATTAGTTTAGTGGCATAGGTCCCATGGTACAGTCATTTTGTAACATTGTGAACCTAATTCCTTCAGGGAAAGGAGTGTTTCTGTGGCTGCTCTTCTGGTAGACCTGGGAGATGTACTTTCCTCATAGGGAGGGTTTAAGAACCTACAGGCCTTGGGTTCACTGCCTACTTTATCTGCAGGACAGGGAACATTTCTCCCATTCTGCAGAGTCTGTATGCTAAGTTTGCTGAAAATGAGACCTACATTTTCTAAATTTTTCCATTAGTAATAATAAATGCAAGTGGGCAAAATTCAAGCTGTTCTAAAGTCATGGGGTCATATTAATTGCTAATTTCATAGAATTTTTAGGTTGGGATTTTTACATTCAAACATCATTTTGTAATAGAAGAATATTATGTTTTATATTGCATACTAAAATCTATACTTCCCATTCATAGAAACAAGGCTTTTTATCTAGCAAAGTAGAAAGATGATTTAACTAGGAAATGAAATGCCAAATTACCTGGAGCCACCATGATTTCATGTTTCTTTGATCTGATCCTAAGAAAAGTCAGGTCGTTCTGAGGATCAATGTCACGAACTGTGCTTTTGGCTTTCATTGTCAGGTGATGAAGAAGGCCTGCATATTGAACAGTTGTTGAGTTGTCCAAGGTTGTTCGGATGGGAATACCTATTATGAAATTTAATTTTGGTTAATAATTTTCTGACTAGAAAAGTAATATGTACATTGTGAAAGTACTGGAAAACACTGATAATTGTAAAGTAGAGGAAAAAGTTATGGCTTATCACTCTCTGGTAACAATTTTAGTTTATTTCCCTCCAATCTTTTTGTCTCTGTAGATTTTTAAGTATAGTTGTGTGAAACTATATTTACAAATTTGACTGTTGCTTTTTTCTTCATTAAAATTATAACATACGAGTTGTCCTTGTTGACAGTGTCATCAACATGATTTTTAATAACTGCATACTTTACTATTTTATGGACATATAATACAGTCCATCTCCTATTGTTTGGTCATTTTGTACCTTATATTTTTTATATAGTTAATGGGGTGATGATGAACGTTTTTGTGCATAAATCTTTCAGAAGCTGTTAACTGACTACTTGAGTACTAAGTTAACATATTTCTAGATGAAACGCACTCCCCCGAATATCTTGTCTACAGTGAGTCTGCTTTGAAGTGCTTGATCTGTGACATGGTGTTAGTCTTCTTCCCTGAGGCCAGAAACATAAAGGGATATCACCACACATGCTAGGCGGTACATCAAAAGGGACTCCTCATACAGTATTTTGCAAACCTTAAATTTTATGTTAGAAAATGTGGTAATAGGAGCCACGGTGGCTCAGGCCGGTTGCTCTGGCACTCGGGGAGGCGAGGCTACATGTTCGAGGCCAACCTGGTCAACATTGATTGAAAAAAAAGAAAATGTGGTAATAAGGATATTGTAGTTTTGCTGTGCATTCCCTGGTTTGCACTCATTTTTGGTGTAAACACTATTAAATTTGGCTACTTGTGTGCTCCATTGTTTGTTTGTTTGTTTTGAGACGGAGTCTCGCTGTCCTAGGCCCAGGCTGGAGTGCAACGGCAGGATCTCGGCTCACTGCAACCTCCGCCTCCTGGGTTCCAGCAATTCTCCTCCCTCAGCTTCCCGAGTAGCTGGAGTAGCTGAGACTGCAGGCACCCACCACCACGCCTGGCTAATTGCTGTATTTTTAGTAGAGACAGGGTTTCACCATGTTGGCTAGGCTGAACTCCTGACCTCAGGTGATCCACCCGCCTCATGTCTCCCAAAGTGCTGGGATTACAGGCGTGAGCCACCATGCCCAGCATGCTCTATTGTTCTGTTACACAAGTTTAAAACAGAAACTATTAACTGGAAAATTCTAGCCAGAAGAATATGCAAGTGTAATTCAATTCAGTTGAAATCAATCTAACTCAACTTGGAACACCCAGCATTAATGCCTATTATGTACCAGGCACTGTGGTAGGTATTTTACATATATTGTATCTAATGAGAGATAGCCTTCATATTATTATTATTATTTTTTTGAGATGGAGTCTCGCCTTTTCGCCCAGGCTGGAGTGCAGTGGCCGGGTCTCAGCTCACTGCAAGCTCCGCCTCCTGGGTTTACGCCATTCTCCTGCCTCAGCCTCCTGAGTAGCTGGGACTACAGGCGCCCGCCACCATGCCCGGCTAGTTTTTTGTATTTTTTAATTAGAGACGGGGTTTCACCGTGTTAGCCAGGATGGTCTCCATCTCCTGACTCATGATCCGCCCGTCTCGGCCTCCCAAAGTGCTGGGATTACAGGCTTGAGCCACTGCGCCCAGCCGCCTTCAGATTATTTTGAGAAGAACTAGATAGCCAGAGAATTCCAGGGATTTGATTTGCAATGTGCTTTTATTTTAGGAGGAGATATGAAGGTGAATTTGGGATCGCTATCAAATTCCTTAGGTATCTGTATTAAGGGCACTCAAGAATGAGCCTAACATGGCTCCTGGTTTCCTTCAGAGAATGTAGCTCCAGAAACCATTAAACAAGAAGAGCACTTTCAAGAGTAGAAGAGTGTTACAAACTTAGGAGTTTACCAGGTTTTCATAAAAATCTTGAAGACCATCAATTTTGACTTTGAAAAGACTGATTTCTCTTTCTTTTAAGATAACTGCTGTGTCCAGAATGTTTTGCTAAACAGTATGAGGATAATATTTACAGGAAAACCTATTCAATAAATAAAGCATCATAAAAACCTTGCTAATCTTTTAGTATGATTTGCTGGCCACTCTTTCCCTGGAAGGCAGTCAGCTGTCTTGCATACCTGAAGGTCACAAAGCATGGATCTTTAACAAGCAGGAAATGGAAATGTGGCAACACGCAACCTTTGATGGGAACTTTTTGACGAGTTTTATTTTGCATCCTAAGTAGTGACTACCTACTAAGGGTGCAATGCTCAGTAGCAAAACAAGAAATACAACCAGAATAAATTATTTAAAATGTAGGTGACAGGATTATGAATCAGATGCTCAGGTCTATTTAGTTAGTCTGTTCATGATCCAAGTCAATAAATAAAACAGCTAGCCTTTTTGAATAATAAGTGTGCACAGTGGAAACACGTGGAGTTTTTCATATCTGCCATACACACTTGGAAAAAATCAATCAACAAATATTTATTGAACTCTTGCTTGGCACCATGTGAGGTAATTAAAAAATAATTTATTGAGAAGTAATTTTAGCATATGGTATAAAATTTACCCACTTCCCTTCTGAGAAACAACTACTGGTTTCTTAGAGCCTTCTAGAGACATTCTAGGTCTATTCAAGAATGTATGTGTTTGTGTTTGTAATTTTCATTTTAATGATACCATTCTCTATTTCGTACCTTGATTTTTAAATTTAATACTCTTTGGAAATTGTCTGATTCTGTACACGTAAGTCACACATATTAGTGACTGAATAATAGTCTTGTTGAATAGATGTTTTGTAATATACTTAATATGTCCTACTGATGAGCATTTAGGCTGTTCTCAATCTTTGACTTTTGTAAACAAGGCTACTTAATATGTCCTTGGTCATCTAATTTCACATTTGTATATATGTGTAGGATAATTTCCTAAAATGAAGCTCCTAGAACAAAGAGCATATGTATTCTAAAATTTGATGGCACTACTTTACTACTCTCTATGATCCTAGTAAGCCAGCACCCGTTATTTCTATTTGTCATCTTCAACTGCACATTTGTGCTTTGGTTGATAGATTGTATTTCAAAATAAAAGGAATTGGCTGGATGGCTGTTACAATCTAATGAAACTCAAATGATAGATTGTTAGAAATGTCAGGAATATTTAAAATTAAGAGCCTGTAGAAATCAGACTTATGTACATAAGAAAATATGACAGATCTGACTGCCTGGGGGACAAACATACATATTTGCCAGTATCTAATTCAGTGATCAGTGTTGCAATATTATAAACAATGAATGGTTTTATAAATGAGAAACCAATGCTAACAAAAATCTACTCTAATTAAAATATGTAGCATTGGGCTAAACTGGGAAGACTACTTTACTGTCTTCAATAGGAAGTCTACGTTTTAGTAACAGTGAAACCGAAGGACTATATTTAACATGGCATATGATGATATCTAAATGAATAAGCATGGTAGAACTCTGACCTAACCACAAATATAATCTGAAAATGCTAAAATGATTTGCCTAGAATTAGTAGACCACAACTGCTAGTAGAAAACAGTAATACATAAAACATCATCTTAGCTAAATATTTTGGTATTAAATTTCATGGGACTTCCCAAAGCTGAAAAGCTACAAAGCTACACTGTAATAAATGACGCTTTCATCTAAAATTGAGTAGGTTGTTGAAACTGAGTATTTTATTACATTCTGGACACATAGTTTACACCATATGCCATTAATAAACATCCTTGTCATATACTCTGGTTATTAATAATCCAACCATAAAAATAAGCCCCTTATTTATATTTTAGGGAAAACAGGTTAATTTGGCTTTCAGGTAAAAACTCTTAAGTACCCAGAAACCTTGAAAAGTGTCCTGAATTCTAATATAAACTTATCCTAGTAGAGGTTAATTAGAAGTTAATGGGTATTGAAAATAATATTTTGTTGCCTTCAGATAAGAGAAGTGTTAATTGAGGAACCTCAGGAAAATAAAGTGAAAATCACTTTTCGTCTCACTACTCAGGGTGATCACTGTAACATATCCCTACTCTTCCTTCTCTATTTATTTGAAGTGTATGTGTGCACCTGACCATAGATAGGATTAGAACGCGCTGGTGACCGCTTTGTTCTCTGCTTTTTTCATCTAATACTGTGAGTAGTTTCCCAAGACCCTAAATAGTCTTCAACCTTTTAAATAGAGTAATGTTCATCAAGTAAATATTATATAGTTACTTTAAAAATTCCTGCACTGTTAGGATACATTTATTTACTTACTTGTTCTATTTATTTATTTATTGCTATTACATATGATGCCTCAGTGAGTATCCTCATACCTAAATATTTTCATCATCACTCTTTAGGATAAATTGCTAGGAGTAAAATTGTAGATCAAAGGGGGTGAATATTTTTCAGATGTTTGGCGCATATCACCAGGATTACCTACTTTAGACCAAGATCTTCCAAAGAATAACATTAGATGAGTGGTTCTGGGAGTCACAGGTGAATGTACCTGTACAGGGTTGAAGAGTGTCTCCCTAGACCCCCCAGATCCCCAAATTCAAGTCCAATATAAACCTCAGAAGGTGGCCTTATTTGGAAACAGGGTCTTTGCAGATGTAATTAGTTAAGATGAGGTCACACTGGATTCACGTAGGCCCTAATCCAATAACTGGGGTTCTTATAATGAAACAGACAAGAGACACAAAGATGAGAATGCCACATCATGATGGAGGTGGAGATTGGAGTGATGTGTCTATAGGCCAAGGAACACTAAAGATTGACAACTACCAGAAGCTAGGAAGAGGTAAGGAATGATCCTTCCATAGTGTCTTCAGAGGAAGCATGAGCCTGCGGATATCCTGATTTCAACTTCTAACCTCCAGAACTGGAATAGAATACGTTTCTGTTGTTTTAAGTTACCAGGCGTGTTGTAGTTTGTTACTGCAGCCAAAGGAAACTAATGAACCACCTCTATGAAATCACATGGACAGCTCATCTTCGGAGCCATGGCAGAGTGTATGCAAATACCTGGAAATAAAATCAATGCAACCAGATCCATGTACTAGGGCTGAAATGCTTCCTGGAAATATTCTGCATAGTTCTTGACTTACCTGTAAGGCAGATCTTAAATCTTCTCTTCCCCTGATTATTCAAGCTCGAAAATTTATTATGTTCTATTATCTCTCTCATTCATTTGGCCTTGAGTTACTGGTTATAAAACAAATCAAATGCTTTATCTGTATAAATGAATTAAAAATCCCGACATTTTCATAACTATTTAATTACTATTAAGTGTTGGGTATTATGCCAAGCACTCAACAATTATTGTCTCATTTAATGATCAAAACCACCAGTAAAATAGGTTATTGTGCATTCTTAGTGGTAAGGAGTTGTAGTTCAGAATTTAAGCAGACTTTCAGTTGGTAGTTGCTCAGTAAGTATTTACTGATGGATTTTTCCAAGGCACTGAGTTGGTAATGGACCAATTCCATGGTTGCACCACACATTATGTAAAGTAGCTACTCTTATTTTAACTAATGCTCTGGAATTTCTGGCACCCCTTGTCCTTACAAGTGTCTGAATTAGCAATGAAACCAGCAGGAACTCTTAAGAGGTTGCCACCATAGCTGAGCATGGAGCAATGTGCCAAAGTAATGTGCCAAAGTAACATGCCAAAGTAAATGCGATGTGGATTCTTAACAAGGATTGTGCAGCAAGAGCAAGTTTTTGGTAAGTGTACAGATTTCATAGTTGGAAATGTATAGGCTCTTCTTATACTACATCCACAAAGAGTACATTATAAATGATACCATTAATTCTCAAAGATTTTTAAATAAAATATGTTCAAGGAACACGTTCCACTTAAAATAAAGACTGAAATTCTGTATGGTTAATAATGTTGAAACAAAAACAAACTACCATCAATGATACTCTCCCTATCTTCTATATGACAGTTTTTTTGGCACTTCTGAAATATTGGAAGAGAATTACCAAAGCTTTAAAAAGTAAACAAATGTATAGTGCTTCTTAGGAGTATATAGACATTTTTAGACATGTCTTCTTCATATTTATGTCCCCAGATCTTAGCAGAGTGTTTTTTATATATATATATGGACTAACACAGCAAACAGGTTCCTGGTTGGCTTCTGCATGTCAAGAAGATAGCCTGTGATATATTTACCTTCTGCATTTACAACCATAGTTCCAATAACCCCTTTATGGCTCTGGATCCTCTTTAAGGTTTCTTCCACCTCTGCCTGAAAGAGACCAGGAAGATAATTAACCAAAAGGGCCCTGTGGTAACTCCAACCCTAAGGAGAATAACGTTTGGAAAGATACCTACTCCCCTATCTCCATAACCTAAGGTGCCGAGTGTGATAATCTCAGATTTTTAAAAGACAGCTTTGAAATTGTCAAGTCCCACATAAACATACCTATATAAGACCTCGTGGTTACAATCCTGATAAATCTCAGTAAGACAGCTTACTGCCTCACAGGAGTTCACTCCATATTTATCTGTTTCCATTTACTAGAAAATTATTCTTTACATTGCATGGAAATTTGTCCCAGATTATCTTTCATTCATTGACCCTGCTGTATTCAAATGAAAATTCCTTTTCTACATTATAGTGCTTTAGATATTTATAGAGCTATATCATGGCCTCCCTATGTCTAAAAGTACTCCTTATTGAGAAATCTTATTTTCATTACTGTGACCTAATCAGTTCAGATGATTAAATTTAAAGGATATTCTATAAAAAACAAAGTATTCCAGGATTCTAGGATTTTCTTGATAACTATAGCTTCCATATCAGTGCAAGCTGAATGTTCAACTATGAATGATTATTCTGGAATCTATTATTGTGTTTTAAACTCATTTGGAATCTTATGTGTAGACTGTATTGTACGTTTTCTTCCCCTCTAGAAAAGTCAAAGTCAAGAACTATCTTTTCCAAACCTGCAAATTGTTCATGACTGAGCAATCTCTGGATATTCTGAGTTCAAACAGTATTCTGCAAATTCTCTTCATGAGGGTTTGCTATATTCTTTTTTCCTCAATATTGCACAGGTGAACATTATGTTACTTCAAGATAGTTTTCCTTTGCACTTGGTATGAGCATGAGCACTTATTTTCTCTATTTCAGCATCATAGCCAATGTTTTCTTAACTTTAGGCATTTTTATACTAGATTCATTATTCTTACCATTATGAATGCCATGTATATTATTTATCTAAGTATTCTTTAAATTATCTCACTGCTAAAAGTTTAAATAAATGCATTTTAAAAGGAAACCATATATCACTACCACAGATGGAAACCTGATGTTATTCCTCATAAATAGAAATAACTGTAAAACAAACAAAACGAACAAAATGAAGAGACAGCATATCATTAAATTCTACTGCAATGAAAGCTCTGAGCCTGAGGCCTGCTCTTTAGATGAAAAATGGAAACTTCCAAATGACAGTGGTATTAAGGACCTAATAGTAACGGAAATTTTCTCCTGTATGTAGTCTGAAGGTTGAACAAAAAGGAAGAGGAATAACTTTCTCACGATGTGATTCATTCTTATTTAGCATTTCTGGGCCATCTTATGTAGCAACGAATGTTTGCATCTCACTTTGAGAAACACTGCACTAAACCGTAAACGCTGAACAGGGTATCAATAATTTACTGCATTTTGGGCAATCTTTAAGACGATGTCCACAGCTTCTTGAAGCCACTGTGTCCTCATTTATCTTTCTCCCTGTTACTTATCTCCCAAACTCCTTTCTTTTCTTTCCCTGGCCTTTCCATTTCTCCACCCAGTTGTTTCTCGTCTCATGACTTCTGAGTGCTCCTAGTATAATTTCTTAATCTCCATCTCCAATCCCCGTTTCATTCCTCTCTCAACGACCTTTGCTTTCCACAGTTTCTACTTTTTTTTTTCTTACTTCTTTTTTTTTGGGGGGGGGGAGGAGGGGGGCGAGTCTCCCATCACTTACTTCCTTTTTCTTTATTTCCCTTTCTTCTTTTTCAGTATCTTCCCTTCTTACCCTTGCATTCCCTTGCTTTCCCTGTCCCACCTCTTCCTTCACTCTAAGGGTCTGATTTTTTTCCTTTCCATCTCGGCCTCCCACCCCGTCTTTGGAAACTTTCCTGGCTCCCCGGATTTCTCACTCCCCTGAGCATTCTTCATCCTCTCGATCTCTCTCTTTCCTTTCTCAACATCACCCCTCCCTATGTACCACCCCCGCGAAATCAATTCCCAAGACAGCTTCCACTCATCTAGACATCTTCCTCCCCCTTTCCAAGGTCTCCCTCTCGCCCCTCCAAGAAAATCCTGGAGCCACCAGTCTCCGCCGCGGCCCCTGGACCGTCCGTGCCTTGGGGGGCCCCAGGAGCCGGGTAGCGAAGGTCCTTGCCGGTAGGCGTCCTTCGAGCGCCGGGGTGTAGACGGAGACGCTAGATTTACCATCGCGGAGGCCGCAAAACTCTGGGCTCAGGCCGGCGGCACAGACTCCCGGGAGGTCAACAACGCTACCAGCCGTAGCTAGGAGACAAAGGAGGAAGTGGCCCCCGGAAGCTTCGGGCCGCGCCTGCGTGCTCGCGGATCGGCTTTTCCGCCCTGACCGTGCTCTTGATGCCTCCCGGCCGCCGTAGGCGAAGGTTCGCGGAAGCGGCGAGCAGGCGTTCACCTGAGGTTCGCCCAAGCCTGGGGCGGTGGGGCCCGGGAGGGAAGAGGGAAGTGGGTCAGGCTCCCGGTCTGTGTTCATCCATTCATTCATTCGTTGAGGCACGAATTAATGTAATAGCCACTCATTCGTTCAAGAACTGCTGATTCACCACCCACCAGGTGCCAGGGAGAAGGACAAAATGCACCAAGAAGTGCCGGAAGCAGTAATGTCCACGTGTGATACTTGCCTTGGAGCAAGTAAACAGGGAACAGGGCCATCTGACTCCGGGGTTGGGCTGCTCTAGGGGTTTGGTGATAGTCTTAGCTGCCTATGGCCGTCCATTAGTACTGCCCTGTACAGGGCAGATAATGTTGTCTCCCCTCCCAGTAGTTTTTATATTGAAGAAAAATATATCAGAGAATCAAATAATACAATCTTATGTACTTAAAAAAGTTAATGTATATCTGTCTACTCCAAGATCAGTAGAGTAAACACAGTTTCACATTTTATATTCTCACCTAGTTATAGCACCCTCTTGCTGTTCTCAACTCCCTTGAAGAGTTGCTACTTGTCAGTATTTCTGTTAGTTGTCAGTATCCATTAGGATCTGTATTTTTGCCATTGTAAATATCAACAGTTCTGAGTTACTAAAAAATTGCAAGTAGTAGTTCTGGAGGTTCTATACATTGCCATAGAAGAGCATTCCGTTGGGTATTTAAGGAACTTTTGGAGGAAACACATTGAGGAAACACATTAAAGATCAGTTAGGGATGGTCAGAAGTCGCTTGACTTTTTGAGGGACATTGATAATATCCTTATAGCCTAGGAGGAAAAGAGCCACTATTGTACGAAGAAGCACAGCAGGAAGATTTTATGGCTGCAGTGGTGTTATGACTTGCTGGAGTTAGAGGAGGAAAAATATTGATGACAAAATACAAGCTGTAAGTTGGGAATGCATCTTCATAGGGATCATGCCATAACAACTTCCTGTAATACCGATTCTGCGCATTCATTTCCAGAAAGTAGTCTCACACTAAACAAGGCATGCATCGTACTAGGAATGTCAACTGGATTCTGAATGGGCCATGTTAGGCATGCTCTGGGACAGTTTTGAATTCATTGTCAGGCTTGGACTCGATGATCCATTTCAACTCCAAATCTGTCATTTTATTATATTAACTACAGAAATACTCTGAGAAGCTGTAGTTCTGCTCTAATTTTTGTTGAGGTGTGGGTGATTCTGATTACTGTAATTCTCTCCTTTTTTTCTCTCCAAGAAATTTGTATATCTCGGAAAGCCAGTTCACTATTAATAGCCAAAGAATCCCACTTGATTCTCAACACCTGGTACTCCAACAAAGTTGATTTGGAAAGGGCTGCTAGAGCCTTGGGGAACGAGTCTGAGTCTGGTGTGTGCATGTGCATGTGTGTGCTTGTGTGTGTATGCATGCATGTGTGTACAGTTCTGGCTCTTACCTGATTGACTATAGCTACCATTTTGCAGTAATACAAATATAGGTCTTTAGAGAAGTACTGGCCGAGTTGAAGACTGATTCTTGGGCTCTCTGGGTGTTTCTGATCAAGGAGATTCCTACTTGATTGTGTAGCCATTTGTTTTTCTTACAAAAACCAGTGACAGTGCACCATGTCTGATATGTCAGTCAGCTTTAATGAAGGAACCCACTGCATATGCATGGAGTGTGGATTTCCTCGTTTCTGGAGTCAGGGTGTCAAGCTCATTCAATCGCTGACAGCTGTAATTAGAGCAAAAAACGATTCTACCATGAAAGGCACTGACAGGAGAACCCAACTGCTCAAAGAGAAATAAGAAGTAGCCAAACTGACTTCCAACCAACGGTCAGGTTTGACTCTGTGCACAGGAAATCAATGAGGAGAACTTGAGCCATTTTCCCCTTATCAATTTTTCACTTCTAATTATTTCTTGGAGGTAGCTTGGTTTAATTTTTATGCCTTTTTTGGACCTATAATGAATGTCCAGAGCTATGCTATATAAAGTGTCTTTGCAATGCCTGACATGTTTCCTACCCCATCCTCAATATGTGTGAATTCCTCTTTTACCGTCTCCTTCTCCCATCCCCTCAGCTTTTCTTTCGACTCACAATAAGTGCTAAATAACTTTGAACTTAAGTGAAAATATTAATGAATATTTTAAAAAATATTAACGAATAATACTTTTTGCAAGTACTCTGACTTAACCCCAAAAGTGATACATGCAGAGACCAAGTCCACAGTTTTTCACATGTAATTTTGTTAGAAGGAGATGATTTTCTTCTGAGAGTCTCTCTTGCTCTTTGATACTTTGCTACTGCTCTCTGGTTAGCTTGAAGAAATCCAGATAACTTAATGATCTTGAGTTTTTTCTTGACATTTTCTATACCACCCCATATAGCTATCTTTGGCATTCCTGGCAGTTGGCAAATATTAGGAACTGGGCCATGGAATAAATTTTGTGCCCATTCTCCCATAAGATAAAGCATTTTTTGTCATTTAACAGAACTTCTCCTGGTGTTCTACTGGTTTCCCTCCAGAAAATAGACACTACGTTCTTCTAACATGTTCACAGGCCAGGCGTGGTGGCTTACATCTGTAACCCCAGCATTTTGGGAGCTGAAGCAGGAGGATTGCTTAAGGCCGGGAGTTTGAGAGCAGCCTGGGCAACAAAGCAAGACATCATTTATACTAAAAATTAAAAAAAAAAAAAAAAGGCTGGACTTGGTGTTGCATGCCTGTAGTCCCAGCTACTTGGGAGGCTGAGACAAGAGGATTGCTTGAGCCTGGGAGTTTGAGGTTGCAGTGAGCCACAATCACACCACGCTCTCCAGCCTGGGTGACAGAGTGAGACTTGTCTCAAATAAAGAAAGTACAATAAAATAATAAAATACTCCTTAATACTGGGGCATAATTAGAAGATGCCAGTAATATCAATAAGTATTTCCTAAAACTGACCCAGTGTCATAGAATTGCAGTATTATAGATTTAAAGTTTCAGAAAATCAATCATTTTCTTCTTATTAGGCTAAGACACCCTCTGGGGTGACTCCCTTCAAGACCTAAGTGTAATAGAAGTATTTGCTTTCCATAAGGGAATCCTCCTTGTGAGAATTAAGTGTTTTCCTAGAGCACAGGATTTGGAGTTGGGTGCAGGTGGGGTTGACATTTCTAGGCATGTTTCCTTGAATCAAATAAACAGAGCATCAGCTTCTTCATTTATAAAGTAAGAAAGATAGTATCTACCTTAGAAGGTTGAGATGTGAGGTTTAAATATTATGTGGGTGAATATCTGGCTCATACCAGGTGACCAGCGTGGATCATTTAACCATGTTTCTTTCTTCTGTCTTTTCCTTTCTTTGGTTCATCTTTCCTTCTTCCCTCCATTCCTTTCCTCCTTCTCATCTTTAACCTTTCTTCCCCATTTCCTTCCCCTATTTCCTTCCTGTCTCCCTTCTTCACTATCCTCTCCTCAACCTCTCTTCCTTCTTCCCCTCCCTAGGAAAAATCTCCGTAATTTGTATTGTTGACATTCTCACTAAAGAACAACTTTCCCTTTCTCTTTGTATACAACTTATTATTAATTTAGAACCTTCATCTGTTTCATCTACCTCTAATCCCATTTTAACATAATTCCCGTTTTTATACTTCTAGCTCCAGCAAGCAGTTCCCATCTTAGTGTACTGCACATAATAGGTATTCTCAGTATCTTATGGTTGAGGGTAAACTGTAAACATTTCCTGGTCGATTAACTTTGTTCAAAGAAGAAGAAAGAAAGGGCCGAGGGGAGGAGTACGTCTCCTTTTCTCAGATAATCCAGTCCTGAGGTCTCTGATCCATTTAGTTTCAAAATTACTTTGGTAAGTATAACACATAAAAAAGTAAGGTGCACCAAACAAATGTACAGTGGGTGAGTTACTGTGAAGTGAACAGCTAAACCCCCAAACCAGATTAAAATAAATAGAACACTGTTCACACCCAAGAAACTTCTACTTGGCCAGTCCGAATCATTATGCCCACTCTCCCTGCAAGTTAGTTATCTGACTTCTAACAGCAAGATTTAGTTTGCCTCATTTAAAATTATTCCAGTGGAACTACCTGGTATGTAACCTTTTGTTTTGGGCACAATTTTCCTCAGTATTATGTGTATGATAGTCATCTATGTTGTGTGCAGTTGTGGTTTCTTCATTTTTATTGCTCCGTAGTACTCACCTGTAAGAAAACACTACAGTTTATTTATACTTTTACTGTTGAAAGATATTTTGGTTGTTTCTAGGTTCTGACTAATCTGAATAATGCTGCCAAAGCATTCTGTCACGTGTCACTTGGTGCACATAAGCATGCGTTTGTTTCAGGTGTGTGTGTGTGTGTGTGTGTATATATATATATATATATATATATGCAGGAGTGGAATTGCTGGGTCATAGAGTATGATCCATTATCATGCATTGTCAAACTGTTTTCCACTGTGGTTGTGCCAGTGTACCAATGTACCTAACAGTGTAGTGCAAGATAATTTCTTTTGGTCTACAGCCTTGCCAATAATTAATATTGTCATGCTTTTAGGTTTTAGCCATTCTGGTATGTGGAAACTAGTGTCTCATGTGGTTTTAATTTGCATCTCGTTGCTTACTGATGAGATTGGTCACTTTTTCCCCCACATAATTATTGACTTTTGTTTTTTTTTTTGATTTTGTGTGTGTGTGTGTGTGTGTGCGCGCATGCACATGTGTGTTCCCTGTGATGCAAGATTTTTGATGGTTATATGTATATGTCTGTCTTTACATAAATACCTACAGCTACATCTATATCTATCTATTACAAATCTGTTCTACTCTGTGGCTCTCATTTTATTCTCTTAATTATGTCTCTCAGTTGTGCATATGTATATGGACACTTGGTGTGTAGCATAAGTGGAGCTGCAGACCAGTGGGGGAAGCGTGTTTTTTTTTCAATATATGACACTGTACCAGTTTTATATCCGTCAGAAAATAAATGAAACATCTTCATTACCTTGGGCTAGGGAAACTTTCTTAAGCGAGACAGTAAAGTACTAATCCCATAAAAAATATTGATTACTAGAATACATAACAATTAAGAAATTAGAGGTTCGTTTGTCCTAATAAGAAGAAAATGGTTGATTTTCTGAAACTTCATAACACTGCAATTCTATGACATTGGGTCAGTTATGGGAAATACTTATCGATATCACTGGCATCCTCTAATTATGCCCTAAAAGTCACCCAATCTTAGGTATTCCTTTATAGCAACACAAACCAGACTAATACAGGGACCTTATTCTCTGACCAGAGGGGCTTTGGTTTCAAGAGTGTGTGGCAAACTTCACTGTTTTTTTCTGTGTTCTCTTACCACTGGACCTCAACACAGATTCAATTACAGAGTGTGGCAGAGTTGGGTAAAGTCTCAGCATTCTGGCCTGAGGACTAACAAGGAAAGCCCCAGAGAATTTGAAAGTATCAGGGGGTTCACAGTGAGGGAATTGCTCAGGAAGGCAACCCCATGAAGTTGTTTTTGGACTTCCGGACTTATCCCTGACTGAGTATATGTGTTTCTGATCCCAGACAGTATATCAAAGACTTTGAGAATAGAACTGTGGTATAGACCACTGCACAAGTCCGAGACTGCTGACTGGGTAGAATAAACATGAATCAGATCCAAATATTTCTTCAAATTCTTGGAAAGTGGAACCTACATTGAAACCATAAGCCACAGAAGGCTGGTCAGAGCTTGGAGCCAGAACCAAATTGGATTGATTTCTGGCACAAACAAAAATACCAACATTCTTTATGGGATTTAAATAAAACTCAGCATTTCATTACCTAATATTCAAAGTGTTCAGTGTACAACCCCAAATCACTTGACATACAAAAGTCCAGAAAAAAACATTTTAAGAAAAGAGAATCAATAGACTCTCTTGTGGTGTGAGGTAACACAGATTTTAGAATTATCTGGCAAAGACTTTAACTATAATCGAAGTAGTCCAGGAAGTAAGGACAAACATTCTTGAAACAAATGGAAAGTTAGAAAATCTCAGGTGGGAAATGTATGGCGTAAATATATGATGTAAAGAAGGAGCAAATGGAGGTTTTAGAACTGACAAAATAACAAACGAAAACCTCACTGGGTGAGCTAAAGAGCAGAGTGGAGATGTTAGAGGAAAGAGTCAATGAACTTGCAAATAGATCAAAAGAAACTATCCAATATAAGCAAAAGAGAGGAAAAGCAAACCCTGAAGGAACTGTGAAAAATCTCCAAAATCTAAGATTTGTCATCAGTGTCTCAGAGGGAGAAGAGAAACAGGGCAGTGCAGAAAAAAATTTGAATAAGTAATAGTTAAATTTTAAAAGTATATCTTAAAAGATACAAATCTATAGATTCAAGGAGCTCAATGAATCCCAAAGAGGGGAACAAAACAAAAATGAATTTATATCCAAATACATCATAATCAAAATGCTAAAATCTGAAGACAAAGAAAAAGTTTGAAAGCAGTCAGAGAAAAATGAAGTATATTTATAGAGAAAAGATTTTGATTTATACAGGAATGATTCCTGGTCATAAACCTTGGAGGGGAACTATCTGTTTAAAGAGCTGAGAGAAAATATTGTCGACCCAATTTTCTATATACAGCAAAAATACCCTTCAGTAATAAAGGGAGAAATAAAGACTTTTTTTTTTTTTTTTTTTTTTTTTTGTCGAAGTCTCGCTGTCGCCCAGGCTGGAGTGCAGTGGCGCGATCTTGGCTCACTGCAGGCTCCGCCTCCCGTGTTCACACCATTCTCCTGCCTCAGCCTCCCAAGTAGCTGGGACTACAGGCGCCTGCCACCATGCCTGGCTGATTTTTTTGGTATTTTTAGTAGAGACGGGGTGTCACTGTGTTAGCCAGGATGGTCTCAATCTCCTGAGCTCATGATCCACCCGCCTCAGCCTCTCAAAGTGCTGGGATTACAGGTGTGAGCCACCATGCCCGGCCAAGACATTCTTAGATGAAGGAAAATTTAGTGCCAGCAAATATGCACTAAAAAAAGGTTAAATGAAGTTCTTAAGACAGAAGTGAAATGATGGGAGAGGGAAACATGCAACATCAGAAATGAAGGAAGAAGAAACTAAAAATATCTGGGTAACTATAATAGACTAGGGGTCAGCAAACTATAGCCCACGTGCCAAAGTCAGCTCACCATCTATTTTGATTAATATAATTTCATTGAAACACAGTTGTGCTCATTTGGCTATGTGTTGTCTTTGGCTGTTTTCACTCTATAAGCACAGAGTTGAATAGTTGTGGCTGACACTGTATGGTCTGCAAAGCCTAAAATATTTACTGTCTGGCCCTCAGCAGAAAAAGTTTGCTGAATCCTGTAATAGACTGTTACTTGCTTGAATTCTTTAAAATGTGGTTGATGGTTGCCAAAGATTATAGCATTGTTTAGGGTTTTGAAAGTGTGTAAATGTAATATGTAAGGTAACTACAAAGTAAAGGGAGGGTAAAGAGACCAATCTGAGAGTAAGTTTCCTACATTTCAATTGAAGTGGTCAGGTATTGGTTCTAAGTATATTGTGGAAAATGAACTATATAATCTCTTGGACAACCAATAAGAAAAATTACAAACTGATATAGTAAAAAGGCAAAGTAGATAAATTATCATATGAAAAATTGTTTGGGCAACCCAAAAGGGAAAAGGGCAAACAGTAGAATGGTAAATAGATGGAACAATCAAATCCTGATACATCAATAATTACATTATATATACATCACATAAGCAGACTCATTGAAAGAGGTTGTCAGAATGAATTAAGAAACCAAAAATGATCAGTGATTTCTGTTTCTGTAAAGATGAGGTAGACATGCTTCTCCCTATTCTTTCCCCTGATTATACCTAATAACTCTGGAGATTATATATACAAACAGAAGAGATTGAGATAGCCAGACAGATTGGCTAGGGACATTGGAATCGAAGGAATGACATGCTTATAAGTTACTTGAGTTTTCTTTTTGTCATGTATCCTAGACTAGGATATCTTGCACAAGGAACTGGAAGCCCAGAAATGTCAACAGGCACAGAAATTGTTAAAAAGTCCCAACAAAAGCCTACCTTTTCTAGCCAAAGGATCAACATACGTCCGGCCTAAAAAGATAGAAACTCTCAGAAAACAACCACTCTACTCCATCCGAACACCATACAAAAAAACCATCAATGCCCAAGAGGAGAATATAGATTTCCACTCTCATATTGCCATAATTCCCTCCATCCTCTGACATATCCTTTTCAAGTGCCCAGAGAACACATACAAGATAGGCTGCATCCTGGACTGTAAGACAAACCTTAACAAATTTAAAAGAATAGAAATTATACAGAGTGTTTTCTCAGACTACAGTGGATTCAAGATAGAAATCAGTAACAGAAAGATAATGGGAATATCTGCAAACACCTGAAAACTAACCAACACATTTCCAAATAATTCTAGTTTAAAGAGGAGGTCTCAAGAGAAATTTTGTAAATACAATGAACTGAAAGACAATGACATAAGATGTATTAAATTTGTGGAACTCAAAGCAGTTATGAGAGGGAAAATTATAGCACTACATGCTCTCATTAGAAAAAATGAAAAGTCTTAATCTGAACTCTCACTTCAAGAAACTTGGAAAAGAAGAGCAAAATAAATTGATTTCGTATTTAAAAGTTCCCTGTATTTGGGTTCTCTAGAGGGACAAAACTAATAGGTTAGACGTATATATAAAGGGGAGTTAAGAAGTATGGGGTCACATCATCCCAAGTTGAGATCCCACAATAGGCTGTTTGCAAGCTGAGGAGCAGGGAAGCCAATCCGAGTCCCAAAGCTGAAGAATTGGAGTCTGAAGTTTGAGGGCAAGAAGCATCCAGTGTGGGAGAAAGATGTAGGCCAGAAGACTAAACCAGTCTTGTCTTTCCACGCTCTTCTGCTTGCTTTTATTCTGGCCATGTTGGCAGCTGATTAGATGGTGCCCACCCAGATTGAGGGTGGGTCTGCCTCTCCCAGTCCGCTGACCCAAATGTTAATATCCTTTGGCAACACCCTCACAGACATACCCAGGAGCAATACTTTGCACCCTTCAATCCAATCAAGTTGACACTCAATATTAACCATCTCAAGTCCACCCCTTGTCAACTTCAACCCATACACGTCTCCTAAAATCATACATAATCTTCAAATAAAGACAGTAATAAGGTCATAATTATGCCTAACACAATGCAGCTATCCTTTGATGGGAAATGCATCAATCCCCAACCCAAATGCTATTACATAAAGTTAACAATACTTAAATGCTGATGCGAAGTCAATAAATCTTATGTCACATGATAAAGGACAAAGAAAGGAAATAAAATGAGTACTAAGTAAATATCTTTCTTAGTACAAGTATATACATGCACAAACATGTTCTTAACAAAATAAGGAGAAAATACTCATGACAATTACGGTCCTCATTTCCACAACTGGTCACATGGTCATAGCTGGTGTTGGCGACTAACAGACTAAAACATTCCCCAAAAGAAATCTCCACTGGGGACTCACTAAATAATTCCACCAAATATTTGAAGAAGAATTACCATTGTTTCTACACAATCTCTTTCAGAGAATAGAAGAAGGGGGATAACTTCCCAACTCATTTCATGATCTTATAAAGTTAGCATTACCCTGGTCTTCAAATCAGATAAAGACAGTACATGCACTGAAAAAGAAAGAAAAAGAAAAGTATGATGGTGAGAGTTTGAGAGTTCTTAGACTTGGCACCAAAAATACAATTCATAAAAGGAAAAATTAATACATTAGACTTTATCAAAGTTAAAACTTTTGCTCTTCAAGAGACCATATTAAGAGAATAATAGACAAGTTGCAGACTGGGAGCAAATATTTGCACATCATGTGTCTGACTAAGGACTACTATCTGTGATAATTAAGGAACTCTCAAAACTCAACAGTAAAATCAACAAAAACAGCAACTACAACAACAACGTGATCCAGTTCAAAAATGGGCAAAAGACAGATAGAAACTTTCCATTGGAGAAGATATACGGATGGTAAATAAACACTCCAAAAGATACTCAGCATCGTTAGCCATTGGGGAAATGCCAATTAAAATGGTGGGAGTGTTCTATAAATGTCAATTAAATTCTGTTGGTTGATGATATTGTTAAGTTCTCTATCTTTGGTGATGTTTCTTCTGTTTTTTCTATCAATTTTTGAGAGAGGGATGTTGAATTCTTCAGCTATCATCGAGGATGTGTCCATTTCTTCTTTCAGTTCTGTCACTTTTTGCTTTAAATATTTTGCAACTCTATCTTTTTGTGCATACATTGCAGTTTTATTATGTGTGGTTTTCTTTGCATTTATCCTGTTTGGGGTTTTCTGTGTCTCTTGAAAAAATGTGACTTGATGTCTTTTTTCTGGGAAAATTCTCATGCTGTGTGTTGCCAGGTTCCAGTAATTAAAAGCATGCTTTTATGAATGAATAAAGGCTATGAGTCTTTTCTAAGAGAGTCAGCTGAGATATGTTTACTTACCATGTTCTGCATGTATATTTTCATCTACAGAATTGTAAGTATGAAAACAATACAGAATAATTGTATACACCGTTTCCCCTGTATTTGACACAAAATGATCACTACCTGGTTCTTATGCTCAGGATCCACGGATTATCATTTAATATATGCTGGGCCAATTTTGCTCTAAGTTTTATTTCCTAATTGAAGTAAACATTGCTCAGGGTGAAGGCAGTGAAACGTTGTCCTCCGACCTTTATAACCTAAGGATATTGGATAGTGGATAGTATGGCAGTCTGCTGCTCTTCTATAAACATTGATCTCTTATTTTTTGTTTCCCGAGCATAGTTTTCCAAGCACTTCCATGTGCTCTGTCTCAGTTGCCCTTATAATATCCCTTTGAATTTGTAGAGCTTGGCTCTGTTTTGCAGATGTTGTGTCTGAGGCAAAGAAACCAAATGATGGAATAAGGATCCAGAGTGGTGAATCTTATTTCACTCCATTCTGGAACTTTCCCCAGGATAGTTCTGCTTCTGTCTTGGAGTGCTTATTGTATATCCTCCAAGTTATCTAGATGGCTCTATGCTGTTCTTGTTCCAAAATATAGCCCGTCGTGGACACAATAAGTGGTCGAGCAAGAAACAAGGCTGAGCTCCCTTGTCCTCCTTCTGTTTTGTTCTGCCAACTGCATACAAGAGAGAAGAGGACACTGTTACCTGATTGGCAAAAGGAAGGACTTGCATCTCCTTCCCAGGGAGGATGCTGCCTTGTAATGTCACACCAGACATTCCAGCATGATCTCTTTTGTAAATCTATTTGGTTGACTTCTTCTCTTGCAGCTGACTCAGAAATTGGGATGATTTCTCTGTGGATCCTATAAGGAGCCTGGAGATGGTGAAGAGAATGCCTTGACCATCAGGAGACAGCTTACCTTATTGAATCTTGATCCCTTCTTCTGACCACTTTGGATATTAAAAGAACAAGGTAAGAGTGGGAGCAAAATAGTGGATGCTGAGGCACATGCTTGGAAGGCAAATAAATGGAGACTATGAATAGAACATTAGAGTCCCTCCCAAGATAAAGCAGACTTATTCCTTCAGCAATATTGATGGAATATTTGAGGCAGAATCATGGGGATGAAGGGAATACAACTATAAATAAGATAAAAATATCCGCTGCTTGCACAGTGCCTACAGCCTTGTGGGGGATACGGTTAAAAAACAAACAGTTGCAAAGCTGCACACCAAGTTTCCCAATAGGAGAAGTATAGGTTGCAATTGGTGCACATAGAAAGTCATCCTAACCCACTGTGAGGGGATCCTAGAAGGAATCCTGGACTAGTGCTATCTAAGCTGAGATCCAAAGGAGACTTGGATACTAGTTAGGTGAGTAGGTGTAGGGGTGAGACAGAGGGAAAAACAGGTGCAAGAAAAGCTTGATGTTTCAAAGAACTAAAGGTACTGCAGTTTGAGGTGATTTCAGTTATGACTTTAGCATACAGGATGGGGAAAAAACTTCTCTAGGCAAAACTTAGTATTATTTTGGTTAACTGTACTCAAGTGCATTACCTGAAATTCAGAGCATGTGCATGAATGGACCTACTGCCTTCCTTTACTAGTGTGCTCAGGTAGGAACCCTGGCTTCATATATGAAGGCAAGAAAGTACAGGTTATTGCAGACTTCTGCATTTGATGCACTGACTGGCAAAATATGATTCAGCACCTCCGCCTCACTGAGGCAGACGACGCCCTCAAGTGGAAATGAAGATGAGCGGTACTTTTGTGCCTCACTAGCCCCCACTTGTATATGCAGTAAATGTGGTTTTGTTTTGTTTTGTTTTTGTTTTTGCCATTCGCTTGTGAAGCTGCAGTCAGCTGATGGTCAGCACAGTCTGCTGAAATTCTGAAACCAAATAATGTAAGGAGTGTTCTCATTTCTATGAAGAACTGACTTGTTTTATCATCTAAATTTTAATCCAAGGTAGTTTCTGAGAAAAATTATAAAAGATGACAGAAGAGAGGATGAGAAACAATAAAAAAGAAAATCATTTTGTAATTTTTCTTTGAATTCCACCTCCAGAATGTTAGTTCAGCTTCAGCTAGTGGAAGGGAATTAGTAAGTGAATCTGTTGATATAAACGATATTAACAATGGAAAGTTAATTTCTTCTCAACATTTCTAACTACACTTTGGCAGTAGCTCAGAAACGTAACTTTGAAGTGCTACCAAATGTGCGGTCGGCCTGGGCGCTCATGTGTTTGCGATCAAGACAGAATAAGGAGGTGCGTGTTAGAGAGAGGATGCCTGTGTCTCACGTTGTAATGTCCCAGGACCTGGGCTGCTCCCATATTTGCCCAGTTTCATCTCCTATGCCAGGGGGAATATTGGCATCTTTTGCCAAAATGCATTGTGATTTTAAGGTTATTCAATTTCATTTAGCTGTTTTATAAATATTTCAAGATTTAAGAATGTGCTCAATAGAATTAAAATGCTTTCAGTGACACAAGATGCTGAAATGGAGTAGCTACTGCTCTTTGTCTCTAAGTAAGAAGGCAAGTTTGGGGAAATGATCTGTGTTACTCCTCAAAGGCCTCTAGGTGGTGCTGCTGTGACAGCTATGGGCTAAACAGTTTTTTAGCACTTAACTTTCAAACCAAATATTTAACTTATTAAATGTCTTATACTTATGGTTAATTGCTAATATAATACTATTGATAATTTATACCATCACATTTACATTAGATTCTCCTAATAATGAGACTATATTCATAAATTACACAACAGAGTAGTTTTACGGTTTGGAATAAATATAGTTCTCTGGTTAGTATTTAATAAAGTCAAAAACTTTTAAGTGTGGCTGAATTTTTCCACATACATTAAAACTTACTGCATAATTAGCTTTTCCTTATGTCTACTTGCATTGGGTAAAATAGTACTTCATACGCAGTAGGAGCCAAATCAATGTTTATTAAAGGAGTTAATTTTTTATTGAGTTTCCCTTTCTACCATTCATTGAAGATGAGATAACCACTGGATTAAGTTTTTCAAAACCCTAGTCAGACATTGCTGCTTATCTTGTCTAATGACAACAATGGGAGGCCATTTTTTCTCTTATTTCTGAAAATGTACTGAAGAATATATATAAAATCACTTCTTTATTTTAAAAGCAAATTGGTTTTTGAGGTTGGTTCTATTGAAATGCAAGAATAGTGTGAATAAGTGTGTTTGATAATTGCTCAAATCTTAATCAAGATTTTATGAAAATCAATATTTGATAGGCTGCTCAATTTAATTAAATTAAACCACAGAGAAATGAGGAATAAATGAGCTTGAAAATCAATCACAGGATGAGGTATGTTTCTTTTTGTTAGTTTAGTATATGAAATGTTGGGTTAAGCAATTGCTGACCATGAGAGAAACAAACAAAATCACTGCTTCGCTTTATACAATATGAACCCACATTTTGTGCCAGGCACTGTGCTAAACACAGTCTACATGTGTCTTAATTAATTTTGAAACAAAATCCCATGAGGTTGGTCTCCTCCGTTTATGATTCAGGCCCAGGTGTGAGCCAGGATGGCTGTTCCAGGTCATTCCATTGATAAATGGCAGAGTTAGCTGTAAATATAATGTCCAAGCCTTTCCTACTACCTCAAATTGTTCACAAACAGGAAGAAAAAGCTCAGTTTATGATTAAGTTTAGAGAAGGGCCTTGGTGGTAATTTTCTTCCTTAAAAAAGTTTAACTTTATAGGTAAGTAATTAGAGGGAGCGGGGAACCCAGATTAAAAACCGTGAGTGTTGACTTAGAAGCTCTGAGTCCCAAGATGGCAAAAAACAGGAGGGGGGTGGGAGCTGTTATTTTTCTGGATAGACATACAATATAGTTATTCGCCGTATAATTTATGCTTATTGAGAGTGGCAGAGATTTATGGTGTTAGTAACAAAGTGTTTTAATTGGGATTAGCTAATGAAAAAGTGGTGGAACTGGCAAGGGAGGAGGTAGGAAAATGTGATTTGAGTTGAGGTGTTTCTTCTCATGGGATGCTAACAAAAGAGTTAGTGTTAATGCACCAGGGCAAGAATCATACTTTTAATTAGGCCTTCGGAGTTTGTGCTTGCATTCTTGGTTCTAAGGAGTCTTAGTCACCCAAAGAATCAACTCTAGGAAAGTAACGATATTCTTCATAAATACCACTGGCAATGAGAATGAAACTGCAGCTTCCTAAAAAAAAAAAAAAAAAAAGAAAAAACAAATCTCCCTCATTTTTATTCACTGCTTCTTTGGTGGGATGGAAATTAGAAATCAACAACAATCACAATCACACAACTGTGCAGCTTTCCTACACTCCAGGCTAAGAAGAATTTCTCAAGCCACTGCTTCCGAAACTTTAGTCATTCATATTTCATGTTTATAATTTTTGCTATCTCTTTGCACCTCTTATATTACTTAAAATTTTCATTAAAAATGGCTCATTAAAAAATTAAAATTAAGTACATTTATTTTAGAAAAAATACGTCAGTGGGAAACTAGAGTCGCTTGCCCTAAGAAGGGTATTTGTGAATAGAAACAGTGAAATCAAAACAGTATTATTGAATTTTAACTTCAGGAAAGTGTCCAGAGGTCTTAAAGACATATTTTCACCACACTGAGACTTCTTCTTTGATCATAACTGAGCCATAAAAAAAGACTTGAGAGGGGAATAATTGTCTCATTATGTGAATCACTTTTTATCCAACAAAGTAGCTATATACCACCTAAAATTATGTTTTCTAATCAAAGCTTCATCCTCCAAACATATGTCTTTGTTTACTGGTCATAGGAATCTCTCACCCCTCACCTTTTTAACTCTCCAACTTCCAACTTCCCCCAGTGGTATTTAAACCTTGCCTTCTACCCATCTAATTCCATTTACCTTATGTCTAAATGTTTAGAGAATCCTGTTAAGCAAACACATTGGAGATGGGAGCAGATTACAAAATGAGCTTCTATTGTTGGTTAACACAACTTTTCTTCATATATGCTGTTTGAGATCATGTTTTCTCTAGTAAGATATACATTTCCAACTGTAATAAAAGTATGTCTCTTTACTACTCCTGACCTTCATACACCCCCTTACCCTTCTTGAGGCAACAACCATTGGCTGTCATCCTGTTTCATATATTCTTCCAGAGATAGTTTGTATATGTGCAAGTCTATTTGAATCTATACGACTCTCCTGAAATTTCACACACATGGAAGCACACTCTACAAGTCATGCTGCACTTCATTTTTTTAAACGCAATAATTTTTTTTAGTATATGGTTTCATTTTAGTATATACAGCCCTAGTCTCTTCTTTTGAATACTGTATAGAGGTATTCTATGCATGTAACCAATTTCCCTTTGATGGACACTTGGTTATTACTCTTTCTTCTACAAACAATGCTGCAATATCCTTCTATAATTATCTTTGGGCCCATAATGACCATTAAGAAATAAATACATCTAATGCTGAACGGTACTCACTGAAATAGATGGAATTCTAATTATTAGAATTGGAGAGGGCAGACACAATCGTATTTCATTAATAAGTACTGGTTTTCTCTTCATTTTTTTTTTCACCCATGATATAAATTTGTATTTTTTGTGGTGCCCTGCACATGACCAAACATCTCAATTTGCACATGAAGTTATAGGCTCTGAGTTATGCTTGTTACATTTGTCTTATACTATTAATTCTTCTTCCCCATTATCACTTTTGAAATTAGTTGTATAGTTTGGTGCTTAATTCCTATTTCTAGTAGTGGATGAAAAGCTCCATGAGGCTGAAAAGGGACTATGGCTGTCTTGGGCACTGCTGTGTCTCTGTCACCTAGTGAGCATCTGATACACCGTAGTTCTTCAATAAATATTCACAGATGAAGGAATGAAAAACGTATGCATTAAATTTAGTTTGTTTGCTTGTTATGGACTGAATTTATCTCCCCACCACCGTACCTATACTTTGAAGCTCAAACCCCCAATATGACTGGATTTTGAGAGAGGGGCTTTAAGGAAATAATAAAGGTTAAATGAGATCATATGGGTGGGGCTTTAATCCAACAGGATTGGTGTCCTTATAAAAAGGGGAAGAGATACAGAGATCTGTCTACCTCCACCATTTGAGGACACAGTGAGTAGGTGGCTATCTACAGGCTGAGAAGAGAGGCCTCGCCAGAAACCAACTTGCGAGCATCTTGATGTTGAACTTCTAGCCTCCAGGACTATGAGAAAATAAATTTCTGTTATTTAAGCTACCCAATCTGTGGTATTCTGCTATAGCAGCGCTAGCAGACTAATATACTACTAAATACTCCAAAAGGCTAATATAGGTATTGAGCAACTAAATGGATAAAATGTACATGACAAGTAGAAAAAAGTTAGCTCTCACCTTATACTCACTGGGCATTACTCATTGACTAAGGTTATTGCGGAGCTTAGGATGGCTTTGTGTTCTTTACGTTTTTTTTCCTCCACATTTGTTCCTGCATTTCTGGTGACAGAGATGCTGGCATCTAACCTATCCTCACAATTAAGCATCGTTGCACATAATATTTTGAAAGCCAGGCATCTAACTTCTTAATTCAGAGTAACTGCTGAAATATAGGGGCCATCTTTTTTTCTTAACTTCCATTTTAGGCTCGGGGTACGTGTGCAGGATGTGCAGGTTTGTTGTGTAGGTAAATGTGTGTTATGGGGGTTGGTTGTACAGATTATTTCATCACCCAGGTTATAAGCCTTATATCCATTAGTTATTTTTCCTGCTTCTCTCCCTCCTCCCAACCTCCACCCTCTGACAGGCCCCAGCGTGTGTTGTTCCCCTCTATGTGGGGGACCACTCTTAGTATGGAAAGTTGACAACACAATCCTTTTGTAGATAGGGAATTTTATTTTCAGTGGGATGTGCTGGAGGGTTGCCTTTCTCCTGGTTTTGTTGGTGGTTTTAGCATTTAGTATGAAGGGCTCTCCTTCTAGCTACTTGTCATGGTGGGGAGATAGCCTTATTGATTGACAAGTCTTCTCATAGTATTATGGCAACATCCTGACTTCCTCTAGTTCATTCTTCATGTATTCATTCATTCGTCTACTTTCTCAAGATATGCTCATAAGGTGCCTCATTCTTGTAACTGCTGGAGATATGATGATGATGACACAGATTCTGTCTTCAAGAAGCCCATAAAAAAGTGGGAAAAAGATGTGACAGCAGATAAAGACCATGAGAAGGACTCTTTACACAAGGTATTTGCTTAGGTGTTGAAGGGCCTAGAAGAGAGAGTGACCAGTGTCCAAAACCCTTTGTGAATTGCATTCACATACAGCACCTGATTTGATTCTCAGAGTACCCAGATGGCTGTTTTTTGGGGGTTTTTTTAAAGTATGGTAAGACAAATGCCCCAGTTGCCAGCAACTTCTACTTCATCATGCTGTAGGCTTCTGTGAATAGGAAAAATATACCACCATCAAGAAGCAAGGAGCTTGCTTGTGTTTCAGAGGAACCACCCGTGGAAGAATGTCTTCTTGGATTAAAACTGGTATTGCCATGTTCCATTCTAGAATGTCCAAATGCCAGTCTTCTGAAGATGTTTAATTCAAGAGTTTCCATTTTCATATTAAGTTTCTATGTCCATACTTAGTGGGATGAAGATGGTGGTGTATGGATTTTCTCTCTTACAACATTTTTTTGTCCCTTATCTATACATCTTTTCCCTAAATATTCAGCAAGATTTGAAATTGTAAAAAAATCCTAAACTTATCCAATTGTAGGAATGATAACTTGAATATTATTTTAAGAGCAAATACATGTACATTCCTAATGTTGCTTGAATGGGAATTATGAAGAAGAAGAAGAAGAAAAAGAAAAAAAAGAAAAACAAACCCATGAGAGTTTGGGTTGCTATTTCTGACCAAGTTGAAATTGTGAAATACCAGGAGTCCCATAGGAAATCTTATCTCACCGGAAGACAATCATGGTCTCTTGGCCAAAGAACGGGTATGCATTTTTGTGTAAATAAAACTTGCAGACCCAGACAGAGGGCTGGGCTACCTTGCAGCTTAGCCTGCCATTTATTATCATTCACAAGGTGGTGTTAGATGCTCAGCTTTAAAAAGAACTGACTTTTCAGCAGTATTTTTACCCTTGAGAGTATATAGAGAGAGCTCTGTGTTGTATATTAATCAGAGCTTTCACGGCTTGCTTTGAATGGTATTCGAAATGTGTCTGGAAGAATAGTGAATGAACTATGCCCAAAGTGTGCTCTATTATGTATTACTCAGGAGCCTTTCCATCTGAGACGTAGACTGAAATTAAAGGCACCAAGTACCTGTCTTTACTAACTCAATGTTTTTCCAGTTTCCACTCCCTGTGTACTCACCCCACCTGCAAAGGATTCCAGGATTTGATGCCTCATAAGAGTCAGTCAGTTTTTTTTTTGAGACAGAGTCTCACTCTGTCACCCAGGCTGGAGTGCAGTGGTGCCATCTTGGCTCACTGCGAGTTCCACCTCCCAAGTTCACACCATTCTCCTGCCTCAGCCTCCCGAGTAGCTGGGACTACAGGCGCCCATCACCACGACCAGCTAACTTTTTGTATTTTTAGTAGAGATGGGGTTTTACCGTGTTAGCCGGGATGGTCTCGATCTCTTGAGCTCGTGATCCGCCCACCTCGGCCTCCCAAAGTGCTGGGATTACAGGCGTGAGCCACTGCGCCCGGCCAGTTTAGGATTTTTAAACTAGTGAATGCTAATACACATGCCAACTACTGTGCTAGAGGCTGGGGCTTCTTTACTAAAAATACAAAAAATTAGCCGGGCATGGTGGCGGGCACCCATAGTCCCAGCTACTCGGGAGGCTGAGGCAGGAGAATGGCGTGAACCCAGGAGGCAGAGTTTGCAGTGAGCTGAGATCCGGCCACTGCACTCCAGCCTGGGTGACAGAGCGAGACTCCCTCTCAAAAAAAAAAAAAAATCCTAAACTTCTCCAATTGTAGGAAAGCTAACTGAAATTATCTTTCCAGTTATCAAGTAGTTATTAATATCTACTTGAAGGAGATAATGATTGAGATGTTGCTTCCAAGCATGATTGCCGCACACCAGAAATTCCTGAAGAAATTGTTTTTAATGTCACTTGCTGGGATCTAACTCCAGAAATTCTGCCTCAGTGGATCTGCAGTAGTGAGTGGTTCTATGTGTTTTTAAACACTACCCAGGTGATGGGATTTGGAAACTGTTGCTCTAGCCCAATAATTTTTTTTTCTTTTCTTTTGAAAATGTCTCCATTTATAAAAACCAAAAGCAAAATCAAATAGGTGTTATATTCATGTGGTGGTATTTCCTGTGCTGGTCAGACCACAGAACACCGGTTTCCATTCAGGACACCATTTTCTAAAGGAACATCAGCAGGCTCAGGCTTTTCCAGAAAAGCTCAATGACATGAGCTTCTCTATTTGCTGAGGATTTTAGGCCAGAGGATTATGTGAACGTGGCAAGCAGCATGGTGTGCTTTCATGGTCTGGCTTCATGGTCTGGCTTAAACCCAGGAAGCCCCTCGGTAGGGTTTCTTTTGCTAACCTTCTGGGCAAAATGGACAGATATGAAAGGTGAAGTCATTTTGTGATTGAATGAATGTCTAGGGGCTGGTTAATGGATGCATGAGAGGGTGGTTTCTACTGGCAAGACCTGAATTCTTTCTTTAGTCCTGTCCTGGAAAAAAAAATTCATTTTAGTGATTTGAATGGCTCTGTGGGAGACACATTTGTTAAGTCTATGGATTGCACATACCAAAGAGGAGTAACAAATGCATAGAAATGCAATTCTTTAGCAACTACTCAGTAGGTTAGATTAGAGGTTCTCACTCCTTTTAGACCCAACACCCTCTTTATATGAAATATTTTGAAGTGCCACTTTCATTATTGTGAACTGAATGTCTCAGCCACGTAGACATGTAATTTCCAACCTTTAATGTAAAGCCCTAAATGTAGTATAAAGGAGAAATAAAAGGCATTAAAAAATAAAATCACACTAGGAAATATAATGACACACGACCGGTTCTGCCATAATACTTGTTTTGGAAATGCAAATTAATTACAGCACGACTGATAGAGGAAGGAACAAATAAACATTTCCGTTTGCTTGTGCATGATTTCTTCCATGAGAAGCACGAGGTGAACACAGGAAACTGCATCCAGCTGAGTCCACTTGCATGCGACTCAAACATCTAGCAACTTCAGTTCTTTGCATGTGGTGAGCTGTACCCACCTACAACTGGTGTTACACCCTTTCTTCTCATTCATACAACTCTCCTTTCCACAGAAAGGTGCAGCTTCTGAGTGACTCTCCACAGTAACTCACAAGCTGTACCTTTCCATTGCCCATAGATACACTAGCAAACTTTTGGTCTTTTTCAAGGTAAAGTACCATGTGCATTGTGGTACTTATTTCTTAACCGTTTAACATCTGTAAAACTGTGCAACCATTTTTATTTGTTTCTTTTCTCTAAATGCATCAATATTGAAGTGTTTGAGTGTTATGCCTCTAATTTCATTTCCCCATAAACACTGTTTTTTATTGAGTGATTTTGCATAGTGAAGTGATTTGTAGGAATGCTTATATTATATTATATCAGAACTGATTGTAGTTAGATGCTTGCCTCTGATGTAATGAATTAGTTTCGATTTAAGAGAAGACAATATTCAACTGAATACTGTTGACACGTTTTCTTTATATTTGACATTTTGAAACACAAATTTAACAGGTATATTATTAATTGCAAAAACTGCAATTACTTTTGCACCAACCTAATAGTACCTGTGCGTAGAATTATCTTAGTGGAGCAGCTCAAATGTGGATCAAAGCAGTTGAGCTACTTTGGTGACTCATATACCAGCAGTGCCACTGTTGTAAATGTGTGATTTTCCTAAATGATGAATAACTTCTGAAGTTCTGAGCAAAACAAAGTATACCTTTCCCTTGATTTACACAGCAGTCGCTTTTCCTGGAGAATTCATTTACATTAGCCCCATGCAAAAAATACCTATATTTATAAGTAAAATGAAATCAGATTCTGGTCAGTTTTATGTATAGGTATAGGGATTGGCATGTGGGAGTGTGAAGTGAGACAGTTGTCTTATCGAGTATGCAATATCCAAGCCCCTGCTCACTAAATGCCATAGTGTCCCCCACCCCCGCTTATGTGATAACCCAAATTGCCCCCACAAATTTCCAGCATGTCCTCTGGCGAACCATTGGCCTGTAGCAATGGACTTATAAGCTACAATTAGGATCAACATAAATTTCTTCACTTAAGAAAATAACTGCAGAAAACAATATGGAGAGAATGATTAAATGATTAAGCTCTAAAAAGGCTAAGAAGAGATCAGAGACTCCTGTGGACAGTAAATGAAGTATTAGTAGATAATTTTGAGAGATCTAATGTCTTCATTCTGATTGGAAGAAGTACAATAACTGGATCAGAGCTGTCTAATAGAAATACAATGTGAACACATATGTAATATTAATATTCTATAAGCAAATTAAAAAATAAGAAATAGGCAGACGGACTTGAATATACTTTATTTAAAACAACATACAGAAAATATCATTCTTTTGAGATGTAATCAATATAGAAAGTGTATTAATCAGATCCTTTTTTTTTTTCTTCTTCACTAAGTGTTTCAAAATCTGGGAGTATTTTGCACTTACAGTATAGCTCACATAGCCAATGCGCAAGGGTTCTGTCTTGCACCTGGGCACGTCTTATTGGTTATCACAGCACTTAAAAACTGAATTCTGTGCTTTCTGGGATGCTGCTGAGGGTGAGATGAAAAGTCCCAACTGAAACTGTCTTAAACAAGGAAAACATTTGTTCTCATACAGAAATTAAAGTTAGGGTACGCTCTAGGACTGGTTGGTTTAGTGATTCGTGGCATCGTCAAGGACGCAAGCGCCTTCCGTGTTTCCGTCCTGATTTTCTCAACGCGGGGCCTGCTCCTCTCAGGGTTGTAAGGTGGTGGCCAGTGGCAAGATGGGGGCTCATGCGTCCTGGTTTGTGTCCAATAGGAGGGATGAAGACATCTTTCCCTAAAATATGAACTATCCATTCTTTCAGTCATATTGGGCGAAAATGCCATGTCTTGACTGACTTACGCAAATCATCTGGGTCAGAATATTGCATCCTTTCTCATGATTGATGCAAGAATGGCTTTGGCTGGGCATTTTCTCTTCGTTTACTCATCCTGAGGCGCACTATTTCTTATTGTCTTATACTTGCTTTCTTTACCCAGTTACTCTACCTTTCTGTCCCTGGAAGTGTTTGAGTTTGTGGCTGCCTCTTACACACAGGCTCCAGTCATTGTTGACAGAGCCACACATGCAACATTGCATTTAATTTTGATGTGAGAGGATATAAGAGAATGAGAGGAGATTTAAAGGAGACAGCTAAAGTGAAAAGGGAATTGACGTCATGTTGTATGAGGAATGTTGAAGGGAATGGCCCTGTAAATCTATGAGAAGTGGAGGGCTTGTGGGTGGGATAGAATATCCTCATCTTAGCGATGAGGGTATGTGTACTTGTAGCAGTTCTATGCTCCCATCAAATTAACTGCTTCAGCCGGGCGTGGTGGCTCATGCCTGTAATCCCAGCGCTTTGGGAGGCCCAGGCAGGCAAATCATTTGAGGTCAGGAGTTCGAGACCAGTCTGGCCAACATGGTGAAACCCCTCTCTACTAAAAATACCAAAATTAGCTGGGAGTGGTGGCAAGCGCCTGTAACTCCAGTTACTCAGGAGGCTGAGGCAGGAGAATTGCTGAACTTGGGAGGTGGAGGTTGCAGTCAGCTGACATGGCACCACTTCACTCCAGCCTGGGTGACAGAGCAAGACTCTGACTCAAAAAAAAAAAAAAAAAAAAAAAAAATTAGTAGATTAGCTGTCTCTAATTTGTTCTGGATCTGGAAGCCAGATAATGAAACTTGTTAGAATAACAAATGGGCTGTGAATGAGAGGCTGAGGTGGTGTCCTATGAATAAAGTATTTACATATTAATTCTTGAAATGGGTTACCCCTTGCCCACTTCTCTCAACTCACTCCTTTTTGATATATATATTTGAGGCCTTACACTTAGTTCTGGGTAGGCTTCTAACACATCACCTTGTTTCTGTCTCAAGACCTTTTCATTTTCTCTTCCCTCTGTCTAGAATGCTGAATAACAAGAAAGGTAATAAAAGACATGATGAAATATTTTTAAATATTTTTAAGGCAAGCCTCAGAAGTGTCTCTCTTACTCACATCCTATTGGCCACATGGTTCTAATCTAACTCCAAGGGAATCTCGGAAATGTAGTTTTTTGTGTGCTCTGAAAGAAGAAACACATAGCACCACCTCTGCCATGTGACCCTTGGCGGCCAGTCTCACAAGGGTTCATTTTTGATCAAGGCCAATAGAATTGAAGATAATCCCTTCCTTGAAGGAATAGTTCTCTATCATCTCCAAGTTTCAGCACCACCCACAGAACACTATAGCCACCCACATGAAGGGAATATGTTCCGAAAAGGAGCTAAATCAACTAGCTGGTACATCTTCACCCTTTGACCTGGGAGACTTGTGTTCATTTCCCTAGGGCACCCTTAACCTCTTGCACCACTACCTGTAACCCCTGCGGAATCCAGACATTAATAGTTCTTTGGGCAATTCACAACCAAATGAATAACCAAGTTATAGTAAATACGGAAAAAGTAGAAATCCTTCTAAGTCAAAGGGAGTGTAGGCCAATACTATGTTGTAGAAGGAAATTCAGGACAGAGGGATAAGCTATTCCTCAACCCCAGAGCAGTTATGATAGCTAACACTGGCCATGTGCTCACTGTGAGCCATGCCTTGTGTGAATATATTCCAGAAATTACTTTACAACAGACATATGAGGGAGTATTCTTATTCCCATCCTGCAGATGAATACATTGAGACCTCCAGAGGTCAAGTGACATTCTGAAGTCACATGATAGTGAATGGTGGTGGTGTAATTCCAACCCAGTTGTCTGAGTCCAGAGCCAGTATGTTACACTCTAATGACTCTGGACCCTGTGATGTTAAATTCAGAAACCTGAGATTGTCCTGCTCCTCAAACTGTGATTGATGTCATCCTATGAAACAAAGAGCAAGTTTGGGACTCCTGCCTAATGACCCCGTGGAACTGATCAGTGTCACATGATCCTAATCACGTACAACAGAGACACACATATACATATGTAATCTCAATACTGTAAAGTCAGGTGTGTCATTGGGCAGTACACAATCAATTTTCAAACACGTGGCACTAACAATTGAGTGTTAAGCTGTCTCTACAAGGTATAAATAAGAACGTGGAAAGAAAGAAGTTTGCTAGATAGAGGATGCCAGCTGTAATTTCAAGAAAATGTTGATTGCATGTTTTAGAAACTATTCCACAAAGCCTTGCTCCAGTACAGATTTTCCTTGTAAGGTAGCATGAAAAAAAGAGAAATTTTTATTTTTATTTGGTGTTTATTGTTTCTTCGTCAGCAGCTGTGCCGATGTGGTGTTGATTATGCAGTGAAGAATTATTTTGATTATTGACAGTTGGCATTCTTCTCATAATTTGGAGTTCTTCATCTCAGAATTGTTTCCTCACCTCCTCTCCTGTCTGCACATGAATAAAAATTTAAAAGCACTTGCCAGGATCCTTACGCAAGGCAGCTGTTAGGAGGAATGTAGTTGAAAGTTCAGATGCAATTTGATGTTAACCTCTCCCTGCCGTTTGTTCCTTTCTCTGAGCCTGACTTCAGAGCAGTAGAGCTTGTGTCTTCATCACGAGTGTCTGAAAGGCCTCCCCACAAGGAAAAAGCTGTGCTCTGTGTTATGGCTTCATCCCTCTGCAACCTTATCTGCGGGCTGTGTGCCCCTCTCTCCCAGCAGCATTCATTCAGAAATGTATTTCAGTGGGTTACCAGTCAGGGTTGACTCACGTGAATAGTCTGTGCTACTTTCTGTATTTTTTTTCTTAGAAAAACGACTGCTTAGAAAAACAAAAGTGAACTATAAATCCCCTTTCAGGTGATTTTCTTTTGCCTTTTTTTTCTTTGCTTTTCCTTTTGAGACAGGGTCTCAGTCTGTTGCCCAGGTTGGAGTGTAGCGGCACAATCGCAGCTTACTGCAGTCTCGAACTCCTGGGCTGAGGCGATCCTTCAGGTGATTTTTCAACCGATTTCTTTGGCTTCCTGTCTTGCATCTCCTTGATCTACTTCTGTTTCAGCTTCAGGTGAGACACACCTCAAATGACAGAATCCCACCTCAAACTTTCTCTACTGGGGAGTTAACGCCCCTAGAGCTAACCCTCCACAAAGCGGGGATGGAAGCCAGTGGAAAGCTACCCAACTTTTTCTCCTTTACCTACTGATCAGTGATCCCAGAAGAATCAAACCCTGGTGTCTGCAGCAGTGAGCCTGTATATTTCCTTGTCTCGGCTTTTCCTACTTCCCTGGATCATCTCCCCAACAAGCAAAACATGCATCTAAGTCCTTGTACTTAGGCTCTGCTTATGGGGAGATGCAAAATAAAACAGTAAAAAAAAAAAAAAAAAAAAAAAAATTCTCCCTACTTAGGTTGCTTTTGCTTTCTCCTTTCCCAGATCTCATCTATTTCTATTGTTTTGGAGTAAGTAAGAAAATGTATTCTTTTGACTGGGCGCAGTGGCTCATGCCTGTAATCCCAGCTCTTTGGGAGACTGAGGCGGGTGGATCACCTGTGATCGGGAGTTCGAGACCAGCTTGGCCAACGTGGTGAAACCCCATCTCTACTAAAAATACAAATATTAGCCAGGCGTGGTGGTGCATGCCTGTAATCCAAGCTACTTGGGTGGCTGAGGCCGGAGAATCGCTTGAACTCAGGAGGTGGAGGTTTCAGTGAGCTGAGATCACGCCACTGCGCTCCAGCCTAGGTGACAGAGCGAGACTCCGTCTCAAAAAAAGAAAAGAAAAGAAAATGTATCTTTAAAAATAAATAGGAGTAATATAGGTACATCAACTATAAACATATATACATACATATATATTCTATGTTAAAGAATAAAATATATAATGAAAATATTTATATTTTACGTGAAAGTTGTCTCTTTGTAGAGACAGTACATTATGGGCAGGACTCTGCTGTGGGTCAGACAGACCTGGGATGGAGGAGTGGCTCTGTGAACTTGGGACAGTTATTCACCCTCCCTAGGCCTTAGTTCTATGTCCCTTGTAAGATAGTGATGCATATTAATTGACAGCATGCATGTAGCATGCTAGCCTGGTGCTGAGCATTTAGGAAGCACTTAGCGCATTTCAGTGATTTACATAAAAAACCAAAAGTCTCCAGTAAGGTACACATACCCCCACACTCTCTGTGGAGGAGGAGGGGGTAGAAAACCACTGAGTCTGCTGCGTATCCTTCTAGGATTTTTCTGTGTTTATACAAACATTCTTTAAAAATGCATATGTGTATGTTGTTTCATATAGTTTACTTTCTCTTTTATGCATATGGGACCATAGTATACATACTCTTATGCAAGTCGACGTTTGTTTTAAACAAATAACACATTGTGGACATTCTCCTGGATCAGAATACATGCATTTATTGCATTAAAAAATGGCTGCATGGTCTTCCTCTGCATGAATGAATCCATTTGTAGTGGTTAATTGTGTGTGTCAACTTAATTGGGCCACGGGGTTTGACATTTGGTCAACATCATTCTGGATGCTTCCAGGAGGGTGTTTTTGGGTGAGTTTTAACATTTAAACTGATAGACTGAGTAAAGCAGGTTGCTCCAATGTGGGTGGGCCTCATCCAATCAGTTGAAGGCCTGAATAGAACAAAACAGCTGAGAAAATGTCCTCCTGTCTGACTGCATGAAGCTGGGACATCAGTGTTTTCCTGCCTTTGACTTGTACAGAAGCCTGGGCTCTTGAACTGAAACATTGGGTTTTGAGCCTGCTGGTGTTTGGACTGGAAATATACTATCTGCTCCTGGTTCTTAGGCCTTAGGACTGGGACTGGAACTAAACCATTGGCTGTCCTGGTTCTCTGGTGTGATAACTGCAGATCTTGGGACTCGTCAGCCTCTATAATTGCACGAACCAATTCCTTATAATAAATACTTCCCACCCTATATGCGCACACACACACACACAATATATATATATGCATATTGTATATATACAAATATACATATATACTATATATATGTGTATCTATATATACACACACATATATATTTTGTGCATACATATATACACATACAATATATTGGTTCTATTGGTTCTGTTTCTCTGATGAACTCTGATTAATACACCACTGCTTTACCCTTTTCCCCTGTTCATGTACATCTAGGTTGTGTCCAAGCTTTCAATATTTCTAATAATACCAACAACATTTTTGCACATCTCTCCTCTTGCCCTCTGGGATGAACCTGGAAGTGGCATTATTCGTTTTAACATACAATTCTGGACTTTTCCTCCTTCATGAGACTTGTCTGGACTGATAATGGGAGTACACACCCAACCTTCCCATTTCCTGAAGTTCTTCTATTATCTGTAAATGGCACTTGCTTAGCAGCCAAGCACACAGCTTCTGTGACCACTATTTCTGTACCTTTGCTTTTGGTTTAAATTCTGAAGTGTTGCTTAAACTTTTACAAATTTATGCCTTTTTCTCCCAGATTAGTTCACTAGGTCTCTGGAAACCAAATGCTCTGCTTCTCTGCATTTTAATCTAGACCAGTGGTCTTCAACTGGTGGTGATATTGCCTCCCGGGGACATTTGGCAATATCTGGAGACGGTCTTGATCGTTACCACTGGAAGTGCTCATTGTCTAGTGGGTCGAGGTCAAGGATGCTGCAAAACATCCTACAATGCACAGGACAGAAATTATTGAGAAGAATTATTCTTAATAATGAAAGAACTATTGTTATAGAACTGTGGGCTTGTCCTTTCAATCCTGTTAATTTTTTTCAGCTTTACTGAGGTATAATTGAGAAATAAAAATTGTACATATTCATGTTTTTTTTTTTTTTAAAGCTATCTGACCCCAAACGTCAGTAGTGTTGATTGAGGTTGCGAAACCCTGATCTAGAGTACAAAAAGCAGGTTTATTAAACTGTATTCTAGAGGGTTCTAGGGCACTTTGGGAGCTGCTACAGGCAGGTAGGCATGTGGAGTTTGGGTCCTTTGGTAGAGAGAAATGCTAAGATAGCCACCCAAGATTCTCATCCCCTGGCTATTTGATCGAACACTGATCTAGCTAGTGCCGTGAAGGGAATTTGCAGATGCAATTGAAGTCCCAAGTCAGGTGACCTTAAGATACCAACATTATGCACATGGTCCTGCTCCACTCAGGGGAACACTTTGAAAGCAGAGAGTTTTCTTTGGCTGGTAGCAGAAGAGGAAGTCAGAGACGTTAGGAACGTGAGAAGGATTTGACACACCATTGCTGCTTTGGAGTTTGAGGAAGCCACGTGAGAAGGAAGGTGGGTGGTTTCTAGGAGCAGACGGCGACCACATGCTGACAGCCAGCAAAGAAACAGAGACCCCAGTCTTATAATCACAAGGTACTGAATTCTCCCTACAGCCTAAACAAGTGTGGAAGGGGACCCTTCTCCAGAGTCTCCAGATAAGTGCCCAGCCTGGCCAACAACTTGATTTTGGCTTTTGAGACCCAAAGCAGAGACTCTATTCAAGTCCTCCTGGGATTCTGACTTACAGAACTTTGAGCTAGTAAATGGGTGTTGGTTTAAGCAGCTAAGTTAGTGTCAACTGTTTATAGACAACAGTAAACTAATGTGGCACCCAACCCCTGGTTTATCCACAGAAGTTCCTTTTTATATTATTATCTGTTTCATATATTGGGTTAAAATGGGATTCTTTTTGCTTATTAAATAATTGATTTAGTAATTAGCTGAGGTTATTCTTGAGAAGAGATGGTGTAACATGCATGGTGTGGTGCTTAAGCACTGGGCTTTTGGCATTAGACAGAGGTAGGTTTGGACTCTGTCTTGCCACATATTATTATGTGACTCTTCTGTGAGTCTCAATTTTCCCATCTGTAAAATGGGGCAAAAACTCCCTGTTGCATGGAGTTGTGATCTGAATCATACAATTCATGTAAAACGCTTAGCAGCAAGCTTGGCTTATATAAAATGCTCACTAAAAGCAACTTATTAGTGTGAATCACGGTTACCGGTGTGAGTTCTGCTGGAAGACTGGGCTCAATAATAGAATAACTAGCAGAGTCCTGGAGTTTAATGTCTTACAAAGATATGCTGAACATCTTGCTTTTGGTCATTGCCCTCTGTCTTTAAAAGGTTGAATGCATGACTATGAAACATTGCTGGCTTATTGGAAAATGAAGTAAATATACACAAAAAAATGAGGACATATCTCTTAAGGAATTTTCTTACATCTGCATTTCCTTCTCTTCCTTCACAGACATTGTTAATCTTTTTTGATATGCCAGTAGTTTTCCAAAATCATCCATGATGAATTGAAAGTCCATAGGACTTCAGGACTGGGATAATATTAAGCATTTCGTTGGTGTCTGGTCCCATTCCTAGAGATGTAATCCTTACACCAACTCTATGAGGTAGGTACTGCCATCCCTGTTACACAGATAAGACAGGGTAGGTAACTCATGGAATCTAATACAGATAATAATTGGTAGGGCCAAGATTCACACAGAGGCAATCTGACTCCTGGACCCCGTCACCTTAAACCACTGTGCGTTAATATCATGGAGAAGGATGTTTGGGGGAGGCATTGTGCTGAGAACAACTGGTGTGAGAGGAATTCTGGCCATTGTAGTAAGGAGAAGGAGGGGTCTTGGGTGGTCAAATGGTGATTGAACTCACTCTGAAGCTCTTCTTCATGAAGAAGCCTATTTTCCAGGATGTCCAAGACAAGTAGCAGGAGGTACCCCATTGTCACCAAGTAATCCATCTGGAAGACCCAAGACACGGTCCCAGCCCTGCTAATTACCAGCTGCATAGATACGGGTGAGACATGAAACACCTCTGGACATTAGAAACTTCATCTGAAAGGCCAGGTGTGGTGGCTTACGCCTTTTATCCCAGCACTTTGGAAGACTGAGGTGGGTGGATCACTTGAGCTCAGTTCAAGAGTTCAAGATTAGCCTGGGCAACATGGTGAAACCCCGTATCTGCAAAAAATACAAAAAATTAGCCAGGTGTGGTGATGCACACCTGTAGTCCCAGCTGCTTGGGAGGCTAAGGTGGGAGGATTGCTTGAGCCCAGGATGTCAAGGCTGCAGTGAGCTGAGATCATGCCACTGCACTCCAGCCTGGGTATCAGAGTGAAACCCTGTCTCAAAAAAACAAAACAAAACAAAACACAAAACAAAACAAAACAAAAACCTCATCTGAAAAATGGGAATAATCAGATCCTCCCAGTCTCTTTCACAGACTTACTGTGAGTATGACATAGTAATGAATGCCAACATGCTTCAGAACACACAAAATACACATGTGCTGTAATAATCATATTAACAAAATTCTGTCAGCTGAAATTCTGGCCTCTGGGTTTTATCTGGTCCTTAGCATACTCCTTTGATAAATTTGGAGTTTCCGTGGGTCTTGAGAAGGGTAAACTCAAGGCTGGGGGAGCTGGTGAGATGTCTGTGGTTCTGTCATAGAGACTCTTTGACTCTCTTAATCCACCAGGGACCTTCCTATTCCCACCAGTACCTTTAAATAGACTGGTCTCCTTGGGCTCCATGTCCCTTTTTGGTTTCCAGGCTCACAGACTACCATTTAAGGACATGGTCTCCAAGGATGTCGTGGTGATGCAGGATACAGTCCCTCATGGGAGGATGACAATCCTGGCTCTAAAGCTGACCCTGGGGGAGCTCTTGGAAGCGTGTTCTTTGGAACGGTTTATGCCTCCTCTGAAGATACTAGATAACTATGAGTCAAATTTACATGCATCCTTTGTAACATCCAAGTCTTTCAACATAGTGTTTCTGAAGTTTGTAGACAGATTCACCGAAGTCAAAACTCTGCGTGTGATTTTACTTCAAAATCACTTTGTCCTGTAGATGTCTCATGTCAAGCATTAGGAAGAAGCATGTGCAGCAATTATCCAGGGAAGAGACAACTTAAAAGGGAACCATGTGTAGTGTAGAATTTCCCAGCTCCTCTCCTACCTGGAAATAAAAGGAGAAGATTCCTAGTGCTGGATATTCTGAACAGAGGGTCTTCAGGATTGAGGGACCTCTTCCTCTATCTTGATCTGCAAAACTCAGCCTGAGCTACTATGACTCTCAGGGAGCAGTTATTCAAACCCTTCCTCTGTGAATTTCACAAGTATAAAGAAATGACAATGCACTGAAACAAATTAGATGTCAGGCATCTCTTTTATTTCATTCTCCTCTTTTCCATTTTATCCTCCTACATCCCATTCCATGCCATTCTGTGCAATTATATTTTATTACTAGCCATTCTATTCTATGCCATCCCATTCCATTTGAACTTCTGACCTTTCATTCTATATTGTTCTGGCCTATTCCATTCCATTTTGCAGCCATGAAAATTTATTTATTTTTGCTAATTTTTTAAGCATAAATATGCCAAAATTTGGCATGGGATATACCCATACCAAAAAAATTGTTGTTCATCTGAAATTCAAATTTAACTGGGCATCCTATATTATTTCAGGCAACTGTACCTAGAAGAGCCTTAATTCTGGACCTGCAGTATGTGTAGTATTTCCAGGACTAGGAAGCTGACCTTAGCCTTATGCAAACTCTCAGTAAACACTCCAATGTACCTGAATTGTTTTTCACATGTTACTTGCACCTGACAGGCAGCCAAGCCTAAAACTAGAGTACTATGAAGAGTCAAATAGGAGATGGTGAGATAGACGAGGTACAAGGAGGTCTTAAAACTGATTTGACTGAAGGCAAAATTATTGAGGAAAAAAAAAAAAATCAAACCCACTAATCAACAGTGTTGAAATTAGCTGTGCTGTGTAGGATCAGAACCTATCTTTATTTAAATTTTTGATATTTTGTTCATCATGGATGTTTTGCACTAATTTTTACTTTAAAAATATTGCAATAACATCCTGGGAAGCATGCGAAACCCTGTCTCTAAAAAAAAACAAATATAAAAAATAGCTGAGTGTAATGGTGCACGCCTATAGTCCCAGCTACTTAGCAGGCTGAGCTGGGAGGATTGCTTGAGCCCAGGAGGTAGAGGTTGCAATGTGAGTGGTGATTGCCACTGCACTCCAGCCTGGGTGACAGAATGAGACCCTGTCTCCGA
>NW_012103920.1:2857145-2857869 GCF_000951045.1 Mandrillus leucophaeus
AAGAGTCAAATAGGAGATGGTGAGATAGACGAGGTACAAGGAGGTCTTAAAACTGATTTGACTGAAGGCAAAATTATTGAGGAAAAAAAAAAAAAAAGGTCTTAATTCTGCCATATCCCTGTCTCTTATACACATCTAGATGTTACTAGCCATTCTATTCTATGCCATCCCATTCCATTTGAACTTCTGACCTTTCATTCTATATTGTTCTGGCCTATTCCATTCCATTTTGCAGCCATGAAAATTTATTTATTTTTGCTAATTTTTTTTAGCATAAATACGCCAAAATTTGGCATGGGATATACCCATACCAAAAAAATTGTTGTTCATCTGAAATTCAAATTTAACTGGGCATCCTATATTATTTCTGGCAACTGTACCTAGAAGAGCCTTAATTCTGGACCTGCAGTATGTGTAGTATTTCCAGGACTAGGAAGCTGACCTTAGCCTTATGGAAACTCTCAGTAAACACTCCAATGTACCTGAATTTTTTTTCACATGTTACTTGCACCTGACAGGCAGCCAAGCCTAAAACTAGAGTACTATGAAGAGTCAAACAGGAGATGGTGAGATAGACGAGGTACAAGGAGGTCTTAAAACTGATTTGACTGAAGGTAAAATTATTGAGGAAAAAAAAAAAATCAAACCCACTAATCAACAGTGTTGAAATTAGCTGTGCTGTGTAGGATCAGAACCTATCTTTATTTAAATTTTTGATATTTTG
>NW_012103920.1:2861189-2944353 GCF_000951045.1 Mandrillus leucophaeus
CCTACATCCCGTTCCATGCCATTCTGTGCAATTATATTTTATTACTAGCCATTCTATTCTATGCCATCCCATTCCATTTGAACTTCTGACCTTTCATTCTATATTGTTCTGGCCTATTCCATTCCATTTTGCAGCCATGAAAATTTATTTATTTTTGCTAATTTTTTAAGCATAAATATGCCAAAATTTGGCATGGGATATACCCATACCAAAAAAATTGTTGTTCATCTGAAATTCAAATTTAACTGGGCATCCTATATTATTTCAGGCAACTGTACCTAGAAGAGCCTTAATTCTGGACCTGCAGTATGTGTAGTATTTCCAGGACTAGGAAGCTGACCTTAGCCTTATGCAAACTCTCAGTAAACACTCCAATGTACCTGAATTGTTTTTCACATGTTACTTGCACCTGACAGGCAGCCAAGCCTAAAACTAGAGTACTATGAAGAGTCAAATAGGAGATGGTGAGATAGACGAGGTACAAGGAGGTCTTAAAACTGATTTGACTGAAGGCAAAATTATTGAGGAAAAAAAAAAAAATCAAACCCACTAATCAACAGTGTTGAAATTAGCTGTGCTGTGTAGGATCAGAATCTATCTTTATTTAAATTTTTGATATTTTGTTCATCATGGATGTTTTGCACTAATTTTTACTTTAAAAATATTGCAATAACATCCTGGGAAGCATGCGAAACCCTGTCTCTAAAAAAAAACAAATATAAAAAATAGCTGAGTGTAATGGTGCACGCCTATAGTCCCAGCTACTTAGCAGGCTGAGCTGGGAGGATTGCTTGAGCCCAGGAGGTAGAGGTTGCAATGTGAGTGGTGATTGCCACTGCACTCCAGCCTGGGTGACAGAATGAGACCCTGTCTCCGAAAAAAAAAAAAAAAAAAAAGCATTAAATGTTGTTTATCTTGGTTATAAAGCTTTTTGGTGTCTCCTTAAGTTTTGCATCCTTCTCCTAGTTATGTTTGTTGCACTTAACAGAATGTAGATTCTCCCAGGGGTGGGTGATAATACCCATTGGTGTGTGTTCTATGGAGAGCATTATTATCTGGGTGACATACCTCTTGTTGAAGCATTCTGTGTTAGATCTTTCCTTGTTGAAGTCTCTGAAAATTTCTTTAACCTTAGTCATTACCTTTTCTAATTGTATCTGTTGGCATTTTTCTAACAATCCCATCTCTGTCCCATTGTGACTACTGGGTACTTCCTGACTTCACTTTCCCTTATGGGTACTGTAAGGAGAAAAATAGTTCCTACCTCATGGAGTTATTTTGTTTTTTATTTTTTATTTTCTTTTAGTAGAGATGGGGTTTCACCATGTTGACCAGGCTGATCTCGAGCTCCTGACCTCAGGTGATCCACCCGCCTCCACTCCCCAAAATGCTGAGATTACAGGCGTGAGCCACTGCACCCAGCCTCATGAAGTTATTTTAATGATTTAATGGGATTACTACCCAAAGCACATAATCTTTATATGTGGTAAATTGGAAACAATAAATAAATGTTATAACAGTAATAATTAACATTTGTCTAATTTGATGCTCCAAGCAACTGTGTGATATGGACACAATGTTTACTCTCATTTCACAGATGAGAAAGTAGGGTACAGGGTGGGAGGGTGGTTCCTGCAATGTAACTCAACTAGTGGTTGGGGGTAGAAGCCAAACTTTCTGAGTCCAAGTTCATTTCCCATTCCAACATACCACACCAGGATCATTAGCAGCCTAAAAGACCAAATGTGGAGAGGTGGAAGTTTCTAGAAGATTCTGGAATTTAAGGTAACATTTTTCCTCCTGGCCCCACACTGGAATATTATATGCAGAATAGTTCTAATTGTCTTGGATTTATAGCACATCACTATGCCAGTAGCTTTTGATTGAGCTTTCAGACTTGATATGTGTGTTTAAAGATCTAATGTCAACCTCAACTAAGCATTAACTTAATGCATTTATTAAGCATTAGGTATAGAATATAATCATGGTGAAAAAATTTCTCATATTGCTGCATTTTAGAAGCAATACATTTTTCTATAGGGGAAAAGTGATTGAAATTTATTGAGATCCCACCTTTAAATAAAATTTGGGGAGAGGATCAGTGAGACTCTTCAGAATCTTCTAGTTGGCAAGAGGTCACTTCCTGGAAGGTATATGGTTATATGTAAAGTACTTGGCAGTTTACTTAGAAAACACTGGTATCAGCAATGAGCTAAAGAAAATTCAAGGGTTAAAACCTTGTTTTTCTTTGTAGTGATTTATTAGACTATATTTATTAACGGTACAAATCCCATAGTAAATTAAGATAAATTGCAGTCTATATTTGAAAACTCGAAGCCACCAACTATCCAAAAAGACTGTAAAGTGAATAAAGGCAGTATCTGCTTTCAGATTTATTTCCCAACAATCCCTCTTTAATGTTGGCTGTGATGTGTGCCTTGACATCTTTTTGTTTGTTTTCCCTCTGAGAGTCAGTTATCCTGGGAATAAAATATGTTCATGAGAGGCAGTCTAGTGGCATGCTTTAGACTGTGGGCTTTATAATGAACTGAGTTTGAGTGTCAACTCTACTAATTCCAGCTAGATGAGCTTGGGCATATTCCTTAAGCACTTAGAGCCTAAGCACTTGGATAATAGTGGTATCTCCTTCATGATGTTCTTAAAAAATTAAATGAGATAATGCATGTAAAGTGCTTAGGGCCATGCCTTACCAACATTAAGTGGTCAATAAATGTTAGTTATTAGTTGGGAAATAGGGATAATGTAATCCTCTTAAGGATATTTTGAGGATTCGTTGAGATGCTTATAAAGCATTTAGGTCACTACCTGACCCACAGTCAGCACTACTCAATAAATGTTCATCATTGACATGGTTGTTTTTGTTTTTACATGTTATTTGTAAAATATGGATAATGTAATTAACTTAATATCGTTCTGAAGACTAATAGAGATGATGTGTGTGAAGTATTCAGCTCTGTGCCTGTCACAGAATAACAACCAAATTAATGTTAATCTCCTTAAGGACAAGAACTGTGTTTTTATGTCATTTTTTTCCCCTGAGCACCCTGGTTCAATGCTTGACACATAGAAAGTATCCAATAAATATTTTATAAATAATTGAATGAATAACTGTATTATTAATTATATTCTCTTCTATCCAAAATGAAATAGGAGGTCTTGGAAAAAAGTCCTGTTCCCCTTTAGAATCTGTTGACCCCTGGAAAATGGAGAATAAAATAAACCTGAGAAGACAGGATGTTCCCAAACTCTGAGATCATCGTCATAATCCCTTACATTAGAAAGGTCTTTATGGTTCACAAAGAACTTTCACATCCATTATGTCATTCAACATAAAAAAATAAAACAGGCGAGAAATATCCTTAGGGTCAGCCTGGACATGGATCTAAGTCTCTTACAAATGATTTAAAATCCCCTCTGTCTTGTTGCAGATATTGCTTATAGAAAACTTCAGGCACAGAAATGCTACCCAGCTTGATTTAGTTTAAAGAAACCTTTTGTGACCTTATAAACAAACATGGTCCAGCGGGAACACAAGTGGAATTTCAGAATTTTGAAGATGAGCTGAGAGAATCTGCTCAGAAATGGGACATATTAAAACAATCTCTACCAAAGGAGTGAAAACAATAAAGAGATTGACTCAGAAGAGAACAAAAAGGCCAATGCCACTTACTGGCGAGCAATGAGTGCCTTACTCATTATAACTGTTGACTGTGTAACAATAATGTTTGGGAACATTGCAATCCCCAGAGCAGGCTTATAATGATGCTCATCTACTCATATGGATGGAAGGCCTGACATGAACTCTGATTGCTCATGGAAAGAGCTTCTTATCCTTAAAGTATGCTTTCAAAATGGTCCTGGGCAAGGCTAATAATAAACATTTTTCTGAATATAAATACCAGCTTTTAAATATCTGTCCTCTGATATAATGCTGTGTGTTCATGCAAGTGTTGAGTGAATGTGTTTTGACCTTATGTCCAGAGTGAGTGGGTTAGGCCAGTTGATTAACTAAGTGAGTTACAGAAAGACAGAGACAAGGGCTGTATTGGTCAAAGTCCCAGCAAGGAACTGGTGGTCCAAATGGAGGTTCAGATGGTTCAGGGGCAGGGAGTTTATTGACTGAGATATGGACAGCCTTACAAAAATGAACAACGAATGATGAGTGAAGACCCTAGAGATGGGCAATGATAAGAAGCCATTTCAATCCCTCGGTGTACATAGCATTATGGAAACGCAGAGATAACTGGAAATGTGGGAGAGGAGCATCTGAAAGGACCTGTGATCATGCAGAGACACAGATACTCTCAGAGATACGGTGAAGCAGGGAAGAAACACTCTGGCCTCTCTCCCACTTTCTGATCTCCTACAGGTACCTCTCATTGTTCAAACCCAACTGTCTGCCAGCTGGCAAGGTGATATGGTTTGGCTGTGTCTCCACGTAAATCTCATCTTGAGATTTAGGTCATGGGAGGGACCAGGTGGAGATAATTGAATCATGGGGGTGGGGATTCTCCCATCCTGTTCCTGTGATAGTGAGTTAGTTCTCACGAGATTCGATGGTTTTATAAGGGGCTTCCCCCTTCACTGGACACTCATTCTTTTCCTTCCTGCTGCTATGTGAAGAAGCACGTGTTTGCTCTCCCTGCCACCATCGTTGTACGTTTCCTGAGGTCTCCCCAGCCCTGTGGAACTGTGAGTCAATTAAACTTTTTTTCTTTATAAATTACTCAGTCTTGGGCAATTCTTTATAGCAGCATTAAGAATGGACTAATGCACAAGGGAACATGGGAGATGTAGTGTTCTGGGGCATCCAGGGCACAGAACAGAGCAGAAAAGGTTGAGGATGGATCCAGGTCGGGGAAGAACAAGGACTACATAATTTGCTCACTGACTTCCTCCCTGAAGCCTTGCCTACAATTTTACTTCTTTGTTCTTTGCTTGTATCACCCTGTGTGTATGATGTTTTTCTTTCTCTTTCCTAATGGCCTGAGAGCTTTTTGAAGGTAAGAATGCTGTCTTATTTCTACTTGGATGCTCAGCCTGGCTGGCACCTAAGGAATATGTCAGGATATTAATCAAATGACAGGATAACTTGGGGCATCCATTCATTAGAGTTCATGGAGAAGCTAAGCAGGCTCAGCAAACTTTTTCTGTAGAAAACTAGGTAGCAAATAGTTTTGTCTTTGCAGGCCATACCATCTTCATTGCAACCTCTCAACTCTGCCTTTGCAGAGTAAAAGCAACCATAGACAAAATGTAAATGAATGAGTGTTTCTGTGTGCCAATAAAACTTTATTTACAAAATAGGCTGTGGGCCAAATCCATAGGTCATAGTTTGCTGACCCCTGGAAAAAAGTCTCAAAACCATCAGAAAATGATTTGTGTGTTGAGTCCATCATAAGCATAGTCTTCTGGCTATAGAAACCACCATAAGCAGTGGTGTCTTCATTAAATCTTTTTGGTGAGGATCTGCCTCCACTTGATTTCTCTCCTAGGTGTGACATAAGTTGAAGCAAATGTCCCAATTCAGGGTTAGCATACACCAGGGTAAACTTTGGTGGAGGCCTTTAACACACTTGAAATGAGAAAATAAATAATTCAGTGTTGTACATAAATGATTCAAGCCAATCCCAGTGGTACATGTGCACGTGCACAAGTGTGTGTGTTGTGTTGTTTGTCTTGAGTAAAAGGGCAACATGAAAATTATGTGTGGACCATATGGGCACAGCCTGAAGGCATGCAATCTATCTCTCTATCTCACACTTAATCCACCAGACTTTGAAGTGCATGCGAGCCCTGGTCAAAACTTTAGACAATTTCAGATAGGAGCAGGATAAGGGGCCGTCTTGTTTGTGGAAATAAAGCCTGCCTGAATGAAGACAAACAGAGGCCATATATTCAGAGCTTGCTATAGAAAGGAGTCAGCTGCTATCACTTACGGTTGGCAGAGATTCAAAGGCAGGTAGGGAAGTGGGAAAGCTTTATAGTGAAAAAAAAAAAAAAAGTGAAAGCTTTGGTTGTAGCCTGATTGGAGGCTGTGGCATGGGGAAGCTGGAGGCGGCTAACTAGAAGCAAGGCATACTATATGATCGATTTGGGAAACATATTTAGCTTTCTTTGGTTTGTTCTAAGTTGGAAGTAGAGCCAAAAGTTAAGGAAGCTTTGTGTTACTGACCAAGCTTTTGTTTTGGGTTGATTGCTGCAGAGGTTGGGGTTTGGCTTCCTGGGATGCTGCAGAGGTTGTGGATCAGAGTTCTATTGTCATATATGGTTTGGTCATTGTCTGTTTGTATGTTCATTCTCTCACATTATATGGGTTACTGCTGATTCTTTCCTGGCTCTGCCACCTCCTGGTTGATGTTAAAACAGGAAGAGCATCTTTCGATCTGCATCAATTTACACAAGCCATGGTGACCTTTCCTAGTCCGGGCTTCCATGCATGCAGCCGTGCCAGTGAGGAGAGCAGGTGACTCAAAATGAATGTGTAGCTACCTGAATATCACAACACTCAATGTCCCCCAGAGAAGCTATGGCCCGATTCTCTCTAAAACCCAGCCTTTTATATAAATCTCAAATTATTCCCTTAATGACTGATTTGGCTGTGTTCTCACCCAAATCTCATCTTGAATCTCCCATAATTCCCATTGTTGTGGGAGAGACTGGTGGCAGATAATTGAATCATGGTGGCAGTTTCCCCCATACTGTTTTTGTGGTAGTGAATAAGTCTCATGAGACTTGATGTTTTTACAAAGGAAAACCCCTTTCACTTGGCTGTCACTCCTCTGTTATGTGCCTCCATGTGAGATGTGCCTTTTACCTTCTTCCATGATTGTGAGGCCTCCCCAGCCACATGGAACTCTAAGTCCATTAAACTTCTTTCCCAGTCTCCAGGTACGTCTTTATCAGCAGCATGAAAATGGACTAATACAATGACCTCATCCTTAGCATCCTTTAATCTCCTTTCACATCCTTTCCAGGTCACCCTGTGAGGTGGACCCACCCAGATCACATGTGGGTTCTTCTCTGGTTTCAGTTTATTCCCTTAGCTTATGATTTTTCTAGTTACAGTTTTATCATCAAAAGGGGTACCTGAAGCCAGAATGCCCCATGGTAGAGTGCACCCGATGAACACAGGGATACCACCCCGGCTGAAACAGACGTAGGCAGGTTCCTTCTGTGTTCCAAATTTTTCTCTCATGAGTGATTAAAAGATTGCAAACCTTTTCACAGGTCTGTCTGTTTTCTCTTCTTGCTTCAGTTCTTTTCTACAACGTTTATCTTTCTTTCCTCAACATGTAGCTGGATTGTCCAGTTTGTCATAAATTTGCCAAATTACTGGATGCCTTTCTTTTCTTCTCAAATAAAATATACAACCCTCTGAATTTTATTTCTATCAGTGCTTCTCTCTCAATGGACACTACCTTCTTGCCTGTGAAGCAAATATGCCCTGCAGGCAGTTCGTTTTGTGTGTGTGTGCATTTGCTCACCTGAGTAAAGTGATGCAATTCTTTTTCATAGACTTGCAGATCCCTGGAGCAGAAAGGGATCTCTGAGGTCAGGGAGGCTAATAGTCTCCAAATGTGGTATATAGACCCCTGGGAGTATGGAAGATGCTGTTAGCTAAGCATTTTAAATAATTCTAGTTGTTTTATATTTACTTAAATCTTATTAGTAAAAATATATAATGGGTATATTAAGCTGCATGAGTTCATAAATATTGTCTAGGATGAGGCTGAAGCAGATGGTGCCTTGGAAAGTGATTGTACTCAGTACATATGAATTAGAAGTGTTGTCAGGTAATACCTGGATGTGACAGCTGTCATGAAAATAGAGTTTGTAGAAGTATAGATCTGCTCCAATATCCTCAATGTGACACATGGGGAAACTGAGCCTCTGGACATGGAAAAGGTTTTTCCAAGACATCAGCTCTACACAAGTAGGACTAGGGTTATATCATCACTGCCCAGATTCCTAGTGTTCTTTTATTCAGTTTTCAAAGATCTCTTCTTGGCAACTGTGAGTGCAACTCAAGAATGGATACCATGATCAAGCCCTCAGAAGGCCCCTTTGGGATGAATTTTCAAAAGCACAAGAAGTTGGACTAAAGCCTATTCTATCTACATAGCAAATTACCTGAAAAAGTTTCATTTTCAAAGACAAAAACTGGCCATTTACTTGATCTAGAAAAACTGAAACTTCACTGGATAACAAGGTAAATGAATGTATCCTACTATTCACCAAAGTGGAGGCCTACAAGCTGCTAGTTGCTCCCGGTAATGGGAGATTCGCAAGGCAGTTAATGGGTTAGTATAGTTTTTATTGTAAAAGCAAACTAAATTAAACTGATAGTTTTAATTAAATTTGAATTGGCTGTGATTTTACTCAGTTTTAAAGGCCACTTGAGACACTAGCGTTGCACTTAAAATCTAGTGTTGTAATTAGTGACATCTACATTTATTATAACGGTTACGGCACTTTATTGAATTTATTCAGGAGTAAACAAAAGCTCAGCATCTAAAGAGATTGTATTCCAGGATAGGTTGGCTTTGGAAGCGTGTTTTGTCTCTGTTAGAACATCAGGTGATGATGCTGATCTTGAAACGGGAGGTTTATGGTTTAGCCATCTAGCCACAGGCTCAGACCTTGGGCTACCTCAAGGCTGAGCCATCCCCAAACATTGTAATTATGCTTTTGCTGTAATCTTTGTCTGGAAAATCCGAATTTGTTGCATGTTTAACATCCCCCACTACCCCAATACCTCTGGATTTCAAGATCCATGTAATGCACTGAATAATTTTGTTCTCTCCAAATTAATATGTTGGAACCCTACCTCCCAATGGGTTGTTGCAACCCTAACTCCCAGTGGAATATTGGAACCCTACCTCCCAATGGGATGTTGGAACCCTACCTCCCAGTGGGATGTTGGAACCCTACCTCCCAGTGGGATGGTATTAAGAGGAAGGGCCTTTGGGAGGTGATTGGGTTTAGATGAAGTCATGAGGCAGAGCCACCATAATGGGATTAGCATCTTTCTAAGAAGAGAAGGAGACTAGAGCTAGCTGTCTGCCATGAGAGGATACAGCAAAGCATCCATCTGCAAGCCAGGAAGAGGGCCTACACCAGGAACCCAACTGGGTGCACGTTGATCCTGCAATTCCCAGTCTTCAGAACTAAATTTCTGTTCTGAAATAAATTCTTAAATAAATAAATAATTTTGTGAAAAATAAATTTCTGTTGTCTAAGCCACCTGGTATTTCTTGTTATAGCTTCTCAAGCTAGAATAGTCCAACACAAATCTAGATTTGGAGACAGTCAAGCAACTATTAATTTGATCTGGAAATCTGAAGAGCTGCGTGGTAGTCCCAGAAAATGTTTGCAAGGGAAGCTGCTGGCTTCCTGGGAGGGCAGTGTCTTGGTGGCTCCATTTTTATCAGTTCCAGGCAAAATTAGAATCTGAAACACTTGTTCTCATCACTTTGGTATGTGCAGCATCACCTGAGAGAGGGGCTTGTTAAAAAGAATCTCCGGGGCCTCATTTTGAGAAATTCTGGTTTAGTAAGTAGAAGGTACGAAAAAGACAAATTAACTGCTTTTTCCTACTCTACTTTCGCTCTCAACACAGAAAAGTTCTGACTCTAGATGTGTAGTGGTTTTTTTTTTTTTTTTTTTTTTTTTTCCTATACATCAATTCTCCAGCAGACATCAACAGGATGTCCTACAATTCAATTTAATTTGGGCACTCTCTACCTGGAGTTTGAGTCAGATACCACAGGTTAAGGGCTGAGCCCCCACAAAACTGTCCCCCACTTCAGGGGCCTCTTCATCTTCTGACCAACTGGCTGTCAATTTGGGGTTCCCTTGATTCTCTTGTCAGGTTTGATCATTTGTTAGAGTGACTCACAGAACTCAGTAAAGTGCTTTGCTTACATTTACTGATTTATCACAAAGCATTTAGCACAAAGGATGAACAGTAAGACGATCGAGATGCCACAGGGGAAGGTATGTGGCAAGGGGTGCAGGGCTTTAATGCCCTGCCTGGCATGCCACCCTCCTATTACTGCAATGTGTTCAGCAGTCTAGGATCTCTGAAGCTTGTAGCTCGGGGATTTTTAAGGAGGTTTCATCACCTAGGCATGATTACTTATTAACTCAATCTCCAGCCTGTCTCCTCCTCCAGGAGGATGGAGGATGGGACTGGAAGCTCTGGGTCTCTAATCATGGGTTGGTCTTTCTGGTGACCAGCCTCCACCTAGACACTCACCAATAGTCACCTCATTAGAACAAAAGACTCACCTATCACCCAGGAATTTCCAAGGGATTTAGGAGGTCTGTGTTAGAAACCAGATCAAAGACCAAATATCGAACAAAAGATTCTCCTAGCACCCTGATTGCTCAGGAAATTACAGGGCTTTAGTAGCTCTGTGCCAGGAACCAGGGGCAGAGACCAAATATATATTTCATATATTCATAGTAAGTGCATGGGCAAAACTTCTTTTTGCAAAACTCTAGTCTGAAGCATTCATTTAGTCTAGTGGAATCCTCAAAAAAATCAGCTGAGAAACAGGAATAGGAGTACCTTCTCAAAACAGGAATTGGAACACCTTCTCAGAGGGTCACCATATTCTATACTTTGTTGGGAGGTCCATGTGAGGACGGTCTCTTAAAAATTATTTGATGAGAGTAAGATGAAAGCAGGAACTATATTTTAATCACACATGAATAAATACTTAAAAATAATACAGAAATATATAATGTAAAAAATGAATTACACTTAGTCCATTTAACCCCCTTTCCCAGAGGCAGCCGTGTCTGGTACGTTATTCGTCCGGATCTTTCCCTCTTTGTTTATAAGCATGGATGCTTCCCTAGTAGATTTTCCCTCATTTTGTTCTGACTTCTGAGGGATTTCTTCTACTTTGTCTTTTGATGGTCTTGGGTTATTCCTTTGACGTAACATCCCATTCTTATTTTATGGATATAAATACTTTCCCAACGTCTTTAAAATAGTGTTTAGTTGTTTCCCCCTTTTTGGGGGGTACTATCTCTGATTTTCTCTGTTAGCACATTTCTTGCTTATCTTGATCTTTCTCGGGCAAGCTGCAGCCATTTCTCAAATGCCTGTTGATTGTCCCTCATTCATATGTAAGAACAAGGCAATAGGAAGCTTAGGGATGGTTGACAAATGAGTTTCTCTGTAGGTACAATGGGGTGGAATCTGGACATTTTGCTTTGGGTCCCCTACTGCCAGCATGCAGAGTGCTTTCCTCACGGATGTCCACATTTACACTCACCCTAGCTGCCCCGACTTTCTCCATTTATTCAATTTCTGTGTAAGAAGACTCTGTGTTGCTCTTTTTTTTTTTTTTTTCTTGCGGCTTTATTGCAGGCAAACACCTGCTTTTAGGACATTCTGAACATGCAGGGAGGGAAGCTGACTCCCTCGCAGCAGAACTCAGTTAACCCCATTTTCCTCCTTCCTGTTCTCATTTCCTTCCTGGTATTTAGGAGTTCCAAGCCTCACTGGAGTTTTCTTTTTTTGAGATTGAATGGTCAAAACTCAGAATTTTTCAAGAGAGTGACACATGTACTTACTAAAATTAAAAGAAGTTGAATGTTAACAAACAACAAATACTAGGAAAACAAACCTGGATACTTCAGTAGTGACCAAGACTTGGGACACTGCCACATCATTCAGATGAATTTCAGGCTTGAATCTGTGTCTGTAAAGAAGAGTGAGCTTTGATCAAAGCTGACACAAATCTGAATTGTTTCCACCTGAGTCCTTCAATTCAAACCCATATTCTTGGAATCTATGGAAACTGAGATTACTTAATAAGAATCAAAAAAACAATCAAATTACAAAGAAAAATCCCAAACACAATGAACATGGACACAACCAGAAGACGATGTAATTTCTTTTTAATCAATACAAATAAAACTACTCTTATTCTTATTGTCAATGTAGATCTGTGGAGCATTGAACACCAATTTCTGAATTCCACTATTGTGTTCACAAAAGCTATGATAGTAAAAAAAAAATTAGATCTTGATAGGGCCTTATAGATTAATTGGAACACACTCCTAATTGTACAGAAAGGGAAATGAAGGAAACCATATTGCGAACAGGTTAAAAATTTGGGCTTTAGGCTGGGCGCAGTGGCTCATGCCTGTAATCCCAGCACTGTGGGAGGCTGAGGCAGGTGGATCACCTGAGGTCAAGAGTTTGAGACCAGCCTGACCAACATGGTGAAACCCCATCTCTACTAAAAAAAAAGACAAAAATTAGCTGGGCATGGTGGCAGATGCCTGTAATCCCAGCTACTTGGGAGGCTGAGGCAGGAGAATCGCTTGAACCCGGGAGGCAGAGGTTGCAGTGAGCTGAGATTGCAACATTGCACTCCAGCCTGGGTAACAGAGTGAGACTCGATGTCTCAATTAAAAAAAACAAAAAAACAAAAAACAAAACAAAACAAAATTAGGTTTTAAATTTAGGTAGACCTGGTTTCTCATCTGCTTTGGCCTGGAGGTGACACCATTCCTTCTGCTCGGAGTCTACTGGTCAAAACTGATCGCATGACCCTATCCTAACTGCAGGTCCATTTGGAAAACGTGGGACTGTACATAGACTATTTGGTGAACACTAGCTCTCTTTGCAGAATCACCACCATTATTATCAGATTCAAGATGAGTACCTTTGTTTAGGTTTACAGTAACTTTTGTTTAGGCCTACTGTTATTGGTGGAATTAGGACTAGAAGCAAGATGAGAGGTTTGAGCCACAGTTGAGGATCCTATCTGTAAAAGCCTTCAGTTTACATGTGGTAAAACTTAGGTTCCCAGAGACAGAGCAAGCTTTTCAAGATGTGGGATGAATTTTAGGAGCAGAACTGAATCTTGCTCTTTTTGCTCTTTTTATTAACCACCCTTCCTCTTTCTCCTCTCCTGGAGATTTCTGCACGACCATTTTACAATTATTTCTGTGATGTTTTTCCTCCAAATTACTGAATTGTTTATTATCACCTAGAAAGAATAAGTCTTTCAATGAAATGTATGAGCATGTAAATTTTATGATAATGAGAAACATTTCCTCCTAAAACTAGGATTGAGCATCTGGAAACATAAAACACACATTAAAATGACTGAAGAGACCCCCTCCCCCCAGTCAAAGTAATTAAAGTTTGGTTGCAAAGATTTGTGTGAAGATAAGGAAATGCCTAAGTTCTGTAATAGCGAAGTCTTGTGGTAATGACAAAAGGGTCTCCTAACATGGAAATGCCATTGATACCTCACTGTGGAAGAGCATTCTTTTAGAACTGTGATTGTGAACTGGGAGGTATCCATAAAATTATGTGAAGTAGGTAGGCACTATCTCCAAACTGGGTTGGACTTCCATTTTGGTGGATTAAAAATGGTTGCAGATTCTTTGACATATTTCCCATTGAGAGGTGGGGTTCAATTGACAGGCCCCATGGCTTATTTGACCAAAAAAATAAGGTAGAGGTGACACTGTGCCAGTTTCCAGGCCCAGGCTTAGGTAACCTCCACTTCCTGTCTTTCAAAATACTTGTTCCAGGAACCTTAAGCCTTCACATTGACAGGCTCAAGAGTATGTGGAGAGAGAGGGGTTTGGCTATGACCAGCTTTCCAGTCATTCCCACCAAGGCACCAGATGTGCCTGGGAAGAAATCATCTTGGAAGTAGATGGAAATGGAGTAGATGGAGACATCCCAGTTGCCCTACCTAAGTCCAGAGGATTAAAGACAAACTGCCTGGCTATGCTGTTTTTGAATTCCTAGCCAACAAAACTGAGCAAAATAAAATGATAGTTTAAGCTGGGACCTGCTGGCGTGCTTTGTTACACAGCAATTGGTAACTAGTACAACTGTCCCGTACGGTTCCTACCTGGTTATGAGGGCAAGCTCTGGAACCAGACTGCTTGGTTTTGAATCTCACCTTCATGACTTAGAATCCATGTGACCTCAGCCAGATTACTTAAATTCTCTGTCTCAGTTTCTTCCTCTATAAAATTAGGATACTGAGATTTACCTTATAAGATAGTTGTGAGGACTAAACACATTAAATACTGTAAAGTTCTTAGAATAGTATTCGACAAATATTTAATCAATAGGTTTTATTTTTTTTGAGGGCCTACTGTGTGCCAGGTACTACTGTTCTAGGCTCTAGAGATTTGTGTCAAAAAAAATGGGCAGGCCAGGTGCGGTGGCTCAAGCCTGTAATCCCAGCACTTTGGGAGGCCGAGACGGGCGGATCACGAGTTCAGGAGATCGAGACCATCCTGGCTAACACAGTGAAACCCCGTCTCTACTAAAATACAAAAAAAATTAGCTGGGCGAGGTGGCGGGCGCCTGTAGTCCCAGCTACTCGGGAGGCTGAGGCAGGAGAATGGCGTGGACCCAGGAGGCGGAGCTTGCAGTGAGCTGAAATCCGGCCACTGCACTCCAGCCTGGGCAACAGAGCCAGACTCCATCTCAAAAAAAAAAAAAAAAAAAAAAAAGGGCAACAGTGATCCCCTCGCCATCTTGAAATTTGCTTTCCAGTTAAATTTTATTATTCTATGTACATTTAAAATAAACAGATAAGTAAAATCCAGAAATCATGGAATCCAGGGCCTTTCTACATCTGTAGAACTCAACATACATCAGTCAAATGTGTGTTTCCTTATCACGTTTCTGCACAGCCCCACCCCACTTTTTTATGTGAATAACCTTTGATTGTAGGGATTATGGTGACTAATGGTGACAACCAAGAACAGGCTTCAGAAAGAAAGCAGCTGTGTTGCTATGGCCAAATTGAACTTCCTGAGTCAGCATCCTCACATGTAAAATGGACAATTCTATTGAAGGAAATTGAAGGTCTTACCCACTCCATCCAAGGAACTGACGAGAGAACCCCAAGAAGGTTGCATAGAGTGAAGTAAGAATCCATTTTCTGTTGATGAAGCTGAGGGGTTTAGAGCTCTGGGATTGGTATTTTCTAAACTTCAAATTTATATCTGTGGCCTGATACGGACAAGTTCAGGTACGGGGCAATAGGAAAGTGTATTTAAAATGTGACTTGGAAAAGATAAGGCAAGTGGCTGCCAAGTTCCTATTTCTATGTAGAAGACAATGTTCCCATCAGTGGGAGGCTTCTTCCTCACTCTCACACTCACACGTCCAGCAAACATCACCCTCTCTCCATCTTTTTCAAACCCACATTCCTTTTCTAACATGACACCCACTCTGATTGACTGTGGTCACTGATACCTCTGCTTGGAGCTTCATGAAATGGTATTCTCATTTCTTCATGCCCTTATCCATGAATATTTACTGTGCAACTGTCGAATGCTGCACGTACACAGGTGACAATAATGCACCAAGAGGGGCTTAATTGCACCAACAGACGTTTTTCCAGGATTATGTGAGAGCTTGGGAAAGAGGATCTTCATTCAGACTAGGAGGCTCTGGGCAGGGTTCAAGGACAACTGTTGTTTCTGTCTCTCCGGCACCCCTTTCTTTTCTCTGCCGATAATGAACCTCTTTCTTGTGAAGACTAAATCCTGCATGTTCTGAGTGGGGCTGACTCAGAAAACCCTGGGAACAACAGTAGGCTTGTGACCCACACCAATAAGTGTGTCCTTGGGAATTTTATGACATAGCCATTGGCAGAGACTCATTTAGCCAGGGTTGCTAATGGGATGGAGTGTAAATTTGGGGTGGCCACTGGCCATCTTTCTTATCATTTGGAGAAAGTCTGCCTATGAATGGAACATATACTAGAAAAGATGGAGAGACACTCTACCACATCAATCTAAGGTCATTAAAGTTTTGTTGCAAAGATTTATGTCAAAATAAAAAAATATACTCTTAGATTTTAGGATGGATTTTAATAGCATGGTGGTGTAATAGTGTAACAGACTAGTGTTGCTCTTCTGTTACAGTGAGAACACTGCCTTGAATCTGCTTAAGAATGAAACCAAAGAACAGAGGAAAGCAGACCTAGGAGAAGGAGGGAAAGACAACATCCCAATAATAGCATTCAAGTTTCTGGATCCAAGCATGTCTGCTGCTGGACATTACTCCTGGTACTTCTTGTTACATGATCCAGTGAATGGCAATTCGTGCCCTCCTCTCCCTATACGTTTCCTCCTTTTTTTGCTTAAGGTATTTTGAGGTAGATTTCCATCGTCTGCAAGTACAGAAAGATTTCTGGAGTAGATAGCACTTCAGGTGCATCTTGAAGGATGAATAGGAAATTCTCAGGTGAAACAGGGATGGAACTGAGGTGAGTAAGACTTTTCAGGCAGAAGGAACATATAAACAGCTTAGGGAGAAATACTCTAAGGAAAATATTTATATAAAATAACTATACAATGGGCATTTCCATTGGCTCGGGCTTCTCACTTAGAAAAATACTCTTGACTCTCTATAGCTGTGGGTTCTACATCTGTGGATTCAAACAACTGAGGATCAAAATATTGGGGGGAAAAAGGATGGTTGTGTGGGTACTGGATACTTGTGGAATTTTCGTCCTTGTCATTGTCCCCAAACAACACAGTATAGCAACTATTTACATAGCATTGACACTGCATTGGGTATAAGTAATCTAGAGATGACTTAAAGTATACCGGAGAATGTGCACAGGTTATATGCAAATCTATGCTTTTTAAATTATGCTTTAAATTCTGGGGTACATGTGCAGAACGTGCAGGTTTGTTACGTAGGTATACACATGCCATGGTGGTTTGCTGCACCCATCGACCCATCATCTACATTGGTATTTCTCCTAATGCCCTCCCTCCTCTAGTCCCCCACCCCCCGACAGGCCCCGGTGTGTGATGTTCCCCTTCCTGTGTCTATGTATTCTCATTATTCAACTCCCACTTGTGAGTGAGAACATGCAGTGTTTGGTTTTCTGTTCTTGTGTTAGTTTGTTGAGAATGATGGTTTCCAGCTCCATCCATCTCCGTGTAAAGGACATGAACTCATCCTTTTTTATGGCTGCATAATACCATGCTATTTTATATCAGGGACTTGAGCATCTGTGGATTCTGGTGTCCATGGCAGGGTCCTGGAACCAATCCCCTATGGATACTGAGGGATGACTGTGCAACTATAGAATGGCCATCATTCATTTGTAAACAGTACTCACAAGCCTGTGTCTTTCTAAGTGAAATCTGTGAAGCAATAATGAATTGGGAAAACACTAGCTCATTATGTAGATTCAGTTGCTCTCTGCTTCTATGAACTTCTAAGTGTGGTAGTCACAGGAGCAGCAACAGAAATACTACCTTTAACAAGAATTTCAGTGTAATCTATTGGGGTACACTCACAGAAGTTAGGAAATCAATCATGTTTACTCTATGCTCTTATTTGTTCAGAATGGCTGATAAGTTTTTCTGTCTAATTGCTTATGAATAATGGAACTATTTTCAGTGGATCCCTGCCATTTTACAAAAACAAAACAAAACAAAACAAACAAAAAAACCCTCAAATACTAATCGATTTTTTAACCAATACTGATACTAAATTTAATGCACCTGAAATTAAAATGGCTCATTTACCTGGTTGATCAGTGATGACTAAAGCATAAGCAATTTGAATACATAATTCTCCTTCCTTCAAGTGAATCCTTTTTTCCTCTTCTCTCCTACTGAGTAGATTTACCCACCCTTTAATGCTCATTTCCACTTCTATTTTCTCCAGATAGTTGCTTCTGAATACTGCAATGGAATCAAGCCCCAGAATGTATTCTCTTCTGAATACATGCTTAAGTTTACCCAACACCCTTGGTACTACCTGTTGGCTCTTTATGAAATTAACTTGAATTACAACTTAAGTTGGGTTCCAGGTGTACTTGGATGCAATGTGTGGAGCTTGGGGAGTTTAATCCCCATGTCTTATCTTTTGATTGCAGATCAGATTCTGCATATAACTCCCTAGGAATCCCATCAATATACTTCAGCCCTGTATGAAAGGTGTCTCCAGGCGTTGTAGTTTCTTGAGATGTTAATAACTAATATGCAAAAATGGCTTTGTGATGAAATACAAATATGTTTGTGGGAAATTTTACATTCAATAGGTCTCCATAATGCAGGACTTATCAGAGCCTTTAATATACCTTTGTTTCTTTCCAAAAGGGGGATATGGTACAAAGCACTTCACATATTATCTACTGGCCCATTTCCCATAGGAATACTAAATTCCTTGGTTTTCTGGGGAAAACTGTGTGTGTGTGTGTGTGTGTGTGTTTTTCTGTCTTTGCTCACTAAGTGACTTCTAGAAATGTCTTTCCATTGCAGATACCCATTTCACTTGGGGGGCAGAGTGTCTCAGGCATCTAATTTTACAATAAGAAATAATCTTGACCCAAGAGACCATGCAGGTCTGCTGTGACTTTCCAGTTCTTGCTCTTTCTTTAAGATGTGTCAGCAATTAACATTGAAGGAATTTATTTCACTAAGTGCTGTATGTTACAACCTCATCTACTAGAAAGGTCCTTTTTTCCTCCTCAAATCTTAGTCCAAAAGGAGGCCAACTGTTTTTGCCTGCTAAATACTTCCAGTCATATTTGAATATAAGAATAGTTTTTAAATATGTAATTCACCACGCCTACCCCTATTTCTATGTATGCTAAGAGTTGTGCTCATTTTAAGGTGATTCATGAAAAGTGATTTCTGTCCCTGTATTTCAAGATGCCTGGAAAGACTGTTCATATCCTCTTTCATCCTTAGAACTGGAAGCTCTGGGAGTCATGATGTAGAAAGGCTTTGAGCTTTGGAGCAAACCCAACTTGAATTTGAATACCTGCTCTGTTTCTTAATAACCTCATGGGTTTGGGATAGTCTTTTACCTTTCTGAATCTCATTCTCTTCATCTACAAGATTAGAACATTTGTACTGTCAACATAAAAAATAGAGATGGATCTCCAAGCGAAGGATTTATTTTGGAATAATATATGAGAAGTAGAATTGCAATTTGAGATACATAAACCAGGACAGCCCCTAGATGTGTCTGAAGAACAAAGGGAAAGGCCGGGGTTGTATTGGAGGAAAGGAAGAAGGTTATGTAAATTATTTTGAAAGGAAATTCACTGGTGCTTACAGGAGCTGGCGGGTTCTGACTGGTGAGTGGTAGCAGTTACTAGGTAAAACTTAAAATCATAAAGTTGTAGCTGGCTGTTGTGGTTTTGGATTGGGCGGGCGAGATAATTCCTGGAGTAGGTGTTTGTGACCTGAGTGTTTTTCCCTATGGCTCCCAGACTCTATTTTAGTTGGGTGTGACCAAAATGGCTCCATTTTCCATAATCATTTTTCACAGCACCCACCCACCTCATCATAAAGTTGTGGTCTTCCTGTGCTCTCATCTTTGCAAGCTGAAATAACGTGATGATTGATATGATTTGGCTCTATGTCCCCACCCAAATCTCAGGTTGAATTGTAATCCCCACGTGTTTGGGGAGGGACCTGGTGAGAGGTAATTGGACACATGGGGGTGGTTTACCCCATGCTGTTCTCATGAGAGTGAGTGAGTTCTCACGAGATCTGATGGTTTAAAAGTGTGTGGCAGTTCCCCATTTTTTCTCTCTCTCTCCTGCCACCATGTAAGATGTGCCTTGTTCTTCCTTTGCCTTCTGCCATGATTGTAAGTTTCCTGAGGCCCCCTCAGCCATGTGGAACTGTAAGTCAATTAAACCTATTTTCTTTATAAATTACCCAGTCTTAGGTAGTTCTTTATAGCAGTGTGAAAACGAACTAATACAATGACCCAGTGCCAAGTTATTATCCTGAGTCCACCTATTCCCCACATTGTTTGAAATTGTGCTTCCTTCTGCAGATGAAACTACTGTTTTCCATACCAGTGTGTCCTCTCTGTTCAATTCAGTACACAGACCTCTCATGGCTTTCTTATTACCAGTTTTTTTGTACACATGATGTCCACAAGCTGTAGATATCATATAGATATTTTAGAATCTCTCAGGTCAGTCGCAGCCTGAGATAAAATCTTGTATTATTTTGTTGAAGTGAGTTAACATGTCTGAAGCTGGGTCATATATTCTTTCCTAAGATGCGCTTTGGAACAGCCTTAACTACAAAAAAGAAAAAAAAAAAAAACAATTGAAATGTATTTTCTTAGTCTTTATCCAAAGTGTCACAAACCAGTTCCTAATCTGATCCATTTTTTTTTTTGAGAAATTTATTATAGCTTTTCATTATGGAAAAATTCAAACATACACAATAGAGATAATATAATGAAGTCTTACGTACCCAGCACCCAGCCTCAACAATGGCCGATTTATAAGCAATTTTATTTCATTTAGATCTTCTACTTCTTCCTCACCATTAAATTATTTTGGGACAAAGCTGAAACATCTCATCATTTCATCTAGGACTATTTTAATATGTACATTTCTAAATGATAAAGGCATCCTATAAATATATACCTACAATGCAAGTATCACAACTAAAGGTTAAAAGGAATTTTGTAATATGTGAACCGTTTTGAATGGAGGAAAAAGACAAAAAAGTATGTAGGAGTTGAGGTTCATTACTGACACTCTTTGGACTGATAAAATAATGACCCAAAAGCCTTGAACAATGTATGATCTTGATCTTCACCCCATCTGCAGATTAGAAGAATCTGGAAAATTCTAAATCATGAAAAGAAAAGAAGTAAAGTCTATGGAGGGACCATGTAGTATTTCCAAGCCTGTGGATGGGGGATGTGGTTTGCACCCCTCTGCCCCCAGCAAAGGTTACAGGGAGCTGAACATTTCTGGAGACTTATAGACATACTTGCTGGGTTCCCTTGAGCTGCAATTATTTTTTTAAATGGGGTCTTGCTCTGTTGCCCAGGCTGGGGTGCAGTGGCATGATCACAGCTCACTGAAGCCTTGACATTCCTGACTCAAGCAATCCTCCTGTCTCAGCCTCCTGAGTTGCTGGGACCACAGGCAAGCACTATCACACCTGGCTAATTTTATTTATTTTTTATAGAGATGGGGGTCTCACTATGTTGCCCAGGCTGGCCTTGAACTCCTGGGCTCAAGCAATCCTCTCGCCTTGGCCTCACAGAGTGCTGGGACTACAGGTGTGAGCCACCGCACCCAGCCTGAGCTGCAACTTTTGACCCTCTCGCCAATGTTAGTAATCACTGTATCATTGACAGAAGGTGATTTCTTCTATTTTAGAATCAATAGGGTTGCTGCAGTATGGATTTTAGACTCAAATGGGAGAACTGGTATGTTTATGATATTATTATTCCTCCAGGAACTAGCAACACGGTAAAAAGGAAGCTCTTCAAAATGTGTCCTAAGTGTGCTACTGAGGACCAGTAAGTATACCCAAGTGGCAACATTTCCTATCAAAACGTGGCAGAATTTCTTTTTTTAGAAAAGTGCGAAGTTAATTAGCACCTTATAGGACCTTGTTATGGCTCAGAACGACTTTACATCTGTTGATAATTTAATCATTATAAATGTGACACAAGGAAATTGAGCTTCCCGTTCTGTTACATAATGTAAATTGACAGTCAGTTAATACTGCTCAATAGCTTGATGTCATTAATAAGGTTGTTTCTTAAGCTCATAACAAATATCAAGTTGTTTTCTTAGTGGGTTAAGAAAATAGATTCAACACTTGACAGTTTTGAGATGTGACATTGCCCAGGGCATGTCTGTTATGCTTTCGGAATTTGTAGGCTGCTGATAGAGATCATATGGGCACTGATCTCTGTTTGAGGTCAAGAAGGTTCTAGAAGCACATCCTATAGGGCAGGACAAAGAGCTCTCCAGCGACTGCTCTCCCAGGTTGTCTTTAGCTATTGACAAGGGGTGAGGGAAAGGTCCTGTTCTGCTCAAAAGGACTTCTGCCTGGAAAGTGTGGGGATGCATCTGAGGTCTCGCCATGTGGTGTGAAGGAAGGAGTGCTTTGTGAACAAAGCCACAGGCTGGCCTCCTCCTGTGCATCCACAGCCTTTCATAATCAGGTCCTGAGATCCTCTCTGATCAGAACATTTTGAGGGACACCCCCTGGCCTGGTGTCCCAGCAGAGCAGCACAGGGAGGGAAGGAACATACAATGCCAAAACAGCATGAACCACTTTCCCACTCTGAGCACCAACCCAGGCAATTGGTGCCAACTCACGGAGTCAGCCTGCATGGCCAGCTCTGTGATGCCTTGGGATGGCGCTTTGTCTCTTTCTCTTCCCACAATGTTGTCCTTAATCCTCAATGTTGCATGGAGCCATTGGCTTCTCTCGATCCATCATTTAATTATATTTTTTCCTTTCAGACATCCCATTGTAGGTAAATGAAGGAAAGCTCCCCACCTCTTCTAGGTGGGGTACAAGTGTGTTGAGAGTTAGTACAAAACCAAAATTGACAAGGAAATGAAAACCAAAAACAAGTCAACAACAAAAACATAGAGAAGGCAAGGGCTTTAGGCTAGCAGCAGGGAGCATAACAGCAAAAGATTTGGGTTGGATGCAACAGAAAGATTGTCAGGTTTTGCAGGCTTCTCAGGAGACTCAGGCATGGAGACTGAAGGAGTTTAGGGAAAGGATCTGACATCAGGAAGACTGGACCGCAGAGAGGGTATCTGAACACAGACCACTCCATTTTTGGAGAGTGGGGATTGGAGCACCTGCCCTGGTGGGTGGGGGTTCCCAACTGAGATGCTGGGGACAGAAAGCCTTAGGGAGGCGACAGGTAAACCTCTAAGAAGCCAGCATGGGGCTGACTCTGGCAGCCCAAGGAAAGGGATAGGAGCTGGTAATTCTCAGGTTGGCAGCCCGAGGGGGTCCTGGACACTGATTACCATGGAAGCAAATGTGTCCACAGCTTGGTTGTAAGGTGGGAAGAGTAAGTCAATCCTGAAGCAGGTGTAAGATGTGGCTGCTAAGTGATCAAGTGATGGAAAATGGACTCCAAATCTAACTTGTTTTGTGTTCTTGAATAAGAAATTGCCTAGTTTGAACTATATATTTTTTTCTTCTTAGTACATAAATACATGGTAATGATAGAAAACCAGAAACTTTCATGATAAAAATAAAGAAAATATAAACAAAATCCCCCTCAAATTTGTAGTATATATAGATAAATCACTATTGTAACTTGATATAGGTTCTTTCTCTCCCTCCTTCTTTCTTCCTTCCCTCTTTTATCTTCTCTCATTGGGCATGTGTGTGTGTGTGTGTGTGTGTGTGTGTGTGTGTGTGTGTGTATATATAATATAAACATGTACTACATTTCATTTTGTATCAGACTTTTCCTTCTTAATGTTGAAGACACCTTTTTATGTATCTGCACATTATTTTTGATAGCTGAATAGTATTCACTGTATTAGTGTATTCAGTCTTCATTGTCGAACAATTGACATGATGCTCTAATATTTTCTTTTGCTCAGGACAGCAGGACATTTGGGGATTATATTCCCTGAGCTGTACCTCTAATAGTGAGCCTCTGAGGTCTACTGGGGTAGAAATGAGGAAGGCTTCCAGAGACATAGACTCTTGGAGTGGGATGGAAACGTGGTTGAAGTTTTGCAAAAAATTTTGATCTAGTTTCATTTTGTGTCATTTATAACGACCTCACCCTTGGGTGGTCCAGCCACTATGTGACAGTGGCTAGGAATCTTCTGTGTCTGAAAGCCACTGATGAGCTTGTGAAATACCCATCTGATATGGTTTGACTGTGTCCCCACCCAAATTTCCTCTTGAATTGCAGCTCCCATAATCCCAATGCTTCATGGGAGGGACCAGGTGGGAGGTAATTGAATCGTGGGAGTGGTCACCCCCATGCTGCTGTTCTTGTGATAGTGAGTGAGTCTCACAAGATCTGATGGTTTTATTAAGGGTAGTTCCTGGCCGGGCGCGGTGGCTCAAGCCTGTAATCCCAGCACTTTGGGAGGCCGAGGTGGGTGTATCACAAGGTCAGGAGATCGAGACCATCCTGGCTAACACCGTGAAACCCTGTCTCTACTAAAAAAATACAAAAAACTAGCCAGGCGTGGTGGCGGGCGCCTGTAGTCCCAGCTACTTGGGAGGCTGAGGCAGGAGAATGGCGTGAACCCGGGGGCGGAGCTTGCAGTGAGCCGAGATCACGCCACTGCACTCCAGCCTGGGGCACAGAGCAAGACTCCGTCTCAAAAAAAAAAAAAAAGGGGTAGTTCCTCTGCGCATGCTGTCTTGCCTGCTGCCATGTAAGACGTGACTTTGCCCTTCCTTCGCTTTTCACCATGGTTGTGAGGCCTCCCCAGCCATGCTGAACTGACTCAATTAAACTTCTTCCCTTTGTAAATTACCCAGTCTTGGGTATGTCTTTATTAGCAGCATGAGAACAGACTAATACACCATCGTAAAATATTTTTCTATGCAATGATCCAGAATCTGCTTTAGACCATGAGATCTGGAGTCTGATAGACTGAGTCTGCAGTCCTGGACAAAAGTCCTAACCTTTTAGTCTCTCTGTTTTCCACATCTGTAAAATAGGTATGATAAAAGAATGTGCCTCAGACTGTTGCTGGGAATAATAAACAAGATAAAGCATGTGGAGCATGTGACAGAGCTCAGTAAAACTCAGCCATGATCACAATAATGGCTGTATGTTATCACAACACAGCACATATTTGACCCCTGCTATGTGACAGCCCCATGGCACATAAAGGTGCTGCCTGAGTCATGGCCTCTATCTCAGTCTTCTCTTGTTAACCCTAATTCCCTTGTTTTTCAGAGGATAGCAGTTCATGTCCTTCCCCCAACCCAGCTCTCTTCCCTCCATTTTTACCCATTTTGAATGGTCTTAAGATCTTCTCTTTATCTTCTTCATCCCCTCTGTAGTTCCCCAAAGACCTACTTTAGTGACATGATGCCCAGTGGGTTCCCCATTGTGTATACAGGGGTCTTCCCTTCCTAGAGCCTCGATTCCATTTCAGCCTCAGGAGACACAGGTGGAGGAACATTTCTGTGCAGATGAATTCTGTTTAAAAAGAAGCAAATGTGAAACATAAGGTGTTTTGATGTTCATTATCACTTGCTTCCTGCTTCCCACTTAAGGACAGATTTTGATGGAATTATCAGTATAAGAACATTCTGAAAGTGGAAATTACGCACTGAACTTCTTGAGGGCAGAGACTGTACCTTGCTCTTTTTTTTTTTTTTTTTTTGCCTCTCTAGCTCATGGAAGGCACTATTGTATTTACTGTGTATCAAGCTCTTACTAGGTGCCAGCTGCCATACAAAGTACCTTAAATGCACTTTAAATCTTCCAACAACCCCATGAAGGAAGTTGTTTTACCATTACCACTTGAACTGCTGGGGAAACTTGGAATTCAGAGAGATTAGGCAAAATATCCAAAGTCACACAGTTGTTAAGATTTGGGATTTTAGCAGGCCAATAGATAAGGATATTTTCCTATTATCACAAATTCAAAATTAATTGACAGATAGATATAGGAGTCAAACAGATAAAGACTAAAATATTGCGTTTAGTATTTTAAAGCTGGCTGGAAAATATGGTCATAGATTTATGGCCAGCGGGGCTTGTTGATGAAGAAGTGGGGCTGCTTCTTTCCTTCTCATGAGTTGAGATTTTATGAGAGGACAAGCAAGGTACAAAAGAAAGTTAGAGATTGAAGAGCAGTTGACTGCCCCACATTGATTTGGGTAAGGGGTGGGATATGGGGAGTAGGAAAGAGAGGGGTCAGCTGTGCAGACAGAAGGATAGGAATTATTATTCATATTTCCAATAAAAGTTAATATTTTACATCATGACCCCCTAAATAAATAGATCATCTTATTCCATTATGAGCTTATTTCCATTAAGTAGATTGGCTTTACCTAAATAGAGAGGCTTTACCTAAGCACCAAGCATGGACCAATGAGCCCCCACATTCCAAGCTCACTCCTTTGTGGGCAGCACAAGAGGCTGAGACCCTCATCCACGGAAGATTCTTTGCCAGCAGGACACAATTCCAGGGGAAGGAGGGTCGTCCACCCATCCTCCATGCAGACTTGAACCCAGACCCTTCTGACTTCAGGGTCTGACTTCAGGGTGCTTGTAGTTTTCTAAAGGCTTCTCTGTTTCTCAATGGTTTGTTTACTGAATGACTTTGATTTCCTCTACAGAATATCTTAGAAATGAAATTACACAAAAAAAGTCTTCTTTGGAGACTTTTTCACACATCAGGACTTGTAAGACAATTTAAATACTTAGTATATCTTTGCTTGGCAGAATTCCTGCTCTCCACACAATGTGTAACTGTGCCAGCAACCCAAACCATTTTGACAATGCGTATAACTGGAGCCATTTGCTAAAAACTACTAAGTGATCAACAAGGTTAACAGATTTTCTAGGTTTTCCTTTTCTGACCAGCCATCTTGTCCAGCTTGCTCTCTTTCTCTTATTGGAATAGATCAGACAGAATGGTGTCTCATCTCTAATTAAATTCTCATCTTTGCCCAGCTGTTTCAAAGGGCAACTGTCTTAAACCTTTGAACTTTATTTGTAATACAAAACTTCAATTAGATAAAGGACAATAATTAGCAGATCTTTTATCTTTGGGTATAATTAAATCTTTAAGAAGGGACATTTTGATCAATGAAATGTAATGACAAGTTCATAAATTAATTAATCCCACCAATGGAGACTTGGCAGTAATCAATGGATCTTTAAAGAGGGCCTGGGTGAGGGGACATAGCTGTGGGAATAGAGATGCTCAGTTGAGTTTGGGGTAAAGATTCTCATTTATTAAGGATTAGCTGGCTCAAAAGATGATCTATTTGTTTTAGGGGAAGTCATGTAAAATAGTAACTTTTAATGGGAGAGAAAACCTTTTCTTGCAAGTTTTTGCTTTTGAAACTTTCTTGTTAGAGATCTCAACTGAGATTAGAGCTGCCAATGTATATTCATACCCTCCTGAAACTGCTTGCCAATGTACTGATTGGGTAGCTAGACTGAATTAGAGAAAAAGCAAAACCGAAGTTGACCGCCAGTAGATGTTTCAAGTATTTTCGTCTAAAACAGGAGTTCGTAAACTTTGATCTGCTTGCCAAATCTGGCTCATTGCCTGTTTCTGTAAATAAAGTTTTATTGGAACACAGTCACACCCATTTTTTTTCTGTGTTGTCCATCATCATTTCATATTTCACAGGCAGAGTCAAATAAGTATCCAGAGAGACTATGTGATTCACAGAGGCTCAAATAAATACTCTCTGACCCTTTTCCTGAAAATGTTTGTCAGTCCCTGCTCTAAAACATTGAGGAGTTTGGTAAAATCTAAATTCAATATAGCACTACGTAGACAGTGTTTATTGTAAGACTATGAGCTAAGTACTTAAAATATGAGGTTCTGGGGCTGTAATAGCCTCCTAATCAGGTTCCTGGTATTCTTGTTTGCCCCATCTATCTGGGCAAAAAGCAAGGGAAGACTGATTTGGATGGCGGTGGAGTGGGGAAAACTGGAACATGCAAAGGCCCTGTGGCAGAAGGGCATGCAGCTCATTAAAGGGGTAGATGGAAGGTTCCAGTAGCTTAGCGAGCAGAGTGAGAGGGACAGGCTGGGTGCAGAGGCCAGAGGTTCAGCAGTCTAGTACCCTAAAGCCCATTATATTAGTTTCACTGCATAAATCCAACTACGTCTCCTTTCCTCAATTTACAACCCTTCAAGAACTTCACGTCTCTCTAAGATGAAATCCCATAGCCTTAGCTGGGAGCCACAGCAAGCTTGTTTGGGGAAGAGGAGGGAGATTTGGAGGTTGGAGGGTGATGGGAAAGAGGAACGTGGAGATGGGGGAGCTGGTAGAGTTTGCAGGGATCCCTCCTGTCTCTGCCTCTGTCTTCACATGGCTTCTCCTCTGTCTGTGTACAATCTCCCTCTTCCTTTCCTTTGAAGAACACTAGTGACTGGATTGAGGGCACATCCTAAATCCAGAAATGGTTTCATATTGAGATCTTTAATAATATCTGCAGAGACCCTTATTTTCAAATAAGATCCCATTCATAGGCAGTGGAGGGTTAGGATATGGACATATATTTTTGGGGGGCGTAATTCAACCCTCCACCAAACAGGATACATGATCTGCTTTTTCACTTAAGACCAATGCATGCTTTCTTCGGGTAAAGGATTGGACTAGAAAGGCACAAGTATGGAACCAGGGGAGTCCGCTGAGAGGCTGCGGCAACCCTCCAGATGCAAAATGACAAATACTACTTCAACACAGTGGCTGTGTGGCAGCCAGGGGTTGGGGCAGGTAGGAGTCACTGCTTAGTTGGGATATATCTATGGCCTGGGAGAAATTAACCAAGGTGGGTCTTTTGCAGACTTGGGGGTGATTTTTTTCTATCCCCCTACCTCCTTTGAAAGGGTATGCAAAGAGAAGGGCTCAGAAGATCAAGGAGACACTAGCTTACGAAAGGATTAGACCTAGCACATGGAAGATGCTTGATATATGCTCAACATAGCTGGTAGAATAAACATAAGCAAGGGAATTATTCAGCAGAGTTCTTCTCTGACTGTGTTTGCTTTGGGGCAAGGTTGCAGGTCTCCCTTTTCCAAGATGTTTTGAAAAATAATAATACCCATTTGAATGGGGCTTAGAGTTCCTTGGCAGGAAGACATTGAACTCTTGCAAATATTACTATTATTTCTGAAGCCAAATTTAGCAAGGACGGCTCTGCCTTTAATTACCGGTTGATGCTGAGTTGTACAGGCAAATGATTACATGCGCAATTAGTTGTTCCCACAAGTAGCCAATTATGGGAACGATTATTTAAGAAAATTGTGGCTCCTGCTAAAGGGACTTTACATCGTAGCCCCAAAATACATTTCTGTATAAAAATTCCTTTATTGCTTGTATTATTATTTTTTTCCTATCTCCTGGGCTGTAAGAGAAACAGCCCTTGTGGTCTCATTTGTGGGGAGAGAGAACTGTAGACAACCAAGCCTTTGGGGTACTGTGAGACTCGGCAAAGAGTGGGGTTTGAAGTTGGAAGCTCTCCTAGGTCTCACTCCAGAGGCCATGTCTTAACCCCAAAGATGGAATCTGGAAAAAAACTTAGGACTCTGGATAGTTGATAAGGGAATCGCTTGGAGGTCTGTAATGACCTACAACTCAGCCATATGTCACTGTTAACTCAATTTTTGCTTGTGCCCATCAATAGAGTTTTCTCTGCCTCTCGGTAACTGCACTTCTTACCTAGACCACCTCTCATACCTGAGCATTGCTGACTCCTCCATGCATCCAGGTTAGCATAACACCATAAGCTTGCAGAACCAGATGGGTCATAGACATTGCCTGGTCTGTCTGACTCATTTCAGAGATGGTACAATTGAGACCCAGAGAAGCAAAGGACTCACCTGGTGGTCCAGCTGAACTATGACCTCCTCTTGCCTGTCTCCAAAGCCCTGGCTCTTTGCACAAGGTCATGCTGGCTGCTGAGGGCACCAGCTATGGGACAGTGCAACCATCAGCATGTTGTGACTGTTACCATCTAGGGGCAGCCTGATGTCTTCCTCTATGTCTGATACACGCTAGGAACCATGTGGAGACAGAGTTGGAAGGAACTCCAGAGAACCTTCTAGTTTAGACCTCTTTTTCTATCCAAGTGGAATTTGGAAATTTATTTACCTAAGATTACTCTTTCCCTTTGAACATTTCTCATGACGTAGACCTTAAAACCTCCAAGATTCAACCTGACCTCACTCAAGTAGGAGAAACCATATATTCAAATGCCACTGTTTGGGTTGGTCCATATATACCCCGTTTCCTGCCCCCAAATAGAAAGCATGCTTTTGAGTTATTGTGTTAATTGTATTGTAATATTGCTCAATAGTCAGTTTTTTTTTTAATTTTATGCACAGTGCCATCTACTATTCTCCCTTAATGTCTTAGCTTACATGATTGGCCTTGATTGTTCAATACACTGCACTAGTGTTTATAGTCACATCCTTACCAAGGCCTCATGATGGGTGAAATTTACTTTCTGGCGCCTTGAATTTGGGTTTGGCAATGTGATTTGCTTTGGCTGAAGGGTTGCTGGCATAAGTGCTGTGAACAGAGCTTTGGAAAATGCTTGCACACTTGGGCATGCCCTTTCGTGACTCAGTGACCCAGCAGGAAAAGAACATGCCAAGGGCAGTTGCTAGGCCTTCATCCCTGAGCCTGAGAATGAGCTCCCTGGAATAAAAAACCTGTGGATTAGACTTGGACTACCTCTGCAGCCCAGGTCCCACATCCTGGAGTGTAGCCCAGCTCAGATGAGTTGACACTGATCTGTGTATCTATGAAAATAAGAATAGGCTGGTGTGGTGACTTATGCCTGTAATCCCAGCGCTTTGGGAAGCCGAAGTGGGTGGATCACCTGAAGTCAGAAGTTCGAGACCAGCCTGGCCAACATGGTAAAACCTTGTGTCTACTAAAAATATAAAAATTAGCTGGGCATGGTGGCATGCACCTGTAATCCCAGCTACTTGGGAGGCTGAGGCAGGAGAATAGCTTGAACCTGGGAGGCAGAGGTTGCCGTGAGCTGAGATTGTACCACTGCATTCCAGCCTGGGCAACAGAGTGAGACTCTGTCTCAAAAAAAACAAAAAAACAAAACAAAAAGAAAACCAGAATGTACGATTGCTGTTTTAAGCCACTGAGTGCTTGATTGGTTTGTTATGTAGAAATGTTTTGGCAATACCTGACTGATGTATTCCATATTGCATTTTGATTAACACTAAAGGGGATTATCATTTAGACGATGTCTAAAAATAAACTAGGAGAATAGGAATTAACAGTATAGGTGGCGTGGGCAACGTTTGAAAAAAAAAATGTATCAAGTATATTTGGAACTAGGCAGTCAAAACACTATGGATCTACAATTTACTCACTTTTAAGATATTCTAGGGGTTTTCCACAAAAGTAAATTTAAGACAATATTTTTCAAAATAAAGGCCTCATGGAATAAACCAAGGAATGCATGGATCAGAATTTTCCAGCCTGTGTGAGAGGGTATAATATATGGACTATATCCTTAGTCACCCCATTCCTTCGCCACCCTCTGAGCCTCCAGAATGAATGAATGGATGGATAATTGGGATGTGGCCATTCTTTCATGTTAGCCTCATTGCAAGTATCTCTCTGCACAAGAAAATTACTTTTTGAGCTGTTTTGGGAGAGTAAAAATATAACAGGTAGTTAAAATCCAGCTGTCATTTGTTTTTCTCAAAAATGAAGGAAACAGCTAGCCATATTTCGTACTTCTCAACTGGCAATCTGATAAACTCACGCCTGGAAAGATTCTACAGCATTTTTGTGTTACCTTTCAAAGGCCACCTAGTGATCTTTGCTAAGTAAGGTGAATGTGACACATGGCTCCACTAACTGCTCCCATTGGCTGTGTAGGGTTCTATGCTTTTTCTGGAATCATGTGGTCAACTTCTGAAAAGACAGGCTCTTTTCTTTATCAGAATGAAAATGCAATTTGTTCTTCTGAAGACCATAGCTCAAGTCCTCCTTTTCCTATGACATGAAAACCTTTTGGTTCTGAAGATGATGGAATTAAAAGATGTGGCTTCTTTCTCACTAGTTGTTTTATTGGTTCTCTGTGTTGTGAGTGATAAAAGCACATTTTATGGTGGCTGTAAGGTCCTGGGGATTGTAGGTTGAACTAAGCTTTAGGATGGGTGCTATGACAAAACAGAGAAAATGAGCATCGATTTTTTTTTCCCCTTCTGGAAACAAGAAACTTGGATTTCAAGTGAGAACAGAATTCCTGAAAGACTCCAAAATGAACTAGAACACCACTGGCTTCAGAGTCCAGGTCTTTCCTCTGCTACTAGCTTCCTGAATAACCTCGGCCAAGTCATTCACCTCCTAGAGGATTCAGTTTCCTCCTCTGCATACTGAGAACAATGATCTTTCCCTCAGCAAGACTGGACTCCAAGTCTGAACTATGTGTATGGAAAACTCTCTATACATTCTTTTTTTTTTTTGAGACAGAGTCTCACTCTGTCACCCAGGCTGGAGTGCAGTGGTGCGATCTTGGCTCACTGCAACCTCTCTTGCCTGGGTTCAAGTGATTCTCATGCCTCAGCCTCTTAAACAGCTGGGATTACAGGCATGCTCCACCATGCCTGGCTAATTTTTGTATGTTTAATAAAGATGAGATATCACCATTTGGCCAGGCTGGTCTCGAACTCCTGACCTCAAGTGATCCACCTTTCTCGGCCTCCAAAAGTGCTGGGATTACAGGCTTGAGCCACTGCACAATGCCGATAATTTCTTTTTCTGTTTTTTTGTTTGTTTGTTTTGAGATAGGGTCTTGCTCCATCACCCAGCTGGAGTGCAGTGGTGAAGTCACAGCTCACTTCAGCCTCAAACTCCTGGACTCAGGTGATCCTCCTGCCTCAGCCTCCCCAGTAGCTGGGACTACAGGCATGCATCACCACATCCTGCTAACTTAAAAAAAATTGTTCGTAGAGTCAAGGTCTTACCATGTTGCCCAGGCTGGTCTTGAGTTCCTGGCCTCAAGCCAGCCTCACGCCGTGGCCTCCCAAAGTGCTGGGATCACGAGTGTGAGCCAGCACAGCCCAACAAGAAAATGTTTGAGTTGAAAGGAAGGACTCTGAGGCTGCTGCTTTAAACCTGAGCTTCCTCTTCTATAACGTGGATTATTGTATTTCTAACTCATGAAAATTAAATGGAGATGAAATGAGCTAGTTAATTAAATGAGGATTATTGCACTATTAGGACAAACAGAATAATGGTCCCCCAAAGATGTTCCCATCTTAATCTGCAGAACCTATGAAAATGTTAGCTTACATAACAAAGGGGAATAAAGGTTTCAGGTGGAATTAAGGTTGCTGATCAGCTGACCTTGAGATAGCGTATCCTGAACCATCCAGGTGGGCCCAATGTAAGAGATAAGAGATTATCCTGGTGGGCTCGGTGTAAGAAACAGGAGACTATTATGGACTATCCAGGGGGGCCCAATGTAATAAGGGCCTCTGTAAGTGGAAGAGGGAAGGGAAAGAGAGAGCCTGAGAGATCTCACTGTGTGAAGTCTTCAAAGTTACCGTCTTTAACGATGGATAGAAGGTCACGAGAAGGAATGCAGCTAACTTCTAGAATTGGAAAGGAAAGGCATTGATTCTCCCTTAGAGTCTTCAGAGGGAATGCAGCCGTTCCCATACCTTGATTTTATCCTGGTGAGATTCATTTTCAATTTCTGACCTGTAGAACTGTAAGATAATAAGTGTGTGTTGTTTTTAGCTACCATAATTAGAAAAGTAATATGCCTTGTCAGCACTCGGGGAGCCTCCGTGATTATTGCAGTGACCAATGCAGTTCCTTTTATAACTAAAAATGATTTTTATACTAATAGTCTCATCAAGTTTTGAATTATATTTCTGTTGGCCAGATGAATTTTCAATTGGTTGTTTTGAAGTAGTTTTGAAGGAGAATGCATGGATGATACTGTTTCTGAGATGATATGGCTTCTGAGAATTTCTTCTTATGGCTTACCCAATAAAATAATCGAGTTATAACCATTACCCTGTCAAAGCTATAGATATTTCTTCGTTGCTTTTTGGTATTTCGTGTACTGCAGAGGAAAAGTCTGATACCTGCCTTAATTTTGGTTTCATCATAGTTGCTTTTTTCCCTTTGCTTGGATTTTTATATAACTCATTTTATAATTTTTGTTATTGAAACATTTGCTAAGATCAGTCTGATTGAAGATTTTTTTCATGGATATTACTTGGAGTTCCGACTGATCTTATTGGCATTGTCAGTATCCATCTCCCCATCCCCACCAGCCAAGTAAACTCTGACTTAGATAATGTCTTTTACTCCAGTTGTTCTTGTTGCTTTTTCAGGAAACCCTAATTCCTGGGTTGGATTCCTGGTTGTTGTCTTGAAATTGTCATCTAGTTCCAGTTCTTACTTTTTAGATGGAAGTGAAATAATTGACATGAACAGTCCCTGCTTTCAGGGACACAGTCATCATTTCTAGTTTGTGGAGACTACACCTGTAGGAAACCATGAGTCACCTCTAGACCTCCTAGCACTTATGTCCTGTGATGTTGTTTTCTGGGTCTCGAAATATCCGGTCAGTAGCGGGAGGTGAGTCTGGTCCGGGAGAGCCTGCTTGGATGTCTTAAACAGCAGTGTGGACACAACAGAAAGATGTTATTTTTGTTTGCTTTTTGGTATAGACTTTGCTTTTCTGAACGATGGGAGCCCATAGTGAGAGAAGAATTTTCTATCCACGTTCAGAAGAGAAACTTTGCACTGTTTTCTACAGCCTGGGATACCTATCAAATGTGCTTTCCCTTTTCTATTCCTTTAGCCTTGTAGATGGGGGAAATTTATCAGAGTTATTATCACTTGGCTGACTTCATTTTGCAGGATTTAAAATTTTCATGTTTTCTCCATAAATATTCTGGTGGGAGGTTAGGAGAAGCTGGATCAAGATTTCCCAGGAGAATATTTTCAGGAACATTTACCGTGTTTGTTACCTGAATCAGGCGTTATTCCAAATGCAATATATTTGGAATTGGAGATACTATTTCAATTTTAAAACTGAAGAAACCAAAATTCGGAGAAATAAAACAAGTTGCCTAGGCTGGCAGAGCAAATAACATGGCTCAGCTGGGTTTGAACCCAAGTATTTTTGACTCCTCGATCATTTCTTTGCCCCACAATGTAATTTTTTTTTTTTCATGGAATGAAGCCTTTGGCCTTTTCTCACCTTCATGAATAAACAGATGAGTATTGAGAATGAAGTACCAAATGGCATTTGCAGCTACTTTGGGGGAACATGAGCATTATTCATACTTGCTGACACCTCCCATTAACTCATCAATCAATATTTTGAAACAGCTATCCCCTGTCATATCCATAGTGTAAAATTCAATTGAAATTCTACTTATAGATAGATACCTAGCAGATACACATCCATATATATGTCAAAAGGTCTATACAAAATATTCACAGCAGCACTAATGGTAATAACCCTGAAGTGGAAACACCCAAATGCCATCAGCAATAGAATGGATAAACAAATCATGTGATATTCATACAATGGAATACAATGCAGGAATGAAAATGAACTACCACAATATGAAACAACATGGAAAAATCTCACATAGTATTGAATGATCAAACCAGACCAGTAAGATTCCATTCATACCAGTTGTTTATTTACTTATTTATTTTTTTAGACGGAGTTTCACTCTTGTTGCCTAGGCTGGTGTGCAATGGTGCCATCTCAGCTCACCGCAACCTCTGCCTCCTGAGTTCAAGTGATTCTCCTGCCTAAGCCTCCCGAGTAGCTAGGATTACACGCATGCGCCACCACGCCCAGCTAATTTTTTTTTTTTTTAAGTAGAGATGGGGTTTCACCATGTTGGCTAGGCTGGTCTTGAACTCCTGACCTCAGGTGATCTGTCCATTTCAGCCTCCCAAAGTGCTGGGATTACAGGTGTGAGTCACTGTGCCTGGCCCATTTAGATCAATTTTTTTTTTTTTTTTTTGGTCGCAGTCTTGCTCTATCGCCTGGGCTGTAGGGCAGTGGCACCAAGTCTGCACACTGCAACCTCTGCCTCCCGGGTTCAAGCGATTGTCTTGCCTCAGACCCCAGGAGTAGCTGGGATTATAGGCGCATACCGCCACTCCCAGCTAGCTTTTGTATTTTTTAGTAGAGACGGGGTTTCACCACGTTGGCCAGGCTGGTCTTGAACTCCTGACTTCGGGCGAGCCTCCCACCTCAGCCTCCCAAAGTGCTGGGATTATAGGCACGAGCCACTGCGCCCGGCCCTAGCTTCATTTTTTAAAAAGAGGCAAAACTAACCCATGGTGGTAGAAGTCACAACAGCCGTAGACTTTTGTAGAACTTTTGTGGAAAGGAAGGACAATAACAGATAGATAGTACAGAGACGGCTTCTTGGTGTTGTTAATGTTATGTATCTTGAATTGGGTGTTTTTATACATAGGTGTTCCCTTGTGATTTGTGTACTTTTCTGTTTTTATGTTAAACCTCAATAAAAAGTTTACAAAAAAGGAGATAAAATTCAAGAGACTCATTTAAATTTTTGACTTTCAGCGACATTTAACTTTATTGAATACCCATTTTTTTTTTCCTCTCAATGTGGCTCTTCACTTGGCTTCCCCAATGCCATCCCCATCTTCCTCTCTGATCACTATTTTTGTCTCTTGCTGGGTCCTCCTCCTCCACCTATATTTTAAAAACTTTTTATTTTGACTTACAAGAAAGTTGCAAAAGTTTTACAAGGGAATTCCTCTCTGCCCTTCATCTATCTTCCTGGAATGTTAGTATTCTACATAACCGTAGTGTGATTTTTAAAACCAGGAAATTAGTATTGACACTCGTCACTGATTGGCAGATCTTATTCAGATTTCTCCAGTTCGTTCACTCGTGTCTTTTGCCTGGTTCAGCATTCGTTTCAGGATTCCACATTGCATTTAGTCATCATGTCATCTTAATATTCTCCCATCTGGGACAATTCTTCCATCTTTCTTTGTATTTCGTGACTTTGACAGACTTGAAGAGTACCCACTTGTTATTTTGTAGTGTGTCCTTTATTTTGGCTTTTGCTGATGTTTGCTTTTGTTTAGACTGAGGTTATGTACTTTTGGCAAGAAAATCACAGAAGTGATGCTGTGTCCTTCTCAGTGCATCAAATCAGGAGACACATGATGTTACTATGTCTCGTTGTGAGATTAATTTTGATTATTTGGCTAAGGTAGCATCGACTTTAAAACTACTGTTTCCCCTTTGTAATTAATAATTACCTCAGGGGAAGATTCTTTGAGATTATGCAAATATCCTGTTTTGAATCATACTTTTGCCCACTAATTTCAGCATCTGCTGTTGATTCTCTACCTGCCTTTTAAATATTAGAGTCCCTTAGGGCTTAGTCCCAGACCTTCTTGTCATCCTCCTTCCTCCATAGGAAAATTCATGCACTCCACAGCTTCAGGTATGATCTAAATGCTGCTGACAGGTGCAGCTGCATCTCCAGCACAGTCTCCATGTTTGAGAACTCCATGTGGATGCGCCCCAGGCACCCCATCTCCCCCTCACTGCCAGACTCATCTTGTAATCCCTGACGCATGGTTCCTCCCACCCCGCACCCCATTCCTCTGCGGGGTTCCTCCTCCCATGCCCCTCCTTCTCGAGGCTTCTCCGTTTCATCAGCTGTAATGACCTGCACCCAGTTACTCGTGTTAGAAAGCTGGGAGTTACGTTTGACAAACTTCTCATCTTCGTTCCCTCCATTCAGTTCACCACCAGTATCTGTTGACTCTGTCTTTTTCATCTTCTCATTTCTTTCCATGTCCCACAGCCAATACCTAGTCCAAGTCACAGTCGCCTCCACCCTGGACTGTTGCTTCACCTTGTAACTGGTCCCTTGGTTCTTAGTATTTTCCTTCTAAGATGCTTTCTATGAGGCATCTAATGCAGTTCTATTTATACCTATTTTTTTTTTTTTTGAGACGGAGTTTTGCTCTTATTGCCCAGGCTGGTGTGCAATGGCATGATCTCGGCTCACTGCAACCTCCCCCTCCTGAGTTTAAGCGATTCTTCTCCCTCAGGCTCCCAAATAACTGGGATTATGGGCGCCTGCCACCACGCCCAGCTAATTTTTTTTTGTATTTTTAGTAGAGACAGAGTTTCACCATGTTGGCCAGGCTGGTCTCGAACTCATGACCTCAGGTGATCCGCCCACCTCAGCCTCCCAAAGTGCTGGGATTACAGCCGTGAGCCACCACGCCTGGCCTATACCTCATTTTTATTATGTAGGAAATATCATGGAAATCAGGGTGACCCATACTTTGAGTTATTATACAGGTATTGCAAACAATGAGCTAGTTATATACCAGGGGGAATTCAGGGAAAATTGAGTGAATGAATAAATGAATGAATGAGAGGGAAGCAAAAGAACAACTTTCTCTTTCCTGGTATTCATGGCTCCAGGTGTACCTTGCCTAGGACTGGGACTAAGGGAGGAAAGGGAAACACTTGCTCCAAATGCAAAATTTAAGGGGTCACTAAAAACACTCAGTAATGAAGATAATATTTTAATGCAATATTTTAAAAATTTAATGGCAAAATATCCATGTTCAAGAAAACATCAACATTTAAGTAAAGACAGGGTCTTAAGATCACCACTCACCTCACCTTACCCTGGCCCTCTCATTGTTAATGGAAAAATTCAGCTCATCAAATTGGGGTCACTTAGAATAGGACTTCACTAGGGGAGGGAGAGTGACTCTGCCCTTAAGGGGACAGTTGGCCATGTGTGGAAACATTTTGGGGTATCATAACTGAGAAGGAGGGATATGCTATTGGCATCTACTGGGTCGAGGCCAAGCGTGCTACTAACACCCCAAAATGAACCATACAGTCTCCCACAGCAAAGAATCATCTGGCCAAGGTTGAGAAACCCTGCCTTACACATATTTAAAAAAATATTGCATCCTTGTATTTAAAAATTTTGCATAACTGGAAAGAATATATCAAGAAAAGTTTGACAGAGTAGTAAACAATCTATGAGCAATTGGGATATTCTTTTTATTTTTATTTTTCTGTTGAAATAAGAGTCTGGGGAGTCTATAAAGAACTATTGTGTTATTTCTGCTTCTCAGATATTGAATTTCCCACTTCACACAGGTGTGCTGGGCTGAAGGAAGACCAGGGACTCAGTGGTCCAGGAGATCTGTCTTGCATCTTAGTGGAGAGTGACCACCCCATACCCACTCCCAGCGTGACTGAGGTTGAGAAACAGGCTTCCTCGGGAAGACTCATTCAAAGGCCATTGACTTGTTTCTTAGAAAATAGGGCTCCTCGCTCAAGTGAATATTTGGTGACTGGTCTTTGGAGAAATGGTTCTCTAAAAGCAGAGCCTGTCTTTTGGTGTGCTTGTTTTGGCTTATTTATTTTACTCCCTGCCCATCTTCTTAGTTCATAACATCATCTCTTCCTCTTCTTGCTATTTTAGTCTTAGGAGTGGGAACAGTTTTCCCCTGTTGCTGATCCCAAGGGGCACCCTATTGTGTATTTGTTCCCTGATCCCTGCCCATGCCTTGTATGTCATCTTATTATTTAGGCCCCTTTTTTGTTATCTGAGCATCTGGGTTGAATTTTCTTGCTGCAAGTATCCTGATAGACAAACCCCTCTTCTAAGCTATGGTGACTCCTCTAATTTTATTTCCTGATCCCCCCGTGTTTTTCTATTATCTTACTTGTGCTTCCAACTAGGCTGAGTTCTCCATGTCATTAGTGGGTGACCACGAGCAGGGCTCTGTGACTCCATATGCCTTTGCTTTATAATCTGGTAAACCAAGATCATAATTATATGGCCTCTCTACCTCACAGGGAAAAGTCCAGCTATCTAAAGAAATCACGTGTGTCAGAGAGCTTTGTAAACTGTAAGGCACCACACAGAGCAAAACTCCTATTACTCTTCCAATTTTCACACATTTACACCAGGTACATCTGCTTTTGGAATCCCTCTCTTGTGAATCTTTAGTGATGTAGGAAGGACATCCCTTCTTCTTACATTTGAAAGACAGATTCCAAGGCACTGTTACCTTGAGGTAGGTTGGAAAAAAGGCTAAATCCTGGAAATAGTACATGTGTCCTTTGCACAGTTCTTCCAAGGGCCGGAGTGGTGAAATGTCTTCGTTATTCATTAATTTAACAGGCATATTTACTGACAAGCTCGCATGACCTGGCCCAGGGATATGTAGCCTGGTACGTCAATCCACTCGGGCTGCCATGACAAAATACCATAGACTGGGTGGCTTAAACAACAAAAATTTATTTCTCACAGTTCTAGAAGTCCAAGATCGAGGTCCAGCATGGCCGGTTTTCAGAGAAGGTCCTCTTCTTGGGTGGCAGACAGTTGTCTTCTTGATATGTCTTCACAGGGTAGAAAGAGAAAGAGTTCTGGTCATTTCTTCTTCTCCTTTTTTTTTTTTTTGATGGAGTCTCACTCTGTTGCCCAGACTGGAGTGCAGTGGTGTCATCTAGGCTCACTGCAAGCTCCGCCTCCCCGGTTCATGTCATTCTCCTGCCTCAGCATTCTGAGTAGCTGGGACTACAGATGCCCGCCATTACGCCTGGCTGATTTTTTTTTTTTTTTTTTTGGTATTTTTAGTAGAGATGGGGTTTCACCATGTTAGCCAGGATGGTCTCGATCTCCTGACCTTGTGATCCACCTGCCTTGGACTCCCAAAGTGCTGGGGTTACAGGAGTGAGCCACCGCATCTGACCGGTCATTTCTTCTTATGAGGGTGCTAATCCCATCACGTGGGCACCACCACCGTAACCTCATCCAAAAGAAGTAGTTCCCAAAGGCCCCATCTCCAAATACCATCATATTGGGGATTAGGGCTTCAACATGCCAACTTTGGGAGACACAGTTTAGCCAGGGCACCTGTGAACTGGGTATCTCATCACCTGGGGAACTTGCTAAAGTGCCAGTTCTCACACCCACCCAGAGATTCTGACTTGGTATGTCTAGGGTAGGGTGAGAGATTTTTGTATTTCAATATACATGCTGTGTGTATCCAGTGTAGCTGGTTTCTGGAGCATCATGTAAGAAACTGCAGAAGTGACTTAAGGGCATGAGACTCGAGTTAGACAGGCTTGTGTTTTAATTTTGGCTGTCATTCTAGCTACTTGGGTGACCTAGCCTAGGGTACCCTGCATTGTCTCCGAGGGACTTAGTTTGTTCATCTGAAAAATGGAGATACTGCTAGCACCTTAACTCCTCTGGGGTTGCTATGAGGGTTAATTTTAAGCAACTATTTATTCATTATTAAGTATTAGTTCATTAATTATTAATTATTCATTAATGCATGCAAAGTGCCTGGCAAATCTTAAGTGCTTTTTATTTGCAGCCATTGTCACCAACATCCAGAACATAATCCATGACCTCTATCTTGGTCCTCTTTTTGCACCCGAAAGGACCTGTGCTTGGGTCAAGGACCGGTCCCTCCTAATGCCAAGTGAGGAATGCTTTGCTGTCCCCAGGCGCACCTACATTTGGTGGTGATGACTCTTAACACACTGCCATTTCTCTCCTTTAGCCACAGATAAGACAAAATGGGACTGGGCCAGGTTTTGCCTTCCATGCTGTCCATAAAGGCACAGTTGACTTCTGTTTTCCAAATTCCAAATTTCTTCTTGGGTAAGTTAACTTCGTGCCCCTCTGAGACAGCGGACAGGAAGTGTAGCTCATCTCTCCTGGAGCCACAAGATGGCGCTGTTCCCTTTGCCATGGCCCGGCGTGCGCCCACCTCCCTGCGGTTTCAGGGCCCGGGCGCCCTGCTCTCAAGGCCAGGTCTCCCCGACAGGCGGAGGGCTCTGTCAGATCGCGGAGTCCCCATCTGTGGCATGAGGGTAGGACAGCACAGTTTCTCAGTGGTAACCTAATGCGCCTGTAGAGCATAATCAGCGGTGACCCTAGGAAAGGCTTTGTTTACTTCTGAACAGCTAAGCTGTCCTTTGCCCACAGTTCGGTCTGTTTTTGGACAACTGTGCCCTGTGGCGCACAGAAGTCAAACAACCTAGACTTGGGCTTTGGTAGACTTTCATTTCTTTCTTTCTTATCTCAATGCACCCATTAGTGGCTTTTTGATAGATGAACTCACAATTACCGCCCATAACATGAATGCAAAACCCCTTCCCCACGATATTTGAAGTGCAAAGAGAGTGGCCCGAGAGCAGAAACAGGCTGCAGGCAACATCCTCTGATTCCTTACAGAGACAGGATACCAGGACTCAACCCTAGCCACCTCGGAGGTAATTCCCCACAACTCACCTGATGCTGACAGCTGCAGGGTGCACGCCTTTAGAGCCGCTCACTTCTCAGCGCTGTTTGTGTCCACCTTTGCTTGTGGTGTGTGGACCGGGACTATTTGTTCGGAACCCCCAAGCTGGGTCTTTACTTCTTCTCTGTTGCATTGACTGCCATGCGTTTTTGTGCAGGTGTCTTCTGTAATTCACTCCAGAGGGTAGCACAATAGTTAGAATGATGTTAGGCGTCGGGCTGGGCATGGTGGCTCGTGCCAGGAGTGCCAGCACTTTGGGAGGTTGAGGTAGGAGGATCACTTGAGGCCAGGAGTTCAAGACCAGCCTGGGCAACATGGTGAAACCCCATCTCTAGAAAAAAATAGAAAAATTAGCCAGGCGTCATGGTCTGCGGCTGTAGTCTCAGTTACTTGGGAGGCTGAGCTAGGAGGATTGCTTCAGCCGGGGAGGTCGATGCTCCATTCAGCTGTGATTGTGCCACTGCAGTCCAGCCTGCGTGATAGAGACTCCATCTCAAAAAACCAAAAACCAAAAACCAAAAACAAAAAAACAAACCCATTCATCCTCAGCTGGTGTGGGTTTGAGGCCTGGCCTCCTCATTTCTTTCCTCTGTGTTCTGGTTAAGCGACTTAATCACTCTGACCCCAAGTTGCCCTGTCTATAAAATGATGCTAATAACTGTGTTCATGTTAGATTGTTGTGAAACATAAATGAGATAATATAGGCGAGGCACTGGGAACGATGTCTGGCATACTTCATAGAAAATTTTATTATCTGACTTAGCTTTGTCAAATGGTCCCCAGAAGAGAGCAACTCAAGGAAGAGATGGAGGAAGAACAGACAGGAGGTCTAAGTGGTACCCTTGGAATGGATCTCAAGACCCATCAAGATAGTAGATACTATTTAGAGTAAAGCAATAATGTTGAGCTTCATGAGGGCATCTGGACTGGAACCATGAGGATGGGGCAGCCAGCCACTCAATCTCATTTTAGATACTGCTGGTGAGCATACAAGTTGACCCTATAATGAAAATACTAGCTTTAAGGCATGTGTATGTATGAGTGTGTGTGTGCAAGTATTCATATGTGTGTTTTTCTTTCTCACCCCACATTCTCTGTCCTTGGCATTCATAATTACTCATCATCCTCCATGGTACTTCCCTGCTTTCCCCCATGCTGCTCTCTCTGCCAAATCATCTGTCTTCTCTCCCAGGATCATCTCTCTCTTTATCCCAATTTGCAAGGCCCAGCTCCAACGTGGCCCTGTCCTGAGGTCTTTCCCAAGCTCCCACGGTTCCTTGCTGTCTTCTCTGTACTCCTTTAGCCAGCCCTACACCTCCGTGCCTCCAGCAGCAAATGCGTCCTTGAATTTTGTCCCCTAGGTGCTGTTAACCTTCTCCTGGCTCAACTGCAGTTAGAGGATTTTAGAATTACATGGTAGTAGAAATAATACCACTGTGTATAATGCATTTTTAATGCAAAGCAAAAACCAAAACACCCAAACATGCATAGGCTCAGTTCTTTTCTTTTCCACCTCTTTCTTCATCTGATCCACATTCCTACCCCTTTTTTGGAATGGGAAGGGGGCATTTACCATTATCTATTTCCAATCCATCCTTGCAGACTTTTTGCTATTGCATTTTTGTGTGTGCATGTGTCTGTTTATCCTTGGATCTTTAGTACTCTTTACATACCCTGACAACAACGTGATTGCATGACGTTGAGTGTTCTATGTCCATATCTGTTTTACCCTGTAGGCTACAAGCTATTAAAGGTCACCGACTGCATTTTATTAATCTTTTTATCTCCACGAACCAACACCGAGACAGGCACAGAAAGAGTGTGTTTCCATAGGTAGCTGCCTAGAAAACAAGTGTGGTTGAGTGTGCGCACATGGGTTTGAGGTGGGAAGAAACAGAAAATCACAGAGGAAGGTTTAATTGGAGTGTCACTTCCCCTTGTTGGCCGAAATTCCCAGAAGACATCTTGGATCTCTGCAGAAGCTGCAAGAAAGGGCAAGGTTGGAGCGAGCAGCTGAGCAGAACATTGAGTTAAGTGCAGGCACTGATCCTTGAAAGACCTGGCTCATCCAGGGAGAGAGGGCGAGTCAGAGGGTGCAGGATGTGCATCTGCAAAACCTCCCAGCTGGAGCTGCGTGTTAAGATTTGCTTGCTCGTTAAGATGCAAGGGGAGAAGCAGGGTCTCCCTGCCTGGCAGGGGCCTGTTGAGAATAGGCTGTGTCAGTACAGATCTGGACGCTATGAAGGACTTATGAGCTATGTCTCAAAACCTAGGGGGCAAAATAGTGCAGAATGGCTTTTGTTATTAGAGGTGTATTTTATTGCCTGAGTTTGGAAGGCTGTTTGCAGATGGGAAATGTGTTCTCCAGGATCTTCCCCACAGGTGGAGCAGGTCTTCCGCATTTCCAGCCTGTCTCCTTCCCTATTAATCATTCTGATTCGCTCATCCTGTGCAGATGTCATGGGCCTCTCTATTTGAAGACTTTATCGGTGTTTATCTTGTAGCTTTTAATAAATCATTTGCTGATGGTGTGTGATCCAGGGTGTTTTACATGAGTAAACGCCACCCTGGCCTCACCTTGCTGCATTCCTGTGACATGTCCGCGTGACTTCTGTTCTGGCTCCCTCCCTGAAACTGGAGCTAGAAAAAGGGGGTGAAATTGGCTGTCTCAAAAAGCTTGTTTTGGGACAAAGGGGAACTTCACTTAATCTAATTATCTATAGTCGTTATTTTATCAGAGGATGCTCATTAAAGCAGAAACGTTTGCTGCAACGGACAAGCACAGACCATGGAAAAGAAATCTGCTCTTCAGTGAGGGAGGTGCTCAGTCTGTCTCCCGTCCTCTTGACTCTTTGTGGTTTATGGTATGTTCTGAACCAGGGAGTGGCAAACTATTCTTGGGCCACCACCCCGCCTCCTGCTCTGTAAATAAAGCTTTATCAGAACAGAACCACAGCTACTTGCTCACTTATTATCAGTGGTTGCTTTTCCAGCTATAATAGCAGAGTTGAGTAGTCATGACCCTCTGGCCTGCAAAGCCTAAAATAGTTATCTTCTGCCCTTTTATGGATAACTTATGTGGTCCCCTGTTCTAGGCATTTCCCAATTATCAGTGGATGGTGGTGCCCTGTCTCTGTCCCAGGGGTCCTCTAATCTGTGCCACAATTCTGAAGAAGAAAGTGTCAGGGACAATAGTACCTATGCCCATGTGAATGTCTACATGCACATATATGTGTTTACATGTTTGTGATTTATAGGTGTGTGCCTGGGTGCAGGGGGGGTATCTTGAGGGGTGTACACCAAGCATGTGAACAGCAGCCATCTGGATGGCAGGGTTCTGTGTTATCCTTCTCATGAGTGTATATTTTTGAGTTTTTCTGCAATTATGATATATTTTGTATACAGGAGCAGCAACAGCAATGACACAATCCTTCCTTCTTGTGTTACCTGATTTTCCCTGTGTGGTTGGTGACAGTGAAGTTATTTCTCATAGCAAAATTGAGCAGGGAAAATGTCCGTCGTAATTGAGAACTTAAGAAGCATTTGGTGATATCTGAGCACATGATCCCTGTTCCCCTGACACAAGGAGAATATGCAATTAGTTTTTTGACATTAAATTTGAAAACAAAATGAATTTATATATGTACATACACGCATCTACATGCATTTGTACGTATATATAAAATTTCCTTTTTATTTCCCCTTTCCGGTGCACCATTTCTCTAGTTTCTCTTCATTTATTATAATTACTTTTGGTAGCCTACAGATGCCACTTGTAAGTCAATGGCTTTGGAAAAAAATAAGAAAACCTTTACAAAATATTTTTTAAAGAGCATGCATTCGTTCATAAGTTAGCAGCTACAGAAAGTAAAGACCAGGTTTACTTGCTTCTGGGAGATTTGCACCTGGGAATTCTTTGGAAACCAGACAAGGGGCCTTAAACCGTCTGTTCCTTGCTGCGTGAACACTACATCAGGCACAAATGAAAATGGAAACTTAAGTGCCTTTCCATGTTTTCTTTCTTTTTTTCTTAAATGCAAGCTTTGAAGGATCAAGGTCATGAGGACCAGCCAGGGTTTGGGCTTGTTCCTGTCTCCCAAGTCAGCCTCGCTGGGTGCAGAGATGGGTCAGGTGGTTCTTAAAACAGGTGCCTGAGTGCTGCCCTGGGACACTTGTACATTTAGGGGTGGGCAAGAATACTGCTTGTATTAGTCTGTTTTCACACTGCTCTAAAGAACTACTTGAGACGGGGTAATTTATACAGGAAAGAGGTTTGACTCACAGTTCTCCGTGGCTAGGGAGGCCTCAGGAAACTTACAATCATGGTGGAAGGGGAAGGGGAAGCAAACACCTTATTCACATGGTGGTAGGAGAGAGAATGAAGAAGGGTCTCACTTTTAAACCATCAGATCTCAAGAGAACACTCACTCTGTATCATAAGAACAGCCTGGGGGAAACTGCCCCCACCATGAGCCAATCACCTCCCACCAAGTCCCTCCCTTGATAAGTGGGGATTACAATTTGAGGTGAGATTTGGGTGGAGACACTTATAAACCCTATCACTGCTCATACTCCTTAATCTTTATTCAATGTATTCTCCCTTTATAGGACCCCAAAGGGAGTCCTGACTCCACGGCTACAGGTATGATCAAATGGTGGTGGCTGGTTGTACAGAGGAGCTTGGTTTGGTTCAGAATCTGCTTCCCTAAACCATTTCGGTCTGTGAGGGTCCTGAGATGAGGTGTGCCTCTCTCTTGGTGCAAACGAATAGGTACACGCTGGCAATTCTCCATCCCAGTAAATCATTCCACAGCAGGGAGACTGCACCTGGCAGAGGCCCTGGTTTAACAGACATACTGGCAGGAATCAGAGCTAGGGTGTCCTCTCTCCCTCGCTCTCTCTCTTTCTCTCTCTGCATTCTGGCAAGAGTTGAAGAGGATCAGAGTAGTGGATGTAGAAGGTTTTAAGCAACCCAAATGATGCCCTTTTATATTGATTAGTTCGTTTTCTAATAGATTCCCTTTATTCTGAGCACCCTCTCTATGCCAGCTTTGGTGATAGATGGGACCTTTTTGTCCCTGACCACTTCCTAACCCCACATTTGGGTCCCCAGGTTTATTCTGTTCCTCTACACTTTTGTCAAATAATGCCCTTTCCTCTACTGGAGGATGCCATCCCTTCTCTGACCTTATTTCTCATTATTCAAAACCAAGTTCTAGGTTTGGGTGTCACGTCTTTGTCTTCCAGGAATCGTCCCTAAAGCCACCTGTTCTGGGGTCAAAGCCAGATACCAGTTGTAAGTCAATAGTTTCGGGAAAAAAATGAAACCTTTAAAAAATACTTTTTGAAGAGCATGCATTCATTCATAAGTCAGCAGCTACAGAAAGTGCAGACCAGGTTTGCTTTCTCCCAGGAATTTCCTGGAGACCAGACAAGGACCCTTAAACTCTGTTCTTTGCTGCATGAACACTGAGTCAGGCACAGCTGAAAATGGAAATCATGATTTCCCTCCATGATGTGCTCTCATGGGTTCCTCTCTATGCCCCACCACAGTTCTGGGCTGCAATGATAGTCTTTCCACGGAAACTGTGTGCCTGGAAGAGGTGGGAGAACGAGAAAGAAGAAAGAGAAAGAACAACTTGTGATAATTTTTTTTTCTATTGAACTAACCAAAGAAGCCTGTGATGAAGTATTTATTCCTCTGTCTTACTGATGGAGAAAGTCATAGTGATGTAAAACCATTTAGTCCAGAGTGATTCTCAGTATGGCTGAGGTTAGAACAATCTCTACCTGACTTCCAGGCTCATGGCCTTCTTATTAGGTCACACTTGTTTCTGGTGCTTAACAGAGGGAGGGAGGAATAAGGAAGGCTGAAGGAGAATAATTCAGGAGGAACCAGGCATGTGAAGACACACCAATTTATGTGGTCATGTGTTGTGCTAGGAGGATGTGTTAGGGACGGTGTTGGTAACATTGAGAAGTGTTCAGCTCTGCCCAGCAGGGCCCTGAGTCGGGGGCATAGTGCTCAGAGATGGGAAAGAGCAGGAAAACCTTCAGAGAAGGAGTAATACAAACATGGAGGAATTCCTTATACTTTTAATTTCCAATTGAAAATGAAAAAGCAGAGTGTGTTGTGTTATTTTTTTTTTTCACCTGCAAGTTTACTGAGAAATAAAAATAGTCTTGGTGTCTTCTGATTCCAAATTCTGAGTTTCAGAGGCGGGAGAATGTTCCCTTGTGTTGGCAGTGGGGATGGTGACAGACCAAGATATCGGTGTGAGCCCCAAGGCCCTAATAAAGATTTGCTCCCTGGTTTTCCTGCCAGGACTGATATGCTTCCATTTCCCAATTGAAAACATACTTAATTGCGACAGGCTTTTGGCAGGGATAAGGTATTCACCAGGTTCAAATCATCACACTGGAAACAGAAGAGTCAATATTCCAGTTTAAAGAGTTGAGCTCAACCTCTCTTGGAAGAGCTCTCCCTGGTCCTCCACCCACCTTTCCCTGAGGACTTGATTCTCTCAACCGGAATAGTCATCTCTTTATCACACCAGGGCGCTTGTGAGGCCATTATGTGGGATTTCTGGAATGAAGTTCTTATTGGAAGCAGCAGCTTCCTCCCCTATCCTCCTCCTCCAGGAACCTGCGGAATGTAGTTTTTCATTTGAGAATCTAATCTGCATTTGGCTGGAGTGTTTCTCTTTACTGGGGACTGTATTCTGCAGATCTCCATTCAACTTCCTTAAGAAAGCCCATTGCTTCTGTTGTTTTGGCTGTGTGTATGGGCAGAGTTGTGAATTGAACTGATTATCTGAAAAATGTAGGCTCCAAAGCTTTCAGCCCTGTGTGTCTAGAAAACGGAGCCAATAATAAAGTGTTCAGGCTAGAGGCTTGCAACCACTTTAATCAACCACCTTGTCATGTTACAGATGGGGATACTGAGGCTCCAAGGCATGTAGGTATTTAATCAGCAGCTCACAGAAAATTGCTAGTCTATTCTATATTAGAAGCTTGGCCTCTATTTCCAAGTCTATTCCTGGCCCCTTCCTTTCTCCATGGGTCCTTGTATCACTCTTGCAAACATTTTCCCTTCAGGTCTGTCTGACTTGGTGAGTTGGGACTCCAGGGTACAAGTATTCTGGGGAATTTTGTCCTTTTCTGGCTAATTTTTGTGTCAGGGCATAGAATGAAACAACCCAAGCCAGACTCCAAGTTCCAGGTACATCACAAGAGGCTGCGCAAAAGAGTCTGGAGTTTGGAACAGGGAAGACTTCGGCGTGAGCAACAGCAAGGACGATGAGACTAGGTCAGGTCACTTCCCTTTCTGACATCTTGATTTTCTCATCTGTACCTTCCTGGTGGGAGAGTTGTAAGGCATAAATTAGAGAATTTGGGAAATGCTTGGCACCATTGTGCTTGCTCCATACATGTTGACTGCCTCTCTTCCAATTCTGAGATTTCTGAAACCTTGGGAGTGTAATAAGGAAACTGCCTTTGCAAAAATTATGGCAACAAGAGAAATCTGACATAGCAGACTCTGCCTTGCTTCTAACCTCACAAGCTAACTGCTTTTGCCCACTCCTAGGCATGGGCTGATTTAACTATGGGAGAAATTTAGTTTATAGTTTAACCTTAAGGATAATAATAGCTCTTCCCAGAACTACCCCCTTCTTGTTTGTGGACCCACTTTTGTAAAACCAATGGAAGGCCACAAGATTAGAATTATGGGAGGGGCCTGAATTCAGCTAAGACATCTGCATGGTTAAATGATAACTAATGCTTCCAACTTGTTGACTGCTCAGGTGTCACATGGCTGGTGGTCACAAGATTTGTAACTTCCCTAATTGCCCCTGTAGATAACATTGCTATTGTAAAACCAAAGACTGGTGCTTGAGATATTTTTCAGACCTTGCCTTCTGGTAGAAAAAGCAATGTCACCCTGACCAGTGATCCCTACCCAGGAACTGAGTCAGCACACAAAGACAGCTCTGACACTCCTATGATTCCATCCTCAACCAACCAGAAGCACCCATTCCCTACTCCCCTGCCCATGAAATTATCCTTAAAAAAACCATAGCCTCTGAGCTCTTGGAGAGGTGGATCTGAGAAATATTTCTCATCCTGTTGCTCAGCTGCCTTGCAACAATGAAACTCTTTCTTGACTGCAACACTATTATCTCAGTGAATTGGCTTTATCTGTGTGGCAGGCAAGAATCCATGGGGTGGTTACAGTAAGACAGAAAAAGGGGAAAGGGGATATATATTGAGCATCTACTGTGTGCTAGATCGTATGCTTTTGGAATCATCTTGTAATTAACCCTGGGGTGTTCTTCAGAGGAGAAGGAAGGAGTAGTAAAATCTTTCTCTAATAGCTCTTATGTTTGGCTAATCATGTACACAAAGAGAGGCCATGAGAATGTTAAAACAGATCTTGAATTTGGTTCAAATTATATATTCCAACCCTAACCAAGTCCAAGACAGTGAAGATGAAAAAGTGGCTGCTCAACTGGCTGTCTCACCCCTCCGCTGGAGATTGGAGAGACTTAGGTTTCCCTGTGTGCTTTAACCCCTTTGCTCATGTCCACCTGCTCCCAGTTCAGCTCAGCCTTTGGCATGGGTTGCCAGTGAGGCACTTGGCTGTTGGGTGGGCAAGGTGGAAGGAGCGCGTCACAGTTAACCTCCTCTTAGCACACTTGGCATAAGTGCTTGTGTTCAGAGAACTTTCTCTTTCAACCTTGAGCTTCAATGCCAAAAACTATGATAGGGGAGGGAAGGGAGAGAAAACAAAACCTGTGGTCCATTCTCCATGTCACTACACGTGACCTCATTTAGAACCCATGAGAGATTTATAGATGAGGAAAGTGAGATTCAGCGAGCTTACACAATGTGCTCAATGCCACGTGGATAGCAGAGTTGAATTTTGAATGTTTTCTTTACTTCTGATTTTAAAGGCTGCATCTTTGTCTTAGCAACCCAGCCTTAGCTTTGGATTTCCATAGACCTGTGTTTGAACGTTATGTCATTTTGAACAAGCTGAGTTTGTATTTGGAAAATCAAATCCAGTGAGAATACCTGTATGCTTTTCATCTTTGTGTTAGTTGGCTTGGGCTGCTATAACAAAACACCATGGAGTAGGTGGTTTAAACAACAGAAATATATTTTCTTGCCGTCCTGGAGGCTGGAAAGTCCAAGAAGAAGGTTTTTGGCAGAGTTCAGTTTCTGGTGAGGACTTTCTTCCTGGCTTATAGACAGCCACCTTCTTGCTGCATCCTCACATGGCAAAGAGAGAGCCCCAGTGTCTCTTTGCCCTTTATAGGCCACCACATCTATCGGAGCAGGGGTCTCCCTTATGACCTCACTTAACTTTTTGTTTTGTTTTTTTTTTGAGGCAGAGCTTCACTCTTGTCACCCAGGTTGGAGTGCAGTGGCACGATCTTGGCTCACTGCAATCACCGCAGCCACTGCCTCCCAGGTTCAAGCAATTCTTCTGCCTCAGCTTCCCGAGTAGCTGGGATTACAGGCTCCAACCAGCATGCCTGGCAAAATTTTGTATTTTTAATAGAGACGGGATTTCACCATGTTGGCCAGGCTGGTCTTGAACTCCTGACCTCAGGTGATCCGCCAACCTCAGCCTCCCGAAGTGCTGGGATTACAGGCGTGAGCCTCCACGCCCTGCCGACCTCACTTAACTTCAATCACTTATTTAAAGGCTCTATCTCCAGTATAGATACGTTGGGGGTCAGGGCTTCAAAGTAAGAATTTTAAAGAGACACAAATGTTCAGTCCATACAATCTTTATGTTGGGGGTTCAGAGAATTTGACATGATGTTAGATTATAGATTCTGATTACAGCCTTCTTAAGGATTATGAAGCCCAGCTACAAAAAGGGGATGACTGGGAGAGAGAGTTGGTGAAAGCATTTTCAGGAAAAGCAAGTCTTATCTGAGGGATTTTCCCCCTGATTTTGTTTTACCATAGGGAAACCCAGATCCAGTGTCTTGCTCCATTGATTTCTGGCTCTGTTTTTCTTCTCCTGACTTGATTTTGCAATTTGTAAGTAAAGGAGTTAGCAGTACTTTGGAATATGCTAACTGCATGTGAATGTTGCCTGTTACTCTCCTATCTTGTTATAATGCACTTATTAGGGCAGTTAACGAAATCCTTCCAGATCTCCCCCAGCCCCATTCTAGGAGCAAGGTAGCTAGCATTTCTAGTCCACCATGAGTTATGTGTCATTATGTAACCTTCTTTGGCCAATGAAATAGGAATGGAATTGATGCACGTCATTGCAGGTAGAAGCTTTAAGAGCCAGTGCATGATCTAGCCACCTAACTTTTCCCTCAGTCATTACAACCAGCAAAACTCCAGACAGTCCTGCAGGAAGAATAGAGTCCCCAGCTGTAGACATGTAGCATGAGAAGGAAATAAATCTTCTTGTTTCAGCCCACTGAGACTCTAGGCTGGTTTGTCATTGCAGCATAACCTAGTTTACCCTGGCCATTCTCTGCTGCAGACCCAACATGTCCTCCTGTCTACACTATGAGCCCCAAATCATTGAGCACCTGGGGATTATGTGCCGCCTGGTTTTTCAGAGTTATCTTCATAAGACTATCTATCAGTTATTGAGAACTCTTCATTTATAAGTTATGGGCTTTGGGCTTTGACTTCCATGATCTCATTGAAGGCATAGGATAACTTTGTGAAGTAGGTGCTACTCTTCTAGTTTATATAAGAAGATACTAAGAATCTTAGTGATGAAAGTAGGTTGCAACAACAGACACAACTAGAAAGTGTGAGTTAGGTCTCAACCTCAGATTCTTCGAACTCAAAACCTCACAGGGTTCTCACGATGGTACACTGCTTTCTTCCTCTTCTCAGGTGTGTGCTGGTGCTTAGACCTCTGCATTAGGCCGTCAGCTGTCAGCTAATCAAAGACTGTCAATCATCTAGTCCAAGGGTTGGAAATCTATGGCCTGTGGCCCAAATCCAGTCTGCTGCCTGCATTTATAAATAAAGTTTTATTGGCACATAGCCATTCATTTCCCTGTTGTCTATGGCTGCTTTTGCGCTCCAACAGAGGAGTTGAACAGTTGCAGCAGAGACTATCTGGCCCACAAAACCTAAGGTATTTGCTATCTGACCCTTTGCAGAAAAGGTTTGCTGACCCCTGATTTAGACTATGCTTCATTTGAAAAATTAGGAAACTGAGACCCAGAGAAGTTCAAATGTATTAAAATAGAGAATCACTTTCATGCAAAGCTATGGATAAAAATTATATAATTTTAACTTCTTTCTGCATGAAGAAAGTGTTTGTGTTTTTCTCAAAGTTAATATATTATTTTTCAATAACCCTAAGAGAGATTAAAATTTTTTAAAAATCCACTTCTGAATTGGTTTGCAATGAATTCTACTAATATTAGTTGGGACCATATGCCATTTATGACATCGTCCCTATTTCAGTTGATTTGTCCTTATATCATGAGCATTTCCCATGTCATTAACATTTCTCATAAATGTAATTACTGATGGTTGCATAACATTGTGCTCTATAAAAATGCCATGATTTGTATAATTATTATAATATTTTTAGATTTTTGTTTTCCATTATACTGAATCTTTATATATAAATCTGTCTACATTTCTATATTTTTTTCTTGGCATAGATTCCTAGAAGTAGAATTCCTGGCCAAAGCATAGAATACTTTAATGGTCTTGATTTATTTTATAAATTTCTTTTCAAAAGGATTGTCTAATTTATATTCTGCCTTGAGAAGGAAGATATTTGTCTTACTATACTCTCTGAAGTATGTTGTTATATTTTAAGTCTTTCCTATGACAATATGAAATATTTTATTTTTGTTTTAATCTGTGTTTATCACCATTCAAGATGAATTTTTTTCATATGAGATGATTTGCATTTTATTTTCTGAAAAGACTCCATTCTAATTATGTGCCCTTTTGTTGAGAATTCAAAATACTGTTAGAACTTCCCGTGATCTACTTATTAAGTAGTTTTGTTGGTCAGTTCTACTATTTTCATTTGTTATTTATTTATTTTTTTTAGATGGTGTCTTGCTCTGTTGCCCAGGCTGGAGTGCAGTGGCATGATCCCACCTCACTGCAACTTCTACCTCCTAGGTTCAGGTGATTCTCCCGCCTCAGCCTCCCAAGTAGCTGGGATTACAGGCCTGCACCACCACACTTCATTAATTTTTGTATTTTTTGTAGAGACAGGGTTTCACCGTGTTGGCCAGGCTGGTTTCAAACTCCTGACCTCAGGTGATCCGCCTGCCTCGGCCTCCCAAAGTGCTGGGATTACAGGCATGAGCCACTGAGCTCTGCCTGTTAATGTTTTAAAATTAGGTTGAAATTGTCCTTTCTGACCATAACCCTCAACTCCATCCCATCCAGTTCCTTCACCCTCATGTAAGTGTGATTTTGCCATTGTAATGATCTGATTTCCTCATCTCAATGCTGCTCTCTTGGGCTAGTAAGTTCCTATGCAAACTGCAAAGCACTGTGTATATGGATGTTGTTATTGCTTAACCATGACTCTGTGTGTAGCCACTCCAACATCACCTTAACAGTCTTACTGCCTTGACCTTTCATTGCTTCTCTCTGGTCAATCTCAAATCTCCAACAAACCCATCTAATGTTTTAGGTGTCAGAACACTTCTAGAAAGAGTCCTGAAAATGCAATCATTCAATGCACTTATATGACACATACTCTTCGAGCATCTACTATGTGGCTGGCACCATTCCAAGAGTTTGGTTTATACCCATAAAAAAGACCACTGCTCTCATAGAGCTTGCATTCTATGGAGAGACACAGTAATCAGTAAACATAATAAATCAGTACATTAATTGTAAGTGCTGTAAAAAAAGAAAAAGCAAAGAAAAAATTGAGCAAAAGGTAGTGGAACAGTGTTTGCAGTATTCAGTGGCCCAGTCAGGTTCGCTTTCAGTGAAAAAGTGAAATTTGAGCAAAGACTTAAGGCTGATAAAGGGAATAGTTGTGTGATAACTAGAGGAAGAGCATTTCAGATGAAGAAAATGGCCCTGTGCTGGTCTTAAGGGGGGCTGTATCTGGTGTGTCCAAGGGTCCGCAGGCCAGTGGCTAGAGTGCAGCAATAGTGAGGAAAGATGATAGAAGATAAAGGCCAAGAGGTTATGAAAGAGTCTAGACCATGTAACGTTATTCCAAAAAGTGTGAATTTTACTCTGTGTGAAGCAGGAGGGATGAGAGTGATCACAGCATCTTGGATAGGGGAATGGCTTGATTTAACTCAGGTTTTAAAAGGACCACTCAGGCTGCTATAGTGAGGAGATTCTGTAGAGGCACACAGATAGAAGTTGTACAACTATTGAAGCACTGGTGTGGAGTTGAGGGTAGCTTGGTTCGGGGTGGTGGCTCAGTAGTGAAGGTGGGGAGATATGATCAGATCGTAGATACATTTTGAAGGTATAGCCAACTGGATCTGCTGCTAGACTGGATATAAGTTCTTAGAGAAAGGGAGAAATCAAGAATGACTCCAGGGTTTTTGACATGAACAACTGGTGGGATGAGGCTGTCACCAACTGAGATGGAGAGGATTATGGGAGTAGCAGGCTTTGGGGTTAAAGTTTGGGAGTTGCTTTTGGACACACTGTTTGTGAGATGTCTAGTTAGGGTTTTAGGCATGGATGTTGAGTAAGCAGTGTCGGGTGGGTTTCAAGAGGAAGGTCTGGGCTAGAAATACAAAGTTGGGAGGACACCAGGATAGATAGCATTTAAAGACATCAGAGTATATGAGATCCCAAGGGAGTGAGTGCAGCTAGAGAATGACCAGCTTCTCCTCAAATGACTGTGCTCTGATATCAGTTGGATTCTACGTGCAGACTACTAATTCTTTCACCCGTTCCTTGACTTGCTGACTCTGTGCTGTTTAATCTGGGTTCTGACTCCTGCCAAGAGTTACAGGGAAGATTATGTGATGCTGCATGCTCTGTATCTTTCTGAAGCTTGTATGTGATTTTAAAAACTCAGAAAAAAATGTTTATTTTAAAATTAATTCTTACAGAGTAGCATGCAAGTCCATTTTTTTTTAAAGGGAAAAGACTATATTTTAAAGAAAATTTATGCTTTTTTTAAGGATTCCTCTAACCTCTCTAAGTTGGTCAAAGCTTGTAGGTTAGGAGTACTAAGGCGGAACATTAGGGATGTGAACTCATTCATTCCCCATAGCGGAAGAAAGTCCTGGGTTAACACTTTCATTTTTTTCATCTCACTTGACTGTAGAACTTTTGATTGTTTCTCAAATCAAATCTTTCTTCCTTATGACATTTCTAACACAACATAGACTCTGAAAGAATATTCCAAGGAACGAATTAACATGGTATGGGCCATGGCAGTACCCTTATAATAAATGTGTGGTTCCCTATGGTGACAGTACTCCTTGGATGTGTGATTTTTGGGATCCATTTGGTAAAAATACAGTTTCAGGACTCCATACTTACATTTAGTATAGCTTCACTTATCCTCACAATTTTCATAGTCGTATGTGCATTAAAATTTTAGCCTCTCATATAGAATACCCATCAACAAAAGAGGGCAGAAGCCAAGGGATCCAGGAAATAATGTATCCAACTTAGAAGAGTAATGAGGAGAAGTCCTGAGATGGAGCTGGGTTATGTTACTACCACACCATTTGCTTACATGGAAACAGAAGGATGAAAAGTTCCCATAGGGAGATAATCTGGGGAGAAAGGCTTTGATACATGTTTGAGACACTAGAAATACTTAAGGATTTTATAAAGACAGATAGTTGGAGGAGAATAGAAAGGCAATTAAAAACTCCATGAAAAACAAAAAGCTATACAGGCAGAGCAATGTTATTATGCTGTACTTAGCTTGATTAATCACTATCACAGAGAAAGCCTTGTTTTTAATCATACAGCAAGATCCTTTTAGAGCAAAGTGTGTTCTCAGGGTAAACCAACATGTTTTGAGCATCCATTGTATGTCAGTGCCTTCTTGAACATAATCACCTTTTATAAAATATTTACCTCTCCCCTCTATGATAACTATTTTCCATTTTACAGGGGAAAAATGGAACTATTTTCTGTTTTACAGCAATAACAACTAAAATATAGAGAAGATAAGAAACTGGACCCAAATTGTGCAGCCACTTAATAGCACATCTGGGTACAAACCCAATCTGCATGCTTTGAAAACCCCTATTTTCTTCTACCTGTGCTGAGCTCTTTCCCAAGATTTGGACAGAACAGTTACAGAAATGACTGTCAGCCACTTAAGTACTATAGGAATAATCAGCATTTTAGTAATAAATATTGATTAATAATGATATAAATAGAAACCAAAGCTACCCAAAATTAAAGCACAATTCACAATCCTAGCTGATGTATATAAATTAATGATTAGTCAATTATTCCACTATAGTAATACTGAAGATAGCATTTATTACAGTCTTGAGATCAGTGGTTCTCAACTGGGGGAGATTTTGCCCCAACAGAACATTTGACAATGACTGGAGGACTCCTGTCACCTAGTGGATGGAGATCAGAGATGCTGTCAAACATGCAATGCACAAGACAGCCCCCATCCCCACACAAAAAAACTGTCTAGCCCAGAGTGTCGGTAAAACTGAGGTAAAGAAGTCTTCCCCTAAATAAAGAGTATATGGAGAGAAAGGCAACAAATGCAACTTGATTAATATGTGGACTCTTTATTCTTTTTTCCTCCAAAAGATCATTGAGTTTTTTGAGTTAATATATGTTTTCTGATCTTATTTAGCAGTGCTTTGATATGAAAACTAGCTATTTATAATAATCTGGTTATATTAACTATCCACTGATCTCCTGTCAAGGCTTAGTTATTTATAAAGTGTGTTGGCAAGAGGTCTGTGTATCCTCAGCATGTGGTAGGTTGTGTATACATACAGGCTGTTGCTGTCTGTGTGTGCATGTGTGTGTGCGTGTGTGTGTGCGTATGTGTGTGCTCTTGCTGGTTTTGATGGGAAGTATAACCTGGGTTTTGGGAAAAAAATGCCCTCCCACTACTTCCAACCTTAAGCCTTCCCTTCTTCCCATTAAGATTTCCCTTGCAACTTGGCCTCTTTTAAACTCCCATCTTGTGCATTCTCTCTTCTAATCTAATACTTCTGCGTACATATCTAAACATGATCAGTGACAGTTTTCGCTGCGGGGTGAGGCTTTTACTGACAAGGCCAGTGAGCGCTGATTTGAGACCAGCCATTGTGAGTGACTTCAGCTGTCTCTTCAAGTGACATCTAGCTACTTGAGAAAGGAGTGATGACAAAAGTTCTTTGGACAGAAAACTTTCGCTGACAAGAAGGTGACAGGTCCTTGCACAGCTGGTCTCTGATATGCCTCGGAATGGGCCCACAGTGTGACTAATTTGAGTTTTGCAGTAGCTGGGAGGAAGTGCAGGGCCCATGCATGCTGAGGGCTTGGAGAAGTCTGTAAGACAGGCTGGTAGTGGACACAGGCTGGAGGAACCCATTGTTGGTGGGCAAAGGCCAGGAAACATTGTTTGTTTAGCACATGAGAACATTGAACGTGTTCATGGTGAGTGGATATTTTGTCTCTCCAGAAACAATTCTTGTCCTGGTAATGGTACCTTGTTTTTTCTTTAGCAAGTCACCCCATCTCTCTTCTCATTTTGTCGGGACCATCCCTAGCTTCCTTCCTGGTTCCAGGGATCAGCCAATAAACCCCATCCCCTACATCACAGCAATTGGTTCAGGGAAGGGTAGGTGACCCAAGCGACTCAAGGAGACTAAACTGTGACTTGTGTCATAATTATTGGGTAAGAGGTGCCCTTTTTTCCTGCAATCAACAAGCTGTGGCTGGCTGTGGCTGTAAATGTGGAATTTCTAGTAACCACTGTGTGAAACAAGTTAGAGAATGAACCAACTGGGAGAGACATGTAGAGGTAAGAAATGGAGAGAAGAGGCATTCCAGTCCTAATGAAATTATTGGAGCCTCCAATCAGCTATGTTTGAACACCCAACTTTCTGGACTTTTCCGTTAAACAAACGAATACATTCTTCTTCTCCCTATAGATGATTTAAATAGATTTTGCAACACAGTGATTCCTGATCAATACAAATAGCTCCACTTTTGAGTGCCTGCTGTGTGCTAGAAACTGTATATCCATTAGGCCATTTACCCTCACAACAACCTTGTAAAGTAGGCACTTCTCATGTCCTCATTTAGGCATGAGAAAATCTGACACTTGGGGAGATTAGGTAATAATACCCAAGGGCAGGCCGTTGGTAAGGGTGGCACTATAAGGCAAGTTCTATCTTATAAACATTGCAGGTCCATTTTCTGTGGAAAGAAAGTGAAGCATTGAAGTCAGACTGTCTGGCTTAGAATCTTTTTCTTAACACTTCTTAGCTATGTGTCATTTATAGGAAACTAACTTTCCTGTATCTGGACTTTTTCATCTGTACAATGGAGATTATAAATAATTTGTCTATCTCAGGATAGTTGTGAGGATGTGAGATGATGCATATAAAGTATTTGAAACAATGACTGAAACTCAAACACTCAACGTACATTACCTATCATTATTTTCTGTGTCCAGGAAAGAGCTAGGGTGGCTATTTTGGGGTCAAGGCCTATCAGGCTGTGCTCACTTAGAAAGGGCACACCCCAAGATCCCTGAACACTTATGCTGATTGAGTAGACCTAAAATTAACTATCCTGTTGATATTGGAGAAGTCTTAAACATAAAGAGTGTTTTAACTATGTAACACATCATGTTTCATTTATTCATTTGTTCCATAAGTGTTTATGGAGTGACTACTCAGTGCCAGATGTTGAGTTGGATCCAGACACAAATAGATCAGAGCCTTCCGTGCAAGAAGGGAAGAAATTAAAGCACAAATAATATTGATAGAATAGGGAAAGTGTTGTGCACTGTAAGAGAGATGAAGTAAAATACTGTAGAGGCTCAGAGGAGGGAGAGGGGTTTAAAAAGAAGGACAAAATGAATGGTTTTAGGAAACAGATGTTGAACAGGCGAGATTTCCATGTGTGCAGTTAGAATGTTATAAGAAAGTGAAAAGCATGAGCCAAGCCACCAGGAAGTATGAGTCATACTTCTATGTTCTCTTCCAAGGGCAAGGGGGTTGGATACAACTCATTGCCCCGATACCATGAGCCGGCTCTGTATTGGTAGCAATAAGTCCAGTAACGAGGTCATAGTGATGTGCTGAAGGATTAGGTAATCATTAGAGTTCACTTAGAGTTTACTGCATTTAATGGTCTGTTCATCAGCTCATCAAGACATGGGAACAAAGCCCATCTAAGCTAGCTTGGCCCGATATAAAGGAACAGAAAACTGGCAATACATACTGATTTCTTTCATTGATATCCCTTTAATTTGTATGGGGGCCTTACATTCTAACAATCTCTGGTGTGCCCATATAATGGGCCTTGCCTTTTATTTTCTTTCTCAGTAGGTTAGAAAGTTGTCTTGGCTCATTCACATGTACTTTTTTTTCCTAGCATTATTCACTCTTCCTAGGGATCTAAGACTGTCTCTGCTCATTCATCCTCTATTCTGACTACTTTGCCTCCCTACCACTGAGGACCCGTCATTTCCTCTTCCTGGACCAGAGCATCTTTTCTGTTTCCATGTTGAAGCCAGTATGTTCTCTATGCTACAACCAAAGTCTCACCAACCATATTTAAAAGGGCTGGCTGGGGCGGGGAGAGTAAATGAGGGTTGGGGCCCTTGGAGAGCCAGGGACTCCATAGTAGTCAGCAGTTGAATGTTGTTTAAACGTTGGAGCATGTTGAGTAATGGTTAAGAGATAAGATTGAAAGATAGTGGCCAGATGGCAGATGGACAAGGGAATTTCAACGATATGTTCCCAGTGACTGAATCCTTTGAATATTTTGAGCATCAGAGTACCATGTTCATCTATCCATTTGGAAAAGATCATTGTGGCAGCAGTGTGGCAGGCAGGGTGATGAAGGTGTGAAACTAGAGGTAGGACAATCAGCTGGAAGGCAGTCACAATTGTCTTGGTGTTGAGAAGACATTGATGATGTCTTCTCAAGGGATGGAAAGGAAGGGAAGACGTGGGAGATACTGTGATGAAGAGGAGCCCCACCAGAGCACCCTCTTCTACTGGGTCTCTTTCTGATCAATGTAGTTATATCCATAATGGTTAAAAGGTGGTAGATTTTGAATATTCCGAGAAAGAAGTCATGTTGGACTTAGCCCTGTCTCAACAGAGCTACTCATTTTTCCTTGATACAAGAACCAGAAACATCATCCCCTTCTGGCGAGAGGGGTGAAGGGTGCAGCCATTTGATTATGTGTGTTGGGATTCCTCATCCCTGATTCTACTCCATGTGCAGGTTGGTTGGACTCAGGCCATTTGACCTAGAAAAGTATCTTCCTTGCGAGTTCCTCTGTGTGTGCAGCTCCGGATGATCTTAGGTGATTTATTTACTATCTCTGTTGCTTTGTTTATTCTTTTAAAAAATGAGCAGTTGAACTTGATTTGTAGGATTTTTGAGGAGTAAATGAAAAACATCCATATGAAAGCATTTAATAGAGTGCCTGGCTTATAGTAGATACTTACTAATAAGAAATTGTTTTTTCTCTTGCTATCATGGTAGGGGAGCAAAAGGGAAATAAGCCATTATTCTTGACCTCTAAGGGCTCATGATCTAATAAGAAAAATAAGGGAAAGCAATATGAAACAAGACAAGATGGTGTCTCATTTAAGGGCAGGGTTTTCTAGATGGGCCATATATCCTTGTGGGCCAAGAGACTGGTAGAAAATGAAAACTTCAAAGAGAAAGAAGGATAAAGTTAGGCCTTGAAGCATGGTGAGGGTCTGGAAAGACAGAAGAGATGGAAGATAGTTCCCGTCCAGAGGGTGCAAATGAATGTGAGGTCTGATACTGACTCTCCTGATTTGGGTGGAGGGGCCAGGAGGTGAGCATGGTTCCAGGATGTGGAAGAGCACTGGGCTGGTCATCCAGAGTCCCAGGCTCAAGTCCTGGCTCGACTTTCAAATAGCTCTGTGACATTATTCAAGTGCCATCACTTCTCTGGACTTTACTTGCCTCATCCAACAAAGGGGGCTACAAAGATTTGTTCTACGAGGATAAAAGCAGATAACAAATGTGAAAGCAGCAAGTAAAACACAGAGTCCTGTGCACTTTTGAGTTGTGTGGTCATATTTGACTGCCAGCTTTGCAGGAACACAAATAATTGGAAAGGATTTCTGTGCTCACCATGGGAAGGGACAGAATTTAGTTCAGAGAACATTTATTTGCATCACTCTGACTTTCATTGTGCATGGTACTCCAGTGGTGTGAGGATACACAGATGAATAAAGTCAGTCTTGGCCTCTGAGGAGCTCTTTGTCTAATAGAAGAGACACACGCAACAATTAAATACAACACAGTGTAAACAGTGGCTATACTGGATCCGATCCATGTCAAGGGTCCATATCTAGGATGGAGGAGGGAGTAATTGATCCTGTTGGTAGGAGATAGTTAGAGAAAGTTTCACAGAAGATAGTATTTCAGCTGGATTTTGAAGAATGAATAGTATTTCATGAAGCTGAAGAAAGGATTGAGAATATTCTGCACTGTCCAATACAGTAGCACTAGCCACCTGTGATTACTGAAGTAGCCACCTCAAATGTGGCTAGCAGTCTGAATGGAGATATGCTGTAAGTAGATGATACATACTAGATTTTGAAGACTTAGTGCCAGAAAAAGGAATATAAAGTGTTTCCTTAATAATGCTTTTATGTTGATCGATTACATGTTAAAATGCCAATATTTTGGGTATGTTGGGTTAACAAAAATATACTATTGAAGTTGATTTTGTTTTGATGTGACTATTAGAACATTTAAAATTACATGTGTCTCTTCTATTTGTGGCTTATTTCAGTTATGTTTCTCTTGGACAGCCCTGTTCCAGGCAAATAAAACAGTATGAAAAGGGACAGGGGTAGGAAAAGCATGAGTGAGTGCAGGTAACTGCTGACTCTGTTGGAACATGAAGGCTTCAAATGTGCGGGGTTGTGGGGAGGTGTCAGGAATTATGGCTGAAAGGTTGGTGCAGATCAAGTCATCCAAAGACACTTGGGTGATGCCCTGACAGCACTGGGGAGTCACTGAAGAGTTCAAGTGTCGGGGCGGCACAGATGGGTTTGTGTTATTCATCTTTGGGGTGACTGGTGAAGGAGGTAGGAGAAGCCATGTTGGTAGAAGACATTGGGATGGTCATTGTCCAGGATGGTCTGTTTGTTTCTTGTGGCTGCTGTAAGAAATTGCCACAAACTTGGTAGCTTAGTAAACAACAGGAATTTATTCTCTTAGGGTTCTGGAGCCCAGAAGTTCAAAATCAGGGTGTCAGTAGGACTGTGGTCTCTCTGGAGGCACTAGAGCAGAATTCTTCTTTGCCTCTTCCAGCTTCTGGTGGCTCCAGGCATTCGTTGGCTTGGGGTTACATCTGTCCAGTTTCTGCCTCTGTCTTCACATGGCCTTCTCCCTGTGTGGCTGTAAGTCTCGAGTCCCACTCTGCCTTTCTCTTATAAGGACATTTGGCATTGGATTTAAGGACAACCCCAAATCCAAGATGATCTCATCTTGAGTTCCTTAACTTAATTAGTTACATCTGTAAAGGGTTTTTTCAAATATAAGGATACCACATTCACAATTTCCAGGCATTAGGACTTGGATGTATCTTTCTGGGCATGACGATTTAACTCACTATAACAGGTGATAAGAGTCTAAAGAGGCCAGGTGTGGTGGCTCACACCTGTAACCATAGCACTTTGGGAGGCCGGGGTGGGAGGATCACTTGAGGCCTGGAGTTTGAGACCAGCCTGGGCAACATAGTGAGACCCCATTTCTACAAAACGAAAAGAGTCTAAAGAAAGGATAGTGAGGATGGAGACGAGAGAATATATTCCAACAATATTTAGATGATAATTGAGATTTATGCATAAAATGATACAAATGTCTGATATTTGCTTCACAAAAAAAAAGTGTGGAGGGCATGGGCGGGGAGATATAAATGAAACAAGATTTCCCCGAGTCAACAAATTATTGAAACTGATGGGTAATATGAATGTCATAATGCTACCCTCTTTACTTCTGTATGTGTTTGAAATTTTCTAAAATAAAAACATGTCAAAAAGAAGATAATTGAGAATATGTCATTTCCTTAGGTGAATGACTTACTAATTCAGTTTCTATTTTGGTTAAGTGCTCATGATGTGCCTGGCATTTGCAGAAATGCCAAATGCTGCATGTTAATAAATTGTGGAGTAGCCACAAATTTCCACCCCTGCCACCTCAGGGGTATGACACCCTTGTATCACCTGACAAATAGGCCAAAAGATTTACTTTGTGTGTAGGCACACACATCTGTGACAAGATTTTGTCATAGGATAAATGCCCTTTCATCACAGGCAGGTGGGAAATTCATGTCACCTTGTCCAAACCCAGAGCAGTCAAAACCTATGACTAGCCAGGATCTTGTTAGAAGGAAACAGTTTGTTTTTCTTAATCATCCTGATGTCACTTACAAGAAGGCATGAGCGGCAGGGATCCCCTCTCGACTCCATAAACTAACTGTCACAGGGAAAGATGAGCCTATTTAACTGCAGGAAAATGCTGAAATAGTTTAATTGTCTTCCCTCGATGGCAGACAGTTGTTATCAGAGTGGAGGAGGGAATGCAGAACCCAATGAAATATTAAATGCAGACAAAAATGTGTGGGTGAATTGTGTGTAGTTTAATCCATGTACTTTTTTTTCAAATCGTTTCTAGTTTCATTGCAAAGTGTGGTATAAAAATGATGTCAGAGGAATGGTTTGCTGGGTTATTTAAAAGCTCGCATACACGATTTACAAGGTATGTTGTTGACGGTTAAAAATGACATATCTATTATTCATGTGGTCCCCCTGACATAGAAGAGGCTACTTGAAAAATGAAATGTAGATGAAAAAAAAGGAAAAGTAATGGAGTTCGCAATGTAAACCTGTGCTTAAATGTGTCTGGGGCCATTTCGGGAGCTCAATATTGCAATTTTCCTATGAGACACAACCAGCTCAGGGACATCTGAATCTGATCTAAGCACCACTTAATGAAGTTTTCTTGTACCCTTCAATCATTTGTCTTAGTTTTTTTGGTATAATCTTCACTTTTGGTCTGCATTCTTCTGACTGAAGTGGTTAGGGACATGTACCCTGGGCTCAAATCTCGGTGATGCCACTTGCTAAGCTTGAAGCCTGAGTCTAGCTGCATAGCCCTTTTAAAGACCGGTTAGACTTTCAAGTGAACACAATAACTTTTCACTGTTTCAAAAAGTTGTTGCGAATTAAATGATATAATGCATATGACACCCTTAGCACAAGGTTTGCCCTGTGTGAGTCACTTCATAAATGTTAATTATTAGTTTCAGAATAAAAATTTGCTGGGACTTAAAAGCAGTGGGAGAAAAAAATGAAAGGTACTTGCTAACGTGTGGTTTGCAGACCTGCAGCAGCTGCACCACCACCGAGAAGCTTGTGAGAATCTCAGGCTCCACCCTGGACCTGCTGAAAGTGCATTCACATTTAAACACGACGCCCAGGTAATCTGTATGTACGCTGACGAGAAGCAGCACTGCACACACTCCTGTCATAGGACATTGCAGGGAGTCTATAAGGGAGAGTTTCCCTGTTGCCTTGGAGTTAAAAACACCAGTGCTAAGGATCCCACCCATTTCAGAGAGCTGTCAATAGTTGGATTTGATGCTTTCCTGGATCCCAACCCCACGCCAGCTTGCTGAGGGTTTGCACCACTAGCCCCACTCTCACCCCAGTTGGAAGCATGGTAGTGGGGGGAACTTATCAGTGTTGGGAATTATTGACTTCAAGTGCAGTGGAGTTTAAAATTTTTCTCTTCCTCTAAGCCATGTAAGGGAATAACTTCAGGGACATCACCTTTGAAGACTAGGAATGCTTTAAAGAATAAAAAATATAGGTATAGGCATGTCATACCTAATGGGATGCTAGCTGAGTTGGTAGCCTTCAGCCCAGCCTGGTGGTGCCATTTGAACTGAATGAGGGATGGTGTACTGGTACATTCTTGGGAGACATTGGCATATGTGCCCTGGAACATGGGAGTGTATCTGAACTTAGGGACTAGGGGCTGATGCTTCTCCCTTAGAGATTTCTGAAGTCAGGATGTGCCTGGGAACAGAACTGAGAAGACTACCCCACCCCAGGTTTTTGTGACCCCCAGGAAGCACAGGAAAGGGACTTCAGCTCCTCAGCTCCAGGTGGAACAGCATGGAGTTGGAGGAGAAGCAGTCTTTTGATGTTGCCTGTGCTTGGGTGTGCCGGATAGGGGCATGGGTCATTAGTGTGGCTGAAGGGACAAAGCTTTCCCCATCTACAGAGTCCTCAATGATCGGCAGGATCTGGGGAAAGTTGTCTGCTGCCTCAGAAAGGATCCTTGGCGAAGAGACCACCTGCCATAATGGAAAAGGCAGTTGGCAGCCAGCAGAATCCTCAGATAGTGACAAAGTGAGACTTGTGTGGCTTCCCCACTGCCAGGCAAGTCACTATTTTCCCTCCTAATCTTCAGTGCCAGGAAAGAGGTTTCTTAGAGCCAGCCATTGGGATTCTGTCCTTTGAAAGTTCTAGAAAGGGAGGAGAAGTGAAAATGAAAGCAACTCCCCTCCAGTTCTCTGAGCCGTGAGCCCAACTGGTGATGAGGAAGGGGAAGGTTTGAAAGGGAATATGGGTTTGGAGTTTTCAGGTGGCCTGGGCTTTTAAACATCCTTTCATAACTAGAAGTGACCATGATACTTTGGAATCTATCCAAAAGTTTAGTAAGAGAATAAAGGTAGAAAATCAACAGACTATAGTCCAGGGTGGTGACTGGCGAAGAACATAGATGCTTCTAATTTATACCTCGCTGAGTTGTACACCTCGCTTAATACACAGGTTTGTCTTTCAGGTAGTTAACATCTGCAGTTTTGGCTATTGGCCGGCAGTCTTCAGCTTTCATTTGCAGGTCAGTTTTCCCAAAGATGGATTTGAAGTTTTTGCTTAGAGCTGAGACCTGAGAGAGAGACTTGTCTGGTCTGCAGTCTGCCCGCCTCTATTTGGTCCTGCCTTGTCTTCTATTTGTTATGATACATATGGTGACACTGTGCTGTGTTGTCTACTTGCAAGTACTGACACAGGACAGAAAACCAAGGCCTGATTTAGATGATAGCAGGAGAATGAAACTGAAGACATCTCATATCACATGATTCAGATCAAGAAAGCAGAAATTTGGGAGAACACAAAGAAAGGGATGTCTGTGCTGATGGTAGCTTAACTCTACAATGTGAACACATTGACCAGAAGTTCTGTGTTGAGCCTAGAGGGAGTGTTTAACAGGTTACTGCCTCTTCATCTCACCGATGTAGATTTTCCATGCACTAGACTCACTTTCAGTGCTGTGGTCATTGTTCAAATATCCAAAAGATTGTCACTGAGAAGTGGGATTGACATGATCTCAAGATGTGAACTCAAAACCAATGGAAGGAAAAAATTGAGCTCCGAAAATCTTTGTGGAAGAATAAAGGCTGCCTCACAGAGGAGTGGGCTTTCTGTCATGTGAGTCACAAAATCTCAGTGTTTTTAGAGCCACACTGTTGTGCTATCATATACTAGGTCTTATTTATTATTTCTGTTTCTTTTTGCACCCACTAACCATACCCACCTTCCCTCCTCTGTTGTCTTAATTATAGTAAAGACAATAGCTAAAGTTTTTGAGCATTTGCTGAGCCACTCATCTGTCCATCCATCCATCTATCTGACCATCTATCTATCCATCTGTCCATCTATCTGTCCATCCATCTATTCATCCATCCATCTGTTCATTCATCCATCTGTCCATTCATTTGTCTGTCCATCCATTTGTCTGTCCATTCATCCATCCATCCATCCATCCATCCATCCATCCATCCATCCATCCATCCATCCATCCATCTATCCATCCATCCATCATCTATTATCTACTTACTGTTTTGGAAAATCCTTAAGAAGACCCTGTGAGGTTGATGTAACTATATCAATTTTACAGGTTGGGAATGGCTCCCAAGTCCAGAGGTTAGATCTGTAGCTGAGTGAGAATATTTTTAATACCCGAAGGTAAAATGAGTCTCTAGAATGGGGCTAGTCAGCTTTGAGAGGATAGAAAAGAGGAAACACAGAAGCAGAGTCTCAGAGGGCAAGGAATGCCAAGGCATCATTCAGAGGAGAAGGAATCTTGTCTATATATCCGGAGGCTTCATGATATCCTTCCTAGGCATGCCCACCCTTGAATGGGAAAGGTTGGCTAATTTGGGAACTCCCCTTTCCTAACCCAATGCTGAAGTGGGCATCAATTTTAGACTGTAAATCCATCTTATGTACCTCAACTGAAGCTCCACGAAGGGAATATAATCTGTAATCTGAATATAAGTGACACTATGGCTGTGTGTGTATATTTATATAAAATATGTCAAATTATAATCTGTATATCTAAGCATATATTTCTTTTCTTTCTTTTTTTTTTTTTTTGAGATGGAGTTTTGCTCTTGCCCAGGCTGGAGTGCAATGGCGTGATGTCAGCTCACTGCAACCTCTGTCTGTCAGGTTCAAGTGATTCTCCTGCCTCAGCCTTCCTGAGTAGCTGGGATTACAGGCATGTGCCACCACACCTGGCTAATTTTATACATTTTTAGTATAGACAGGGTTTCTACATGTTGTTCAGGCTGGTCTAGAACTCTCGACCTCAGGTGATCCACCTGCCTCGGCCTCCCAAAGTGCTGGGATTACAGGCATAAGCCACCAAGCCTGGCTTAAACATATATTTCGTATAAAATATATCTAATTATATAATTTTTTTCATAATTTGAATATATATGTGTACATGTATATACAGTCCTATATTATCTGAGACACTGCAGGGAATGGGAAGGCAGTTTTCTTTCCATGCTGGGTGATATGGTTTGGTTCTGTGTCCCAATTCTCATCTCCAGTTGTAATCCCCATGTGTCAAGGGAGGGACCTCTTATCCCCACATGTGGAGGGAGGGAAGTGATTAGATTATGGGGGCACTTCCTCTCATGCTGTTCTAATAGTGAATTCTCATGAGATCTGCTGGTTTTACAAATGGCCGTTTTTCCTGTGCACTCACACACACTCTCTCTTGTTTTCCACCATGTAAGATGTGCCTACTTCCCCTTCTGCCATGATTGTAAGTTTCTTGAGGCTTCCCCAGCCATGCAGAACTGTGAGTCAGTTAAACCTCTTTTCTTTATAAATTACCCAGTCTTGGACATTTCTTTATAGCAGTGTGAAAACAGACTAATGCACTGAGATCTAATATTTGCTGAGTCCCTATTATGTGTCAGTCTAATGCAGCATGTATTAGAGCCAAAATTTGAACTCCACTCTGGCCACTTCCAGAATTGAAGCTCCTCCAGTTCGGAGTTGCTGTATTTCCCCGCCTCCCTCCTTTGTTTGAAGTATTCAGTAATTGAGCAATCTGTTCTCTGTCTGAGTCTCAGGTAGACAGATGTGCTCTTTAGCCACAGCTAAGAAACGCAGCTGGAGATAGAGTAGTGCAGGGGCTGGGAGCCATGTCCTGTATCGGGGGCATTTCTTCTAATGGGTAATTGAAGGGCACGGCTCATTCAGCCCACCCCCCTCTTGTGGCTTTCAGAGGGATATGGAGTGACATGAGTTGAGGTGTCTGCAGTTCTGAGGTGTAAATAAATCCACAGAGATAAATCTCAACAGCGGAGGTGCAATTTCCCTTCAACCAGTGCTTCTTGGAGGCTTTGAACGACAGCAGTTTGAGAGGGATGTTTGAGTCCATTGCACTGAGCTGGATTTCCAGGCTCTTGGCATATTGTAGGTGGCTGCATAAGATTGGACCAGCTGGGGATGGGGCTGAGCCAGGGATGGAGCTTGGGTTGAGAGCACTGGATTCAGGTGTTGACTTTGAGCAAGAGCGGAATTCCAGAGGTAAGAAGAGATTTTCTTTTGGGAAATACTATCAGGCTTACCAGCTTTTTTGTTGTTGTTGTTGTTTCTTTTTCTTTTTGTGAAGGGAAATCTTGTTTCCATTTTTAAGAACCTAGAACCATGTCTTCAAAGCAGGTGACTGGGACATTACAACACTTCATTTGGTTTCTTTGGTAGCAGATTCACATGAAAGAATGGTTTTTACTTTACCTGAATACTCTTCCTACCTTAGAATGCACCATGGAGTGGTCAACAGTGATTCCAAAGGGAACAGGAAAGCCACAGTTTGGCCCACCCCAAAGGGATGTGGTAGTGGAATTAATGTTGCCTCTGAATTCATCCTGCATATATTTAAAGGTGAACTGTCTAGAAAAATAAAATTTTTCAATTGAAATATATATTTTGCCAGCCCCATAATGCTTCTTGGTTTGGGTGGAGATTCCCTTTTTCTTCATGCACCAGGGCTTAATCTGTCACTGCCTTTCCTTGTCTGATTTCATTAACTTGAGCTTGAGTTCATCTTGTGGCAGCTTAATAACCTTTATTTGTGGAGTCCCTCAAAGAAAGCTTTGGTTATAAATCCTATGTCACAGAAATGGAGTTATAAATGCCAATCTGTGTCACTGCATAATATTTATTATTTTAATTAAAGAAAATGGATAGTGACATTTATTTGGTCACAAGTTACTTGTTAATGGCAATGAATGACAAAAAATTACTAATGTTATGAGCAAATCTCAAAATGTTTTTCAGTGATGATTCTGTTGTGCTTTCAGTATGAGTTGGACATGTTTTTGGAAGCCAATGCTTGTATTTGGTGAGACATTCTTATTATACAGAAAAGCATCAGCTTACTGAGAGGGACAGTCACAACTACCTGGTGAATTCAGTTGCCTTTGTCCTCAGCTCTCTTTGGCTTTCTGAGATAATTGTGTGTGTGTGTGTGTGTGTGTATGTGTTACTATCAAAGCAGAACAACTACAGTTTCAAGATTCAGGGATGTGTGCTAGGATTTTGACCCATATTTAAGGCATTGTCACTATAATACCCATTCAGATTGGGGAGTAAGTCAACTATGTATAATAGTCCAAAGGCTGGGGACTTACAGAATGTTTAAATATATGTTATTTAATGCTCAGATTACCACCATGAGGAACACACTTTTATAGCTCTATCCATGTATTTATTCATTCATTCAACATATATCATTGGGAATTAGTTGTTTTAGGAAAGAGTTAATGGAAGAGGAAAACAGACTGTTGTTTAGGAACTTGTGCAAAGTGCCACAGCCTGTAAATGGCATTGCTGGCAGATGAACCAATCATTCGCGTGACTCCAAAGCCTGTGATCTTATCAATATTTTACTTTCTTTCTGAAATGGCATTTTCTAATGATGGGAATTTGACCACAGCAGTGGGAAAGTCAAGGAGTTCTGTGGCACTGAGGAATTTGTTGCTGCTAAGGTTAATTGTTATTTGTCAGAATATCTATAAAGTTCTGTTTGCTAGGGATTTCGCTCTTTTGGTTTTTGTTTGTGTGAAAGGCTAAAGGATAGTGCTGAAAAATTGAAGGCAGACTTTTTTTAGTTGCAAAAATTGTACACAGTCATAATGAATGTGGATGTATATTTTACTTAAAATGGGAAATATTAAAATTAAAATATTTAATTTTTATTTCAAAATTAAAATATTAAAATACAAGGAGTATATCGTTTTTACTATAGTATGCTTGTACTTATTTTATCCCTTGAGTCCAATGACATTAGGAACAATTTTATTCTATAGAGAGATACAATCCACACATAGAAGGTGGGCTTAAAGATGAGGGCACATGAGGGAAGAGAGAGAAACAAATATTTATTGAATGTGTACTTTTCACTAGCCATTATACCAGGCAGTTGGCATGCATTCTAGCATTTAATCTTCTAAGATATGTACTGTTATTTTCCCATCTTACAAGTGGGAAAACTTAAGCTCAAAACCTTTTGGCTGTACAACCACAAGATGCTAAGCCAATTGCACACAATTGGGGCATATTCCTAGGAAGCCCCTGATCATGGGTTTCTCGCTGCCTGAATTGAGAGATAACATATACATATCAAAATGTATCATAAAGATCTGATTCAATGAGTTTTGACAAATGCATACATCCATGTAACATGCCAATCAATATATAAAAATTAACATCACTCCAGACAGTTCCCTGGTACCCTTCCCATCAATCTCCATCATCCAAAGGCACCCACTTTCTTGACTAGTTTTCTCTTGTTCCAGGACATCCTATAAATGAAATAATATGGCATATACTTTTAAAAATGGCTTCTTATGTTTAGCATATTGCTCTTTAGATTCATCTATTTTGCTGTGTATCGATAGTTTCTTCCTTTTTATTGTTGATAATATTACATTGCATGGATATACTACCCTTTGTTTATTAGTTCACTTGTTACTGGATATTTAATTTGATTCCAGTTTTTAGTGATTATGTATATAGCTATTATGAGCATTCTTTTACAACTCTCTGTGCAGACATATTTTCTTCTCTCTTGGGTGAATAGGTAGGATTGGAATGGCTGGGTCAAAGTCTAGGGGTACACTGGTAAGAAACTACCAAACTGTTTACCAAAGTGATTAATAGCATTTTATGCTCTCGCCAGTAGTGTGTGAGAATTCTGGTTGAATCGGTGATGTGGTCTGTGACTGCAGTGTCAATTCATCTCATTGACATTGTTTGGCTTCTGCCACTAAGCTGTGATGGCTGGCGTAAAAGGACTCTAGTGGGGAGAGTTGGAGTTAGCAAAGACATGAGGAATTTAACTAATAGCTCTTGTCAAACAGTCTCCATTTACATAGTAGGACTTCTGACAGGAAGAAGCCTGACTAGGAGCGTAGGGTTTGGGGGCCAGAGGCAGCTGAAGGCTGGTACGCGGGATCTGGGACCTAGAAGCAGGAAAGAGAACGCTCTCAAAAGAGAGAAATGGAAAGAAAGTGAATATGTCATTGATGAATAATGTTTTCCTTGAAAATTTGCCCCAGATTATCCACATATTCAAAAGGGTATACAAACTCAAAAGAATGAATGTCAACCTTTTAGAACTATTGGGTGTTTTTTGAATTGAACTAAGATGGTGGACACATTTCCAAGTTGCATGAATTCTTTGGTGAATTACTGGTAGATTACAGAATTTGGGTAAGAGAACATCTGATTTAGGGGTTGGGTGACTCAGATGAATGGTTAGGAAATCCATGTCCTACCCCAGCCCTGGTCAGCAGCATAACTCAATTCTAAACCACCTTGGAAGGTAGGGATAGAGTTGCAGATCATTTTCTATCTCTTCTCTCAAGATGACCTAAAAGGCTAAGAGTTTGCCTTGCACATCAGCAGCCAACTAGCTGTGATGCCTAAGCAAGCTCCTGAAGCAGCCTGTCATTGGAGGGAGAGTTATGTGGTGGAGCTTTCTTTCTCTCTCACAGGGTCTCGCCAGATAGATATCCCGCCCCTCACTCCCCAAGCTTGTCTTTCAGTTGCTATCATCAGAATTAGTTGAATGAGCATTCCAGCTCTTCCCCCATACTATCTAATTCTCCTTTCTTACACATGCCCCATTTTCTTCTTGTGTTATTATCAGATAAGGAATTTTTACAGTAGACAGAAAGAGTGAGAAAAGAAGAGTTTGGTGTGTATTTTCTTTCTGCTTTCAGGATTGGTGGTTTATATACTTCGTTGACTCCTGTCTCCTACCATGATTGATATTGGAGACATCATCATCATCATCTATATCATCAACATAATCTTAATAACCATTATGATCATGATGGTTAATATCTATTGAGGGCTTACTCTGTGCCCAGAGATATTATAAGCACTTAACATGTATTATCGAATCTAATTCTCAAAAGAGTTCTCAGGGTTTGCAAATATTGCTATGAGTTAAGTTACTTGCTCAGAGTCCCATCTTAGATGCACATCCTTGGTTGAATTTGGTGGCAAAGACTGAGTAGGTCTTGTTTTGCTCCTGACATATGTCACATCTAAAGTTGCTAAACTTCTCAGAAAGTAAATCATCTCAGTAAACATGGGGAAGAGAAGGTTTGAAAATTTTATTTTTCTATTGCCTTTGATAAATCTATAGGTACTAGTCTTTCAACCCATATTTCATTTTAAATAAAAGTTTAATTTCTGTGGGTATATAGTAAATGTATATATTCACAGGGTATATGTGATGTTTTGATACAGGCATGCAATGCGTAATAATCACATCATGGAGAATGAGGTATCCATCCCCTCAAGCCTTTATCCTTTGTGTTACAGACAATCCAATTATACCCATATTTATTTAAAAATATACAATTAAATTATTACCGATGATAGTCACCTTGTTGTGCTATCATATACTAGGTCTTATTCTTTCACTATTTTTCTTGTACACATTAACCATACCCGCCTCCCTCTCACCACTGCTCCCACACTCTCCCCTTCCCAATGCTCATCACCCTTCCCAACCTCTGGTAACTATCTTTCTTCTCTGTGTCCATGAGTTCAATTGGATGTTTACATCCCACAAATAAGTGAGAATGTGCAATGTTTGTCTTTCTGTGTCTGGCTTATTTCACTTAATGTAATGACTTCTAGTTCCATCCATGTTGTTAAAAATGACAGGATATCATTCTTTTTATGGCTAAATAGTACTCCATTGTGTGTATGTACCACATTTTCTCTATCCATCATCTGCTAATGGACACTTGCTTCCAAATTGTGGCTACCGTGAACAGTGCTGCAACAAACCTGGGAGTCAGATATCTCTTCAATATACTGGTTTCTTTTCTTTAGGGTATACACCCAGTAGTATGATTGCTGAACATGCTTCATTTTTTTATCCTTAAATGAAAAATATGCAAAATGACCATTAATCTTCACAATGTTCCTTTGATTCTACTACAACTTTATTTTCAACAGTATAGATGCTTCCATGCATGCAAGTATGCTTCTAAGAGTGTTACCATAAATCATTCTTATTAAATTTTAGTTCGTCTTCAGACCAGCTCTAAGATCTTCAGCAGAAATTTTCTTGCCAAAGGCTTTCACAGTAGCCTGGACTATATTACAGACATGTTTTACAGATTTTTAACTCTCTTTTGTGATGAAATTTTAGCCTAAAAAGAGCAGGTCAGAGACGAAAAGAGAAAAGAGAGATAAGGTGGCAGAGCTGCAGAAGAAAGCTTTGTAAGGTAGCCTTGGAACAGAAGATGTAGATGCCAATGAGAAGTACACTTTGGGTTTTCAATGTCTGAAAATGGGGAGAGGCTTATACTTGAGCTGAGGGGAGTGATAGAACCTGGAATAGAAAGGGAGGGGCTACGTTTATATGGCTAACTTGGATCTTGAGATATTTGGATCAGAAGAGACACTGGGCAGGCTAATCATTTTCCTATCTCAAGCATCTATACCACCCCAGTGGGACCAGAGTTGGGAGACTGATACTGATGGTAAAATGTTTATTTGTCTGCTCTCTCAGCTCAAGTCTCTCTCCATAGCAGAAAACTTTCAGTCCTTGGGCACATCCTGCTCTGTGTTTTGGCTCTACTTCTTTATGCCTTAGTCTCTTTGAAGTTAAAGAAAAAAACAAAACAAAACAAAGCAAAAAAGCACAGGGTCAGGGTAGCCTAGCTGGTTCAGAGAAAGCAAGTCTTATTTGGACACAATGTCCAAGATTCTACCATTAATCTTTTCATGTTGTATTGTGGGCTATTTATCCTAGTAATTTTCCTCTTTTTAGTGTCTTTAATTTTTTAATCATCTTATTTATGAAAATTAGTTTGTGAGTGGGTCAATTACGTCATGCTGTGGACTGAATGTTTATGTACTCCCCAAGTTCATATACCGTCACCAAACTGATGGTATTTGGAGATGGGGCCTTTGGGAAATATTAATAATTAGGGCATGAGAGTGAAGCCCTCGTGATGAGGTTAGTGTCCTTGAAAGAAGAGACAGGAGAGATCTTGCTTCCTCTCTCCCATGTGAGAATACAACTAGAAGATAGCTATCTGCAGGAAGATAGCCCTCACCAGAAACCAATGGGTCAACACCTTGACTTTGGGCCTTCCAGCTTATAGGACTGTGAGAAATCAATGTTTGTTGCTAAGCTACTCAATCTGTGGTAATTTGTTAGAGATGCCTGAATTGACTAAGACACATTGTTGTGACTAAAAGTTTTGAAGTCTTTGCAGGAACAAAAAAAGGCCGTTTAAATTAATTAAGAATCAATTGAGACTAGCATAATATCATGAAAATAGCACAATCTTTGAAGTCATACAGCGCTGGGATCGTATTCTACTTCTGACACTTAAAAATGAGAAATTAGGTGACTTTGGGAAAATAGCTTAATTTCTTTGAGTATCAGTTTTCTGATAAAAATGGAAATATTGCTACTGAAGGATTTAAGCATATAAAATATGTAAACTGCTTAACACAGAGCTCATAAGGTATATGATAAAATAAGTCGCTATTACTCATATCCATCAGAATACCAGCATTTTGTCTGACAATACCAAGTGTTGGGGAAGATGTGGAACCTGTGGAACTGTCATACATTGCTGTTGAGATGAAAAAGTTGGTGCAACCGCTTTGGAAAACTGTTTGGCAGTATCTACTAAAACTAAACATTCATCTGCATACCCTATAACCAGCAATTCCAGCCCAGGTATATACCCAACATAAGTACATATATATGTGACCCCAAAAGGCATGCACAAGAGTATTCATAGAAGCACTATTCATATTATTCAGAATGGCAACACAACTGAAATGTCTGTCAACATTAGAATGGAGATATAAACTGTGGTGTTTTCTTTTCTTTTCTTTTCTTTTTTTGTTTGTTTGTTTTGAGACAGATTCTCCCACTGTCACCCAGGCTGGAGTGCAGTGGCATGATCTCAGCTCACTGCAACCTCCGCCTCCCGGCTTCAAGTGATTCTCCTGCATCAGCCTCCCAAGTAGCTGGGACTACAGGCGCATGCCACCACGGCCAGCTAATTTTTTGTATTTTTAGTAGAGATGGGGTTTCACAATGTTGGCTAGGATGGTCTCGATCTCTTGACCTCATAATCTGCCCGCTTCGGCCTCTCAAAGTGCTGGGATTACAGGCGTGAGCTGCTGGCTCCCGGCCAACTGTGGTGTATTTTATAGTGGAATGCTATCTGAGAATGAGAAAAATGAACTGTGGCTGCACATAGCAATATGGGTAAATCTACCAAGCATAACATTCAGTGAATGAAGCCAGGCATAAAGGAGTACATACAGTATGTTTCGTGTATGTAAAGTTCAAAGAGAAGCAAAACGAATCTACGTGTTAGAAGTCAGGAGAGTGATTGCCTTTGAGGAGGAAGGGACTGATAACTGGGGGGTAACAAGTAGGTTCTGGTGGAGAGCAGGCAGCGGGCTGGTCATGTTCTATGTGTTCCTGACTTTGTTTTTAATCTGGTTGCAAAAGTGTGGGAACTTAGTGAAAATTTCTGAAGATAGATTTGCGATTTGTGCACTTCTCTGAAGTTTTTTTTTTTTTTTTGGTGTGTATGTGTGCTTTAATAAAAAGTGTTTACTTAAAAATACAGCTGTTATCGCTTCTTCCTGTTAGTTGTCTCCAGAGGGGTCACTTTGACTCTCTTGCCTTTGCAACCCCTGCTCCAGTTGGAGCCACTTGCTGCAAAGGCAAATCCCAGTGCTCTAGAACTCCTCCGTTGTCAGCTTTCTGCCCGCCCCCCGGGGTAATCTCAGAGACAGCACTGTAAAATCAGACTTGACTCTCTTTCACGACAAATTCTTCCCTGAGCAGGAAGGAAACAGCAGCCCTGCCCCTCAGGCATGGTGCACTGCCAGCCCCTCAGAGCTCTTGGTTGATTAAACTCTACATCTTGCAGAGCTTGCAAAGTCCAGGATACTGTTTAGATCTAAGCTGCTGGAGGGAGGCCCTGATGGAAATGCTCACATTCTGAACCAAACAATTAAAAGGTTTTTTGACTGGAGCACAAGTTTATCCATAGCTCCTCGTATAAACTATACTAATGACTAGGGAAACACATTGCTCTTAAAAAGGAGATTAATTAGCTTTGAAGGAAAGAAATTCATTTGCAGCACTAAAGTCACTAAGTACAGTTGGTGGAAGCTTCTAGGACCTTGATATCCTCTGTTCCATCAGGGATCTTGGTTTTCCAAACAAAAAATGTTAGGTGCCTAGTATGTACCAGACTTGGTAGGATGCTTACACATATATTATCCCAAATTTGATTCCCAGGATAACTGAATGATAAGGATAGCGTTATTTTATCCTCCAAATGAGGAAGTTGAATCTCAGAGAACTTAAATAAGTTTCTCATGGACATGTGACTATTAAGCAACTCAGGAATAACTAAATTTTAGATATACCTATTTGATGACCAAGTTAAGTATCACCAAGCCAACCAGTACAATGGATTTCATACTTGAAGAACTGAGGAAATTGATGCCAGGATTATATTAGCAGAAGGTTAGGGAAAAATCTCTAGATAAGGAGAGCCAAGCAGGCTAGAAATGAACACACCGAGAGCAGACAGCATCAACACCTACATCATCATGCCTCATGATTTTTGGAAGTGTTCTTAATATTTCTTTATTGTGATTTCATGGATCAGTGATTGTCTTCGGTGCCTGGCCAGGTTGCAGGCTTCCCAGAGTGAGCATTCAGGCTAGAATTGTGCACATAATGACCTTCAGTGTGCATTTGACAGTCAGATTTAGTCATTACCACATTTCAACGGCCATAGAAAAATGCCATGGATTTGCTCCTATGTCATTCTCTGTGACCTGTGATATGCCTAGTAATGGAAACCTTCAGGATATGGTGGATTTTCTTTTGTCAAACCGATAGGTAACTGACATTGCCACTCTATCCATTCGTTGCTTCCATTACTGCCTGTGAGTTCACTCATTCCTTGAAAACCTATTGATTAAAGATCAATCACAACAGTGGCCCAAGTGACTAGACTTGCAATGCCACATTTTAGGGCTCCCTGCCAACTCCTTGGGTGGTTCTGCTTGCCCAGTTAAACACCTTGCATTACCCTGACTGTATTTGCAATGACGCCTCTCTTCCATTCACCTGTTATTGAGCATTAAGGGCAAACTCAATTTTATGCAGATAAATAGAGTTTAGTGGTAATGTGCCTTATGACCTTTCAAGTGACAAGATGACATTAATTTTTAGGGATTCTACCTTCTCAGGCTGTCACTGCGAGCAAGTAACTTGATGAGAATGGAGGTTTCTGCATTTTGAGGATGTACTTACAGTTTAACATGCTGTTTCAAATGTAAGGAGGCTCTCTCTTTAATTTTTTTTTCACCAGCTTGACAGTTTTTCAAACATATTCACTGTCAGCCCTAACAACCTGTCAACAAATGCCATTGTGTGAACATTGCCAAGGCTCACTTGAGGACTGTGGAGAGTGACAGACGTGCCACCCGGATACGTTTCTCAAAAACCCAGGGCTGAAACTTTTGAAAGACATTCTAGCCCTTCCAAGGAAAAAATGAACAGTCAGATCTCCAGGAAAAAAAACAAAAAACAAAACCATACACTTGTCATATCAGATATCTGTTTCTTTCCTGGGCAAATTAAGGTGTGTGTGAAAGCATAAAACATATAGAGGACAATAGCAGCCAAGATCCGAGGCCATGCCGCATCTCCACAGTTGTCTGCAAATCCAAGAAAGGAACAGAAAACCATTTTTTTTTTCTTCCATTAGAGAATTTAAGGGGAGGCTGCCATCATTTTTAGGTTGAATATTTCTCGGGGATAGAAGTGAAGAAAGAGTAGTTTAGATAAACAAAGTGAAGCCAACCATGAGCCTCAGACCTATAAAAAAGAGAACTTGCTCTCATATTGGCACAGGGCATATCTTGGTGGGAAACTATGGGGAAATGTGGTGGGATAGTACCAGAAACCTTGAATGCGGAGCTAGCATAGCTGGATTTGAATCCCGCTCTGCTATTGAAGGATTGTTTGGCCTGGAGCGCTTTAATTTGACTTCTCCTGCCTCTGGTTCCTTATTTGTGCACTGGGAATGACAGTGCCCACCTCAAGTGCTGTCGTGAGGATTAAATAAATGGGTCTTGGCTCAGAAAAGATGCAGCTGAAATCTGAAACTTAAACTGACTTGGCAAGAGACTGTCCTTGACACCGCCTCCCCCTCCCCAACCCCACAAGGGCATTATGTCTTAGTTTTGGATGGAATTTAGCTCTTTATTTGTAAATTCAACTTGAGTGAAATGTTTTGTTTTAGGTGGTATTTCAAACCAAAGGCAACCCTCCGCACAACAGTGGTGGGAAAGGGAGGGAGGGAACAGAGATGTCAGAAGGAGCCGACCTGGACTGCAGTTACGCACAGACTCCTGTCCAAATGACATCTATTGTCACTTTGATGTATCCAGGGGGCTGAGGCTGCCAGGTGGTTGATGTTTGACCAGTTTTCTCCTTTTTATTTTACACTTCAGAGCTTATGAAGAATCCTCTCCCACGGAGGAGACCTGACAAAGATCATCTCCTTGATCAAACTCTGTTCACGCTCCTCTGAACTTTTCAACTAGGCCTGACTTTTGGGTTTCCATGGTTTTGTCTGCATTGTCCAATTTTAGCAAGAATCCAGCTAAGTCAGTTTACCCAGAACTCTCCACCCTTGATATCTGGTCACTTTCAGCACCTAATTGTGTTTCTCATCCCTCCACCTCCCCGAGGTGACTTCCAATCACCCTAGCCTATCTTCAGCAAGAATCCTGTTAGGTCAGTTTAACCAAAATCCCCCTTTACTCCTGATGTTTCCTTTCAGGAATTTTTCATCCACTGACCTCCACTGTGCTCCTTGTAAATCCTCATTTGCTCATGCTGTACTCAGAGTTGAGCCCAATTTCTCTCCCTGTCTGTGAGTCCCCATTGCAGTGGTCCTGATACCTATTGTGATGGTCCTACATGAAGTCTGCTTCATGGTTCTTTAACAAGTGTCATGAGTAATTTTTCTTTAACAGATCCACAAAAGGAACAAAGAAACACTTTCCCACAGCACTATCCAAGAACAATGAGAGTTTGCCTTCAAGTCTTGGGTGTCTTGTCCTAAGAAAGCTTAGAAAGTGGGTATTTAGATAGAATTAGGGTGAGGCCTCCTGGGGACCTATGTCTTTTCTCCTGTATGTTGCGTTTATAGCCATATCTTTGTTTTGAGATATGTCTGAAATCCCTTTGTATTCTTCAAATATCTCATGTTTTTCTCTTAGGACAGGGGTATTTTTGAAAAGAGTTGGAATTTATTTCCTCCCCTGTGTTTGCTATTTGGACTTTATGTGTTGATGATGGTTGACTTGTGATTTAGAGGGAAGTCCTTGATGTTCCCAGGAGGTATTGATCCAACTGGACATCACAAATGCTGATTGCTGGTACTTATCAAAGGTCCTCAATATCCCCTAAGAAAACCCCCAAGGACAAATACCTTCTGGACAGGCTAGGGGTAAAATCCATATTTATAGGTTCATAAGCTCCTTCTTTCCTGAAAGCACTATGCTACTTATGATCAAATATGGGGAGTTGTGTTGATGGTGTGAGGAAAAACAGAAAAGGCCTGGGAAGATGTGGTTATTATGGTCATGGGTTTATCCTACATAGAGGTCTGTAAAAACCTTGACCTTACTGCTTGTTTATCAGATATGACAGATGCTGTCCTATTTACTACACAGTTCAATCTCTCTGAGCGTCCATATCTACCAGCTGTGAAATAGGGATAATGTCAGCTTTAGAGCCTTTGGGGAGATGAACTGAGACTGTGCATGAAGGAAACACTCTATGACTACTTGCGGGGTCAGATTTAGGTGGTAGCAACTGTGGCCCTGACAGTTTGTAGTGATAATGGGCTTGGAAGCCAATTGACATGAGAACAAAATAACTGTTCTGCAAATGTGATCAAGTTGCTGATAATTGAGATGATGATAATAATGAAAATAATAATTCTAACCTTAGTTAATTTTTAGAGTATTTACTTTGTACAGTGTATTCTGTATGTAGAATATTATTTAGCTTTCCAATAAAATCCATCATAATTGAGTTAATTATATACTACTCTTCTGCCTTTTCTAAAGATGAAAAGCTGGAGTCTAATTGAAATTAACTTTCTCAAGGTGAAACAGCTACTAAGTGGAAGAGCTAGTTCTACTTTTGTCCAAATCCAGGGCTAGAGACCAGTTTCCAACATACGTAATTTTCACAAAGTCTAGAACTCAGGTTCCTAGACTTCTTTATGCATCTATGGGTTTTTTTTTTTGAATTTAAACTTCCCCTGTTCTTCTCTTTGCTGTTGTGCCCTTGGGAGCAGAGGCTTCACCTTGATTTTGACTGTAACTCCCATTAACTCTAATGGGCATGCAGCACAGCTCCCCCAGCATGTCAAGATGAGATTATTTTCCATCCAATTGTTTTAATGTTGTGGGTGTTGAGTGAGTCTACAAACATTTAACCTTTGGTTTCATTATAAGGTTCGGAGCAGACAAAGTGTGGGGAGAAAATAAACTAGGTCACAGATGCCAAGAAAAGATAGATTAGAGATGCCTTTATGAAAGCACAATGTACAGAATAATAGGAAAATAATTACAAGTGCATCTGAGAAGTGGAGAGATCTTTCTGCCTTAACTTTGAATGTTAGATGAATATTACTGAAATGCAGAATGTAAAATGCTAGGAGAATAAAGAGAAACACAAAATTGCAATAGAATTACCCTGTTTATTTTTTCATTATTTAAAAAATGTAATAATATTCGTGATTTTGTAGAGTGCATCAGTCTTATATACACAATTTTGAAATTTCGTTTATTTTCTGATTTTCATAATAATGTTGTGTAGTTTGAAAGTTCAAGGGCATGGGCTGGGCGCGGTGGCTCACGCCTGTAATCCCAGCACTTTGGAAGGCTGAGGCAGGCAGATCAGCTGATGTCAGGAGTTCAAGACCAACCTGGCCACCATGGTGAGACCCCGTCTTCGCTAAAAATACAAACATTAGCCTAGCGTGGTAATGCATGCCTTAGTCCCAGCTACTCGGGAGACTGAGGCAGGAGAATCACTGGGATCCAGGAGTGGAGGTTGCAGTGAGCCAAGATTGTGTCACTGCATCCCAGCCTGGGTGACACAGCAAGACTCTGTCTCAAAAAAAAAAAAAAAAAAA
>NW_012103920.1:2944406-2958577 GCF_000951045.1 Mandrillus leucophaeus
AACAGAGCAAAACTTAAAAAAAAAAAAAAAAAAAAAAAAGTGAAAGTTCAAGGGCGTGGTCTTTGGATGCTCTTCCTTTGAATCCCACTCATGTCACTTATAAGTTTGTGACCTAGAGAAACATACTTAATCTCTCTGATAATAATGACATATACATTTCTCATGGGATTATTGTAGGATATATGTATATATCCTGCAATATTCCTACATATACAACATGGGAAATGCACAGGAGGAGAATGTAGAGGCTGTGGGTATGTGATCGAGCTTGGTGATCCTTGTTAATGATACCAATCTTTATCTCATGGGCAGCAGGACAACACTGAAAGCTTTAAACCAGGAAGTAGCGTGGTCAGACTGACATTATAGCAAGTGTTTTCCAAGCTCATCAGAACCAGGGAAGGTTTATCTCAGCTTCCTATGTCAAAAACAGCAATTTCAAGTACTAGGAGTCATAATGGTTTCTACCAGAAAGTTTCCTATATTGAGAGAGGAGGGACAATGATTTGCCTATGGGGCAGAGTTTAATTTCTGCCTGACAAGTTAAACTGCTGCTCAGAAACTAGCCCTCCCAGAACAAAATCGTTAACAAGAACATTCACGCGTCCATCTGAAACCTTGATAGATAAACCTTTTGCTAACAGGCTCAGACACCAGCTTTGAAGGTTTTACAGGCATTACCATGACCCTTCCATGGGCTGCCAGTTCCACATTAAGCCTGACGAACAGCCACCAGATGGTGATTAACACCAATCCCAAACCTATCATTAGGTTGACCCCATTGCACTTACCCAAAATTAGGGAGAGGAAAGCTGACTGAATGCCCTGTGAAAGCAGGCAAACACAGGGTAAATAAAAGAGCAAATGTATTCTAATTTGTATCTTATACTCCGAATGTGGGGAAGGTCATATAATTTCCTAATAGTTGCCTTAGATTCTTTCCCATTTACTCCCAGTTTTGAAATTTTTAAACTCAAGAAAAGTGGCACTTACTAAGCACAGTGTATGTGTCAAAATCTAAGTAGAGCTTCACAGTGGCAGTGCCCATCGAATATGCTTGGAAATAAATGCACATATTTATATAATAAATATAATAAATATGCTATACAGATATATATACATATATGATGGCTTCTGCTCTCAAAACAGTTGCATTCCAGTGCAGAAGCCAGACTGAGGAACACAAGTAGAGAAGGGTTCTTAGAACAAGGAATAAACTGCTTTGGGGAGACATCAGATATATCTATCAGGACAGGTGATGGGGGCACTTAGAAGGTGTTCATTTCTTTGAAAACCTAAACGGCCTGTTTGGACTGAAGTTGAAGAATCCTATCCAGGCAGATTATAGGTCCGAGGACATGCCTAAGCCCTAGAGAACCTATCACGTTGTGGTGGAACTCATCTTTAACTCCTAGATGTAGTCCAGGAACAAAGCTGGGGAAAGGATTAGTGAGAGTAGCTGCTTATTGTCATTTGCAGGTATTTGCAGACCAGTTCTAGGATCCAGGGAAAACAAAAGGGGGCTACAAGAAAAAAAAAAATCTAGTTAAATAAAAGTGCTAAGGTTGCAGTAAGAACTCAGAAAGCCAACTAGCCTGTCTTTGGGACTTAGTGACTGAGAGCACCTCAAGAGTATGATTTCCTGTGGGAGTAGAACAGAGCATGCCACCAGAAACATGAAAAGTGACCGGAATAGCAGCAGCCACCATGAGCTGGGAGATAGGATGGATGTCACATGACCCTGTGCACAGAAATGTTCTGAGAAACAGCCTGATCCAGGAAAGAGTGGTTTGAGACTGGCTTTCCAGAGACATTGGCAGTGGACTCAGAAAATCGCATTTCTCAAATGATTTATTCCCTGTATAACCAATGAAAATGAATCAAAGAAAAAATGTGAAAATTTGCTCAACCGCCTCAATGATGAAGCTTTCAAATTAAAGCAACAATGAGACATATTCCACCTTTGGAAGATGGGTACTTGGTATCTGTGAAAGTTGCTAGATAGCAAGTTTTCCTGCTAACACCAGAGTTTCAGCCAAGCAGGGTGCATCTGGGCAGCCAGGTTTCCACGGAAGCAGTTTCGGTGAGCCATCGACCCTATTTCCACATGCAACTAACCCTCATTGATTCACAATCCTAGGTCAAAGAGAGCATTTGGACGTGTCTCTTCACAGTTAGAGCAAAGCAATCCTTATCATCTGATGTAACTACGACTGGAGCTTGAAAGATAGAGGTGAGCCGAGGCCAGAATCCCAGCCCCAGCTCTGCTGTTCATTACTAGGGTGACCATGAGCAAGCCCCTTTCCCACTTTGAAATTCCTTAAAGGAGGAGGTTGAACTAGATGATTCGCAACAGCACTTCCAGCTCAAATATTTACTTCATTCCATTTCATTCTAAGTTGAGCATGGGTAGAGACAGATAAAATTTTTAGTCTCCTCTCTGTGGACCTGTTTCCTGGTGTCTGCTTTATTGCTGACTTACATTTCACTGTGGCCAGGAATTGTGTCCAAGTCCCTTTCTGTCTTAAATCACACCATTTTGAGCTTATAATTATTTTTAGGATTTTTATTTTTATAGATTTGAGGGGTCCATGTGGAGATTTGTTACATAGATACATTGCATAAGTGGTGAGGCTTGGGTTTCTAGTGTGCTCTTCACCGAAATAGGGAACATTGTTACCAAGCCTCAGCCCCTCTCTCACCTTCCCCACTTTTGGAGTCCCCAGTGTCAAGTATTTCCCTCTGTATGTTCACTTATACCTGTTGTTTACTTATACTCGTTGTTTATGAGATTATAATTTATAAGGTTTATCCTGTTCCTGTGGGATAATTTTCCCCAAGGATCTAAGCCTTCCCAAAATTTGACCCTTCCTTCCCATGTGTTGATGGTATCCCTTTACTTCAGATCATTTCTAAATCCAAAGAGAATATTATCAAATTTATTTAATTTGTCAAGTTTGTGTGATAAAATCTCAAACATCAATGAGAATATTATCAACAATAATATCACATACTATCAAATTCCCCTCTTCAAGTCATCATTGCAAATATGAATTGCAATGAATTTTAGCTTTCGTTCTTTAATTCATGCCAAGCCATGAGTAACAAGTTAGATTAGTTATCCAAGAGTAATATGGCAATATATATCTCTGTCCTGTGAGGAAAGTTAATCTAGAACTAGGAACAAACGTATCTAAAGAGATTAATGAAAAGTTAACTGTCTTTTATATCATTATATCTACTTCAGATGTGTTCATTCTAGCGGCTTCTCAGACACACACATTCAGTGAAATTTCATGGCACACACATGAAGTTTACTTCATCAAGTTCAAGTACACACGCAGATTGCTCAGTCAAGTTCAAGTCATCTGTTCAGCCATCCTTCCTGGGAAGAAAGGCAGCTTCTCCCTGTCATGATGGACTAAAACTTCTGTGTTTGTCTACATAGAAGAAGATCGAGCTGCTTTTAAAAACAAGACAGATCATGTTGAGGACTTGTGGAAGCATTTACTCAACATTTATTGAGCACAGAAAGCATGGGCAATGGTGGCTTGGGCTCTGGGGTTGCACCGTGGGACCATCACCCTGAGTTGGCCTCTCGGTGCTTATGGATTGGGGAAAAGCCAGACTGTCTCATGCAAGACATGCACTTTTTCCTGCTAACGACAGAGTTTTAGCCAAGCAGGGTGCACCTGGGTTGGCAGGTTTCCATGGAAGGAGTTTTGGGGAGCCACTGGGTGATCAGAGTGGAGAGAACGCGATAATATGAAATCATGGCATAGGGATCAGCTCTCCAATCTTCTCCCTTCTTCCTGTGCCTTTCAGTTACTGGATAGCAGACTTTAGATCTTGAGTTCTTAGGAGTATTTTTTTAGAACTTTCTTTTCTCACCTATATACATAGAGAGGAACATAGCCCTTCACAAAACAGGTGGGCGATCTATGCCTTGCAAAGAGTAAGATATTTCAGATATTCCTTGAATGAAAGCTGCCTTCCTCATTTGAGTTTTCTGCTTCATGCTAACTTTGAGGTTTCCCCTCATTCTGAAGCTGACAGGAAAGTACCCAGTCCTTGGGGTTCAGCTTGCTAGACTCATCTGTTATCCTAAAGGGGCTTTATTCTCCCGGCATTTCCATACCAATGTCCCTAAATATCCAAGTCATTCCAGGAATGGATAATGTTGGAATGAGTGAGGGAGATATGAAGATAAATGAAGGAAGTCTTATTTTTGTCTTTTATTTAAAGTAGATATCCAAGATACAGGAATGTACCTTATGCAATGCTATAATAAAGCTATGGCGAAGTAACTTCAGCAAGACTTACCATGTTAAGAATTGATCCTAGGATTCCCTACATTTTATATAATCATGTGGGTCTATGCCACAAATTTAATAATCTAGTTGAGTGTTTATTTTCTTGTACATACAGATATCTCCAAGGACAGCACTCTTTCTTCTCCTGAGACTGGTTTTCCTCCAGTTTAGATTCAAAAACCATTTATTGAACAGTTATACTTACCAATTTTGCTTTCATACCTCCTTGGTGATGGTTGTGTTCCTTTTTTATGGATGAAGAAATAAAAATTCAGACAGGGTAAATGATTGACTTGAGGTCACACAGCCAGAATTCAAATTCTAGTTTGCTCATTCTAAATTCTGACCCACTTCATCATGTAGCCGAGGATGACTACATATTCTGTCTTATTGTTGATCTCTCTTGTTCTGTTATTGTCTGCTGGGTGACTCTCCCAATCAAGTGCCAGAATAATCTTGTGCTTCTTTAGAACCTGTAATATTTCTGATGCAGACAGGACTTGGGTAGAAAAAGCACACAGTCATCCCTTTGAGATTTCCTTATCCATTTATGACATAGTTATTGACTAAGCATCTATTCTATACCCTACAATGTGCTGGAGGCTGGAGATGCAGTACTAAATAAGGCTACACCACCCCCTCTCAGGGTGCTCATATTCTAGGGGAAAGCACATGGTAAGTAAACAGATAGTTAAGCAAAGCAGGTAATTATGATCATGTGCTAAAGGCTTTGAATAGAAAGGAGAACTCAGAAATTCAATATGACTGAGAACTTTGTTAAATGAGGTGGACAGAAGTGACATTCAAGCCAAGACCTGGAGAAGGAGAGATTGCTAGCTATGGGCCAATGTGATGAAAAGTATTCCAGTCATCAGGAAGAGCACTAGAAAGGCCCAAAGGTCAACAGTTTTATCCAGTGTTCTGTTAGCAAGACCCGACAAGGGGGTCCAGGCAGGTGGTGTGTGCAGTACATCCTATCTAACAAAGTCTCCCATGTGTGCAGTTGCCTAGTGACCAGCAAAACTTCTAGAAGGGATGCTTATTGCAAACCACAAGATTTATGCTCCCAGAGAGGTGGTGAGGCTGGCCAGTGCCAAGAATTCTGCCTGTGTCTAGAACCACTGAAAGCTTAGGTCAGCCCCAGAGCACAGAGGCCTCTCCCCATCTGCCCAGGGTGGTGGCAGGCAGCACAAGTCCATCGTTCTGCTGCACTGCTGACAGTAAATTACAGCTGGTTATTGCTAAATTCTGGGATTTGCTTCTCGAAGAAAAATAATTAACACTGGCAGGAGTTTGATTGCATTAATTCACAGAAAGAAACACCCAAATGATAAATCCACAGTGGGAGAACTGCCCATATGTTACAGATTGGCTTAACATGGTTGAGGCATTAAATAAAAGAAGTCTGGGAAACAAAAACCTTTATCAGCTTTATTAGCATTGAACTCTGCAGCTTCCACTGGGGCTGACACACTTAATTAAAGATGCTCTGGTCTAATTAGGTTGCACATCAAATATACAAATACGAGCTTTTAAAAAAACTCACTGATTGGAGTTTGGACTCCCTCTGGTATGCATGTTTTCTTCATCCCAATACCGGAACCTTCTCCAGTGAGACATGGACACCGTTGGACTGTCCCACCCAGTCTGGAAGGAGTAGGCGTGATGTGTCTTTTTGCCAAATTTCTGTGCATCTAGTGGAAGCTGGATATTAACTTGCTGCCTCCCTTCTCTGAAGTTGACAAATGCTGCTCAGCTCTGTACAACTCTGTACAACTGAGAGGTGGAGGGAGTTAACCCTCAACCAACAGCAGATGGACGTCAGTAGATAAATGCCCCAGGCTCCGCACCCATGGGTGTTCAATTCTGAAGTCTATTCTAACTGGTTCCCAAGAGGATCTCTAGGGGGACAAGTCCCAGTGGGCCACAACTTACTAGCTTTTTTCTATTCTCTGTCTCATTTTCTCACTTCCTTATTTATGCCTCCTGGAATCACATCCCATGTATGGTGAATCTGTGTTTTTGTCTCAGGGTCTGCTCTCAGAAGAACTCAACCCAAGGCAGTTGTGCATTTGAATGACATCTGCCAGATTACTGGAGGTGGAAAAGGAGGTCAGTACATCTGTCTTGGGCATTGATGACCACACATGATGTATTACAACTCACTGATGCGCCACCTTCAGGCATGTTCCTTCCTTGCACGTTTTTCCGTAGATTGTGTGTATCATTCTATAATATCGGAGTGTAAGCAACGTAAACACTGCTCTTGGGTGTTGGCTCTGGGGTTCTATCTGTGTGACTTCGGGAAGAGCTTCTCTCTCTGTGCCTTAGAGTGCTCATTTGTAGAATTAAGGCAATCATGGACTGTATCTCAGAAGGTTGTGGAAGATGAATTGAGAGATGCATGAAAAGCACTCTGCCAAGTTCCTGAGCTCCCCCAAATTCCTGACCTACTGTTTGTGCTTAATGAAAATATTGGCTCCTATACCTGATTGATTTAGATTTAAGATTTGGACTGAAGAATTGAAAGGCAGAAATCTTGACACTAGCACTATTAGAATGCAGGCACATGTGTTTTCCAGGAATTCTTGAAGGCTGGAGCCGGGGTTCTCCAAGTGTGGTTCCTGGACCAGCAGCATCAGCAACATCTGGGAACTTGTTAGAAATGCAAATTATTGGGCCCCCCTCCGACCAGTGGAATCAGAACCACTGGAGGGTTCTGTGTTTTAACAAACACTCCAGTGGATTCTGATACAAGCTCAAGTTTGAGAATCATTAACCTAAAATATTTCTCTTGTCCTCATCCTTTTCATCACAGATGATCAACTCCAGTGGTTGAAGAAGTTGTGATTAAGGATTCTGAGGCTTTATAGTAAAAAGAAGTTTGGAGATCAAGGTGCAAAGTAAACATATGAAAACCCTTGGTAATATCTCTACATTCATCTAGAAAAAAGCCAGAAAAGAAAAGTAAATTAAATGACTATTAATGGCATTTTGCACTTCATCCTCTCAAGCAAACCATACAGTGAAGCAAACACACTGTTTACCATGGGATATTCTCACTGGTGGAAATCTCAAGGTATGAAGACACAGCTCCTTCTTTCACAGAGTTTACAACCCAGCTTGAAGATGAAGCTAAAGCACAAATGGGATGATGGTTTAGACAAGGGAGAACAAACAAACCCTAGGAAGCATTTGTTTTCTTTATGAAGAAATATCACATGGTTAATCTAAGCAGAGTTGGCTTTCTCCTTCTGCAACTGAGAAAGTGTGTGAGGGAAGGGCTCACAAAAGATGGAAGAGGCTGGGTGCGGTGGCTTATGCCTGTAATTCCAGCACTTTGGTAGGCCAAGGTCAGTGGATCACTTGAGGCCAGGAGTTTGAGAGCAGCCTGGTCAACATGGTGAAACCCCATCTCTACTAAAAAAAAAAAGAAAAAAGGCCAGGTGTGGTGGCACACACTTGTAATCCCAGCTACTCAGGAGGCTGAGGAAGAATTGGTTGAACTTGGGAGGCGGAGGTTGCACTAAGCTGAGATGGAGCCATCGTACTCCAGCCTGGGTGACAGAGTGAGATGCCATCTCAAAACAAAAAACCAAAACACAAAACAAGAAGGAAGAGCCCAGCAAGGGTGTGTGATTCTGAAGGAGATGGAGGGTGTATTTTGGTGTCCTTCTTACAATCATAAGCTCTGGGGCCTATTTTATACGTCTTCAGTGAGGATGTTAGGAGGTCGATCAAATGATGGAGAATAAGAGCTAAAGGGCTGAGTGGCGCTGAGTGAGGAGATGGTCTGAGAATGCAAATCAGGAAGGGGAGGGTGCAGAGAGGAGGCATGGGTGGGAGATGTCAGGGAGTTTGCTGTGAAAGTTTATTCCCTACACAAGGGGATGGCCCTAGGGGAGGTGAGTTATGTGGACCCACTGTGGTGGTTACTGGTGTGGTTCATTCAATATTCAATGGATAATTACGTGTCAGGTTCCATGCCAGAAAACAGAAATACAGGTATGAATGAAAAGTTATTGCTTCCATCAATGATGTTGAAAATGAACTGTTATGTCCCAGTAAAACTTGAAAAATACACGCCCGTTGCCAGAAAACCAATGATGTCAGAGACCTTCGTGGCTAAGGTGAACATATACCCTGCTTTGTCTCAGATACCTCAGATTACTCTCAGTGTCCAGTGGGGACCCCTTTTACTCTCAAAATGATTCCATGCTGCTCACCTCCAAATTTAGTTTGCAGTAGGCTGGTGACTAGCCATTTTTATATGCTTGATTTTTCTTAGTAGCAATAAAATTTTGGAGAGCTTTATTAAGACACCCTGGAAAGGCAGAGAGAAAATGCCAGGTCTGATGGATTACAAGTGATTTGGTGTTAAATGAGCTGCAGCAGTTTCTCTGGTATCTCAGGCCTTGCCATTTTCTCCAGCATTGTACTGACCCACTGCCTGTGAGTGTGCATGTGTGTGTGTGCGCTTGTGTGTGCATGTGCATACATGTGTGTGTGAGGGTGTGGGATTCTGAACCACCTGGAGATCTCATTTCGGTCCTGAGTGAGCTTGAAGGGAAAACACATGGTGACACTTCTGATCTCTGAGTCACCTGTCGGAGGGCATTGGTTCCAGCAGAGGCTGTGGCAAGGTGAGTACTGACATGGCTTTTAAACTGACAGTCCTGGTTTCCAGCCTGACCCAAAAGGATTTTCAGATTCATGGACTGTCTGAAGGTGGCTCTGGCATCATCAGAAGGAGTAAATAGACCTGGGATAAAGTATTACTCTTTTCTTTCTTTTACTTTTTTGGTATCACATACTTACTTTTTTCTCAGAAGTCACTGGCTATGGGATCCTGAGAAAGTCATCGCAGCTGTATGCCTGCCATTCATCTATCCATCAATGATCCATCCATCCATTTGTATCATCTATCCTTCCTTCCATTCATTCATCCATCCACCTTTATCATTCACCCATCCATCCACTTTACTCAGTGATTCAGTCATTCAACACATATTTGTTGAGCATTTATGATGTCCCAAAGTATGGTCCCTACCTTTAATGACAAATAGTTTAGTAGATGTATCAAGTAAACAGAAAATTACAGTTCAGAATGACTATTCTGGGACAGAGGGTGCTATTAGAGTCCACAGAGGCAGCATCCAATCCATTCCTGCAGTAGAGTCTTCCTAGAGGAAGACTCTGAACCTTGAAGGAAAAATAATAATAATTCAGGTGAAGGAGAGAAGCACAGGCATTGCAGAGAGAGGCTACTGCATGTGCAAAGCTTGGAGACCAGTGAGAACATGGCATGCTTGGGATAATGAAGGCATGGATACAGGTAGTGGGAGGGTGAAGCTAGGGCTGAAGGTAGAGAGGCAGGCAGTAAACAGATCATGCAGGGGTTTGCATACCTTGCTAAGGAATTTGCACTTTGTCCTCAAGACTTGGGGCCAGTGAACCAGTGAAGAACTTATAGTGGGGTTGTGATCTGAATTGAATTTTAGAACTAGAAATAGAACGTCTGGTGGCATTTCATATTGGAGTCTATATTAGCAAACGTTTTTGTTTTCTTTTCATTAATGATCTATAAAGATTTCAGAAGTGAGTTATACTCACCACAGTCAAGAAAATGAGGTAAAGATTTTTAAAGTGAATACCCTCCTCCATCCTCACTTGCTTCTCACCACCAATACCCAAGACAAATTGATATCAACTTCCAGGTGTGTGCCTTTCAGCATCTTTTGCCATCTCAAGCCTAGATACACACATAAACCTGTGTAATAGGATTTTTCTATTTGTTTGAAAAAGTAGAATCATACTATGCTATTTGGTAACTTTTTTTTCTTATTAACAATATGTCAGAACTAAATCTCCTTATCCATAGACTTAGCTCTAAGTCATTCTCTTCAATGGTTACATAATATTTCATAAAGGTATAAAAATAATTTACAGTCAACCATTTCTTTCTTAAATGTTTAGTTTTTTTAAGTTTTTTTTTTTGTTATCACAAACAAGGCTACACCAAATATTCCTTACAAACAGCCCCATGTGCTCTTATTATCCTCTAATGATCAAAAACAAAGTTGCTGGTCAAAATATATGTGCATATTTTAAGGTTGATAGGTTCTGCCAAATTACTGTTCTAAGTACTTGGGTCAATGCCCACTCTCCTGCAATGTATGAGAACTCCTGACAGCACAGTCTTCGAGTACCACAGTGTCAGCTACCTGCTCCCAAGGAGTTTCCTATCTGATATCTCACTACCCAAAGTATGGTCTGAGTCCAGTCGCAGGGGCAGCTGGGAGCTTGCTAGAAATGCAGTCTTGGGCCCCTTCCCAGACCACCTGACACTGAACTTCATTTTGACAAGACCGTAGGTGATTCATGTGCACATTAAAGTTTTGAAGCACTGGCCTCCTGTTGTGGGTCTCAGCGTTACCTGCACGTTAGAATCACCTGGGGAAATGATCAACCTCCTATGCCCAGGCCATACCTGCAGACCCACTATATAGACATCTCTGGGAATTAAGCCCAAGTAAAAAGAAATGAACTCATTAGGTTAACTCTAATGTGTATCCAAAAGTAAGAAGCACCCGTGTAGTAGGAGGGGCACATGATAGTGGTAATACAGTGGATTATCATAGCCAGAGGCAAGGGTTCAGGACTGCGAGGAAAGAGATAACTACTTTCCTGCGGAAGCTGGGGATGACCTTGCAGAAGAGGTAACATTTGAGCTGGGTCTTAAAGAAGATGCAGCCAGGCTGGGCACTGTGGCTAACACCTGTAATCCCAGCACTTTGGGAGGCCAAGGCAGGTGGATCACGAGGTCAGGAGATTGAAACTATCCTGGGCAACATGGTGAAACCCCATCTCTACTTAAGAAAAAAAAATACAAAGATTAGCTAGATGTGGTAGCATGCGCCTGTAGTCCCAGCTACTCGGGAGGCTGAGGCAGGAGGCAGGAGAATTGTTTGAACCCGGGAGGCAGAGGTTGCAGTGAACTGAGATGGTGCCACCGCACTCCAGCCTGGCCACAGAGTGAGACTGTGTCTCAAAAAAAAAAAAAAAAAAAAATGCAGCCAGGTGAAAGGAAAGGCTGTATATAGGGAGGGCATGAAGAGTGTGGTGATGCTGGAGAAAGGAGGCATGAGAAGGTACGGTGACAAGAGAAAGACTAGAGTGGTTGGTGATGGGCCTATGTCTCCTGCACCAAGATGCTCTGGCCTATGATTTTTGGCTGTGTCATTAGGATGACATGGCATAGGCATGGGGGGTGGATGTCATCTCCCATTAAGCAGGCCAAGATTGACTTTCCCTAAAGAGCAATTGGTTGCCTTTTGGACAATAATTAGGCCATCCTTTGCTTTGATTTCTTTGATATTTCTCACCCTGGCTCCAATGTCGCTCTGCACCAATTGTTAACAAATTGAAAGATTTTCTTTCTTTTAGAGGTGGTTGGCCTTTACTCCAGCCTGGCCGACCACCTGTGATGATGAACCAACCTACTAATAAAAGTAATGGGGGCGTGAATAAATAACTGTGAAACCTTGGGATATCCCTTGTGACACGATATAGACTTTTCAAATAGATCTGGTTTATCTAGGTGAAGAGTCATTTTAATTGGAGGCACAAGTAAAAAAGATTGGAATCAATATTTTTTGGTTGATTTGTTGGTTGGCTTATTTTAAATTGATATATTACAATCAAAATATTATTTTATTCCAAGCAGAGCTAAGGAAGAAAAAGATTTGGCCCTATGTAAACCTTCTTAGAAATAAGTATGTTCTGGGGATTTGTTTACTACCTAGGGTCACAATTGCGGTTAAGGTAACTTCTGTACCTATCTCTGCCTTGTGAAATGCTCAGTCCTAGCGTAGCTTCCAGGTAGCTTCCTGTGGTGCTCAATATAGGATCATTGAATAGACAATAAGTTACCAAGGAATTGCATCTGGAGAGACCATGTAGATGACTAATTTATAGCAACATCATAATCTCTGGACATTGAAACCAGAATGCCTTTGAAAATTTGTCCCAGTATTTTGTTCAGTAAATACAATCAAATGAAAGCCAGTTTATTTTAAAAATGTTTATTCATTAAAAAAATTAAAAGCTATACATATATGTGTGTAATATACGTATCCATAATATTCTAATTCTGACTATGCAGATAACCCCTATTGATGTATCTGAAAGGAATTTATGTTCTTGTTTGAAAAATCTGAGCAATTCAGAAAGACACAAGATAAAACTAAAAGACTTCTCCAAATCCCAGTTCCTCTGCAGCAAATTAACCATTCTACTGTGTACCCTTTTGAAAAAAAAGTTCTATGTAGTATATATACACACTATATGCATGTGTATATGTACATACACATATGCATAAAGTTAGTGTATACAGTGTATATATATGTTAGTGTATATATAGTTAATATACGTATATATACGTATATGCATATACATATATAATGTATGTATATACATAAACAACTAATTCTTTAACTTGCTCTGTTCATTAATATATCTTCAATATCTTCCCATATGAACATATATGGTTCTACTTCATTTTTTTAAAAAAATCATTATTTTTCAATGGAAGTACAATTTTTATATACAATGAAACACAATCACTTTAAGTGTACTTTTTGATGATGTTTGACAAATACATGTACCTATGTATTTACTAACATCACAATATAGTATATTTCTGTCAGCCTAAAATATTCCCTAATGCCCGAGCTATATTCCTTAATCTGTCTAGAAGTCTCCATTTTCTGATATTAATATGGCCACTCCAGTTTTCTTAAGATTAGTGTTTGCATGGCATTTCTTTTCCTATCCTTTAATTTTTGACTCACTTGTGTCTTTACATTTAAAGTGTTTAATATAGATAGTTTATACTTGGAGCTTGCTTTTTATAAAATATATATTTTTTCATTTAATGGAGTCTATAGACCATTTACATTTAATGGAATTATTCAAATGTGTTTGATTTTACCCATTTGAACCTTATTTGTTTTCTGTTTAAACAATGTATTCTTTTTTCTCTTTATACTTAAAACTTTAATAATTTTTTGTTTTCTATTTTATTTCCACTATTGAGTGATTAGCTATAGCTCTGTTTCATTTTCTTAGTGATTTCTCTAGGATTCATAATGATCTCTCTCTTCAAATAATATTTTAATACTTCATGAATAATGTTTATCATTCACTTCCATTTCCCTTACTATGTCTTTTGTGCTTTTATCACACATTTTGTTTCTCTAACTGTTATAAATTTCACAAAACATTGTTACTGTTTTTGTTTAAACAGGCAATGGTTTTAAAAGAAATTAGTAACGAAAGTTTTTTTTCTTATTTACCAACATATTAATCATTTGTGGTTCTCTTCATTCCTTTATGTAGGTCCACATCTCCAGCCACTACCATTCTCTTCAGCATGAGGAGCTTCATTTAATATTTCTTGTATTGTAGGTCTGCTGCTGATTTCCATTTTTTTTCTGAAAATGTGTATTTCACTTTTAATACTATTTCTGTGGTATATATAATTCTAGGCTGGATTAAAAAAACACTTTAAAATGTTCTGTTGTATTCTGACTTGCATTGCAATTGCTCTTACCTTTGTTTCATATATAATGTGTCTTTTACTTTCTGCTTTTAAGATTTTTCTCTGTATCGCCTGTTTTCAGCAAGTAGATTACACACACACACGCATACACACACACACACACACACACACACATATATATATATTTAGTGTTTTTTGTTTTTATTCTGTCTTGGATTCATTGAGGTTCTTAGATCCATGGATTTACAGTTTTAATTAAATGTGAAGAATGTTCAGCTGTTATTTAAAAAAATATA
>NW_012103920.1:2959062-2976497 GCF_000951045.1 Mandrillus leucophaeus
ATTTTTATTAGATTATTGGCATTGTGATGATATGTGGTTCGGTGTTTCGATTTTGTTGCTTCTCTTTGAGACCTTTCCTTTCAGGCCATCTGAAGACTTTTCTGACCTCACTCTACCCACATTCAAAATTGAACTGTCCATTGTTTTAATTTTTCAGGGCTCTTAGAGCTGACGACGATAAATAGGTGATCCTCTATCTACTAGTTTATTTAATGTCTGTATCCTCTATTAGTTTGGAAACTCAAACTATGTGGGATAAGTGGGATATTGTTCATCACTGTAGCACCACTGCTAAATACAGGACTTAGTACATAGTGAGCAGCCAGGAACCATTTGTTGTTTGACTAAGGGAATAGAAAGATACACTCAGTTGTTCTTCAGTCTCATATTAAGACCTCACTTGATCTTACCAGACTTGGGGTCAAATGCCAGCCTATTAGCTTGGGGATTTGTTTTAATAGTGATTTTACTTCCCAGGATATGTCAAATAAAAATATGTTTCAATACTCATTGTGGATCCTGTTGCTGTTGCTCTGAATTTAGAAATGAAAACATGTCTAATAGAAGGCAACTTATTGATAGGGGTTTGCTCTGTGTTTGGTAGAAACTGGTGAAATTTTTATTCTTTAAGTGCCCCATATTAGTATCTCAAAAAATTAATCATGATATGGTGTGCTCTCAAGTGCCCCAGGTTTGGAATCAGCATCTATCTCGATTTATGTTCTGGTTCAGTCACAGAGATGCACATCTTTGCGTTACTTGACCTCTTTGAGCCTGTTATTCCCTTATTTGTAAAATGGGGCTAACATTATCTCTTACTTCATGGGGTTGCAATGAAAATGGGTTAGTAGAATCTGTAGAGTACTTAAAAGCTCTCTGAGTGCATAGTAGGTGCTCATTTAGTGGCAATTACTACTATGATGGCTAATCTCAAATGCATCTATCCATATAGAGAACCACGTGGTGACTCAATATTAGTGATGGTGATATTAAAATGGTTTAGAATGCAGAAATGACACATAGATTTCTTATTCCGTTCTGATTCGTACTGAGTGATACTAGCTGCCTATAGATTTGTGTTCAGAGGAACGCTGAGGCTGCTTGCAGGCTCACAGAAAAGGGTGTCACGATGTCTTAGCAATGACTGCCCTGTTTATAGTGATAGGACGATCACACTGCATACCCTGGCGATCTCTGAGTCTTCTTACTGAAACAGCTGTGGCTGTCCAATGTGGAATAAAAGATGAGGCAGCCAGAAACGTAATGGAAAAATAATAGGAGGTTGGGTTTGGACAGGTCTCCTTTGGGAGATGGTGTGACCCAGTCCATGCTGACTGTGTCTCCCCCATGAAGGCTTACCAGGGTGGCTAAACTCCACAACCGGGGGGAGGATCACATCCAATCAGTGTGTTTAATGATCCCCTGTCTTTGCCCTCTGTTTGCCTCTAATGTGGACTCTGAATTTGTTTGCTCAAAGTTTCAAGGCTCATTAGGCAGGCCAAGTGTGGCTTTCCCTAAAGAGCAATTGGTTGCTTTTTGGACAATGGTCAGGGAACCTTTCCCTTTGATTTCTTTGATACTCTTCACCCTGGCTCCAAGCATCACTCTTCACTGATTCTTAATTGGAGGATTTTCTCTCTCTCAGAGTTGGTTGACCTTTAAGCCAGCCTTATTGATGACCTGCAATTATTAACCAACATACTAACAAAATAGCAATGGGGAATGTGAACAAATAACTTGAGTCCTTCTGTGGAAAGGACCCAAAAATGGAATGATTTCCACAGGCTTTTCCCAATGAGAAAAAGTGAAAGAATGCATCCAGAAATGCTTGGAAAATTAAGGTTATCATGGAAACGCTTACTGTTTTGTTGTTTTTCTTACAGGGATGTGAATAAAACCCTTTCCTCTGGATAGTTTTAACCGTGACAAGCTTCTTAACTTCCAGGTCCTGGCTTAAACATTACCTCTTCAGAGATGCCTTTCCCGACCACCCTATCAAAAGTAGCCCTCTCTACCTGCCCATTGTCTCTCATTCTACCTGTGTTTTACTCCTATAGCAGCTAACAATTGCTGAAGTAATTATTTATATATGTGTGTAGTATTTCATTGCCTATTTCATTTCTTCTATTTTAAGATCCATGAAGTGGACCATGCCTGTCTGATTCACCATTCTATCCCCAGTATCTAACGTATGAATGACACATAAGAGGTGCTCAATAAACATTTGTTGGATAAGCGAATAAAAAGATATACTCATCTGTTCTCCAGTCTTATATTAAGACCTCACTTGATCTTAGCAGACTTGGGGTCAAATGCCAGCTTGTTAGCTTGGGGATTTTTTTATAGTGATTTTAATTCCCAGGATGTGTCAAATAAGAATGTTTCAATACTCATCATGGATGTTGTTTCTGTTGCTCTAAGTTTAGAAATGAAAACATGTCTATATCAAATGACTATTTGATGTAAAACGTGATACAGCAACAGCATTAGTGTGAGACTGAAATCAGTGCAATTATGAGTTTGTGTCCTGATTTCATCTCTCACTAGTTGTGGGATATTAGGAAAGTTTCCTAACCACTAATGAATTAAAAAGAAGAAAACAGAAGAGGAAGAGATGAATGTAAATCATTGTGTACTGTGACTGTAACAAGATAAGTCCTTTACAAATATTAGCTATTATTATAATGATTGGATATGAATTCATTTCCTTACTCACTCATTTAACATAATTTACTGAGTGTCTCCCAGATACTGCCAGGGAGATTTTCTTTAGGAGGAAACTGAACAGCCCACAAATGGCATAGATTCTCTTCTGTTTTCTTGCAGACTATTTTCACTCTACTCTTCTCACTCCTATTCTGGATGCAATACCAGCAACTTTAGATTTTCTTCCCAATGCATACTGGTCTCTTAATTCCTTCTTCTCCAAGAGCGAGCTACTGGATTCAAAAGAAAAATGAATGGCCATAGAAGATAGATCGCAGTCAGTACTGAGAAAATATGACCTTGTTAGCCATGAGACTGTAGGCTGAAAGTTCAGGTGTGGATGTGAGTGAAGGAGAGCCCCATGACTGGGAAGATGCTAAGCTAAGATTGAGAGCCAGGTCAGAGACTCATTGAATGAGTGCTTACTGTTTGCCAGGTACTGTGCGCTTCAACTCTCTTACTTTTTTTATTAGTACTTGAAAGTTTCCAACCTCGGATAATGTCTGCAACCTTCTTCTGTAATTTAGTAGATGCCACTCTGCATGTTTTACTCTGCTTTCCTGCTTGTCTGGGATCATATCCCCCATATACCAGATGTAGACAACTTGCACCTTCTTTGAATTCCCTCAGCATCTTATTTCTACCTCTTGTGATAATTGGTAATTTATGGAACTTAAACTCTCAACTCCCTGTTGAAATTAGAGAGATGGAGAGAGAGGTATTGGCAGCTGTGTCAAATCCAGAGAGAGGGAAGCACCAGAATGATGTTTCTGTAATTTCAACAATTTCATTCTTCAACCTAATTTTATGAATTTACCTGAAGTTTGTATGAATGTCTCATGCTAACCAAATTTACAAGAGATTATCGACAGATGAGGGTCAGTTTATAGTTTATTGTGGAAGTGTCCTGGCCATGAGGGTAGGAATGCTTGCTTTCAGTATTCAGAGCCATCCCTCGGGCTTTACATTCCCTGAAACTTGCTACTATGTCCAGATGCCCTTTTCAACAAATGGAACTGTAGCTAACTCAGCCCTCCATCCTGTAACTGGGACTCATTCTTGACATGTTCCTCTTCTTCATCTCATAGGTCCAAACAAACCCCAAGCCCCACAGATTCAGCCTCCTAGGTATCCCTTGGGCTGATTCCCTTCCCTTTATCCTCACCAGCACTCCTTGAATCCCATCACCTCCATGCCTGCATCACCTTCTACATCTCATCTTTCTTCACTCTTACCGGCCCACCACACCATACTGGAGTGATTGCCCCAGAACTCAGCTTGAGGATTAAGTCTAGTCATGAACTTCTGTTCAGTCTTTGAATGAACTGTTGCTCCCTATGACTGAAAGGTGAATGTACCCTGCAGATGAGTCAAGCATTCCACTTGTGTTCTCATCTTGCCTTTCTGGATGATCCAGATTCTTCTAGTTTGGGGTCTATTTCCTTCCTACAGAGGCCCTTCTCTCTTTTCTCCTTGTCCACCACAGGTATGAACAGTTCATACAGGACTCTAGCAATAATATGCTTTTCCTGAATACTCTCTTAAGAGGCAGCTTTCTATCTGGTCTGTCTCTCTGATAGAGCGGAAAGAAAGCGTGCAAGACAGCTTATTATTAATGCCCTTTGGACTGACTCTTAGTTGAGAAAGACAGAAGGAGGCTCTTTCTTGGGCCCTGGTTTTAGACAAGCTGGAGAATATCCTTCAGCAGAAACATGGGATGAAACATATGTGTCCTCTGGCAAGAATGCTAGGTGAAGACACAATGAGAGGGTTCTTCTTCAGGGGCCTAGCACAGGACTGTCAGAGAATGTACCCGAGGGGGTTGATCTTCTCCCCTTGAGTAAAGGAAAAACAGCCTCAAAATGCATCTCTCATTACAAATTTCTGGAAGATCACTGACGCTCTTCTAGGAAACTAACAAATTCTTTGACAAATCTATGATCGCCTCACCACCTGGACAAACTCATCAAACTCATTCCAGACTCGACCTTCTTCTCCCCAATCCTATGAGGCTGTTATTATTTTCCCTATTTTAAAAAATGATGAATCTGAGATAAGGAAGATTAAGAAAAAATGTTCAAAATGATTTCCATTAGCACTAGAGCCAAGATTTGAACCGAAGTCTGCGTGGCTATAACACATGGTTTCTTTCTATTCTCTGACCCTGATTCCAAAATATAAAATGAAAACATTTAATTAATCACTTAAAACAACATGTGAGCATGACCTTTAAGTAACTTTCCTAGTTTCTTCACGCTGGGATGTTTACAAAGAACATTTTCAACTTTTCAGGAGGAATTCAGGCATGGTGTGGGAGACATTGAGTCCATTCATACACCAACACAGTGTGCCAGGATCTGTTTCCAGTGGGGAGGGAGTGAGCAAGGGAGAAGAATTCAGAGGAGAGGCAGCCACTGAAAGAACGCTGAAAAGCGGTCTGATTTTTTTTTAAGTTATAGAACAAGACATGCCCATTGTTCGCATTTTAAATAAAACAAAGGGATAAAAAACAGACACCATTTAATGTCATGTTAAAATGTATAGGGCATCTATTATTTGTCTACCCAGCCCCTCATCCTCACTTCCCCCCAACCCCTTAGGAAACTGAGTCTTTATTTTTCCTGGTAACTTCTTTCCTTGCTCTAACTTTATGATTTCCATAGAAACTTCCATTTTGTTCCATGCCCTAATATGGCTACCTCAGCCCCATCCTACCACTCTCAGGCCACAGATGATAGATCCAGGAGGAGCACCTCACCCATAATAGGTTAATCACAGCCTTCCCCTTGGATTTTTAAATTTGAGACCCAAAAGAGCAGCTGTCTTTCTTCAGTAGTAGGAAGTATGAGCTAAACAAAAGTATTTGAAATACTCCACACTTAGAGTTCTTTAAGGTGGTGAAAGTCAATTTCTAGTGATCAGGAATAAATACACCTGCCTAGGTTTCATCCCCAGCTGTAGGAGTTGTGCAAGTCATTTCACTTCTCTGTGCCTCAGTTTCTTCATCCATAAGATGGTATTGTTTAGAGGCACTTTTTTTAGTGACAGTACCAAATGTTGGAAGGACCACTCGTACACTCCTAATAAATGTGTATTTTGGCAATTTGACAGCATCTAATAATATTAAAGATGTACAACCCTTGCCGATCAGTAACTACTTCTCTAAGGTATGTGCTGCAGTGAAATGAGAGGATTCAATTAGTTCATAAATGCAAAGTGCTTAGATTCTTGATGTGCACACCATGAGGACTATGACAATGCTCATCGCTGCTGGTAGTAGCAGCAGCAGCAATAGCAGTTGAAGTTGTGGGATTAGGGTCGTCTTATTTTACACAGAAAGGCACGGACACCGGCGTTGGTGAGAGAGTCCAAGTGGCAGTCCAGTTTCTTGGTTCAAATTCACTTCTGAGATCTACTCCAAATCTGTCCTATTCAGGGTTTGGTCTTTCAATATTTCTTTGGGTTCTGTGAGTCAGTGCATTCCCTTTTTCTCTAATCTGGCTGAGTTGAGTTTCTTAAACTTGCCACTAATAGTCCAATAGCAGAATTTATTAAGCACTTAGCATATTTAATATAAATGAGTTCACCATAAAAATAATATAACAAATACTTCTGATGGTTAATTAGAAATAATAAAGTTTAACATTTTGACATTTTGCTTTGAATTTTCATTTTTATAATTATTAAGACATAAAATATGATAGATATCATTGAAGCCTCCTTCATACCCCTCACTGGCCCCACTTATTTTCCTTCCCACCTCCTCAGAGACAATGAATGTCTTGGTGAGTATCCTTCACTTCCATAATTGTACACATTGACTTCATAGGCATATATGAATAGATAACATATTGTATAAAATATATTAGTGGTATATTATGTAGTGCTATCCTGCAACTTGCTCTTACAAATCAACATACATGTAAATTAAGTTCTTTCATTTTATGTGTTGAATTTTTTGTTATTTGAATATGGCATATTTTATCTTTTCCTCTCCTGATGAACATGTATGTGTTTTATTTATGTATCTATTTATTTTGATCTCACAAAGCTGTAATACATTTGTGAATTTCTTCTTGTGTATGTGTGTGAGCATTTCACTATAGCACATACCTTAAGGAAGTAGAGTTACTGATTGACAAGTCTGGTGCATCTTTAATATTATTAGATGCTATCAAATTGCCAAAATGCACATCCATGAGTAGTGTATGTAGGTCCCTCCAACATTTGTCATTGTCACTTTTAAAAAAGTGCCTAGGCCAGGCACGGTGGCTCATGCCTGTAATCCCAGCACTTTGAGAGGCTCAGGTGGGCGGGGGTCAGGAGTTCGAGATCAGCCTGGCCGACATGGCGAAAACCCATCTCCACTAAAAATACAAAAATTGTCCAGACCTGGTGGTGCGTGCCTGTACTCCCAGCTACTTGGGAGGCTGAGGCAGGAGAATCACTTGAAGCCAGAAGGCAGAGGTTGCAGTTAGCTGAGATTGCGCCACTGCACTCCAGCCTGGGCAAAAGAGTGAGACTCCATCTCAAAAAAAAAAAAAAAGAAAGAAAAGAAAAGAAAACAAAAAAAAGGAGCCAAGCTGAGTTTGGTGGCTTAAGACTGTAATCCTAACGCTTTGGGAGGCTGAGATGGGAGGATCACTTGAAGCCAGAGTTCAAGACTGGCCTGGACAACATAGTGAGACCCCCATCTCTGAAAAAACCCATAAATTATCCGGGCATGATGGCAGAGACCTGTAGTCTCAGCCATTTTGGAAGGCTGAAGTGGGAGGATTGCTTGAGCCCAGGAGTTCAAGGCTGCAGTGAGCTAGCATGGCACCAATGCACTCCAGCCTGGGCCACAGAGTAAGATCCTGTCTCAAAACAAAACAAAACAAAACAAAACAAAACAAAACAAAACAAAACACCTTTGGGATGTGAAATGGTATTTTACAGTTGTTTCAGTGACATCTCCTTGATAAAAAAGTTAATGAACATTTTATGTTTCTTAATCATTCATATGTCCTTTTCTATGAATTAAATGCATGTAGCTTTTGCTAATTTTTCTATTGCATTATTTGTCTCTTCTTTATTGAATATTAAACATCCTTTATATATTCTAATACTAACCAGTTAAACTGATAACTAATCAGTTAAAAGGTTTCTGTAACTCTGTAGCTTGTCTTTCAAATTTTATCATGTCTAGTTATATAGAAACTAGAAACTTGATTGTAGTCAAAATTCACAATTTCTTTATGATTTGGTGCATTTAAAAAAATCTTAATGTTTAATGTTTGTGGATACTAATAAGTGCATATATTTATGGGGTACAGGAGATATTTTGATATAGGCATGCAATGCATAACACATATCACATCAGGGTAAATGGGGTATCTGTTCCCTCAAGCATTTATCTTTTGTGTCACAAACAATTCAGTGGTACTCTTTCAGTTATTTTAAAATGTACAGTTAACTGGGCATGGTGGCTTATGCCTGTAATTCCAGCACTTTGGGAGACTGCGTCGGGTGAATCAGGAGGTCAGGAGTTTGAGACCAGCCTGGCCAACATGGCGAAACCCTGTTTCTACTAAAAGTACAAAAAATAACTGAGTGTGGTGGCACACTCCTGTAATCCTAGCTACTTGGTAAACTGAGACAAGAGAATAGTTTGAACCTGGGAGGTGGAGGTTGCAGTGAGCCGAGATCACACCACTGCACTCCAGCTTGGACAACAGAGTGAGACTCTGTCTCAAAAAATATAATAAAATAAATTGTACAATTAAATTATTATTGACATTCATCACCCTGCTGTGCTTCTCCATAGTAGTTGTACTAATTTACATCCCCACCAACAGTATACAAGGTTTCTCTTTTCTTTATAATCTCACCAGCATTTATCATTGCCTGTCTTTTGGATAAAAGCCTCTTTTACATGGGGTGAAATGTTATCTCGTTGTAGTTTTGATTTGCATTTCTCTGATGATCAGTGATGCTGAGCACCTTTTCATATACCTGTTTTCCATTTGTTTATCTTCTTTTGAGGAATGTCTATTCAGATCTTTTGCCCATTTTAAAATCAGATTATTGGATTTATTTTCCTATAGAGTTGTTTGAGCTCCTTACATATTCTGGTTATTAATCTTTTGTCAGATAGGAAGTTTGCAAATACTTTCTCCCATTATATGGGTTGTCTCTTCACTTTGTTGGTTGTATCCTTTGTTGTGCAAAAGCTTTTTAACTTGACGTGATCTCATTTGTTCATTTTTGCTTTGTTGCTTGTGCTTGTGGGATATTACTCGAGAAAATCTTTGCCCAGTACAATGTCCTAGAGAGTTTCTCCAACGTTTTCTTGTAGTCGTTTCTTAGTATGAGGTCTTACATTTAAGTCTTTAGTCCATTTTGATTTGATTTTTCTATATGGTGAGAAATAGGGGTCTAGTTTTATTCTTTCGTATATAAATATTCAGCTTCCCCAGCACCATTTAAGAGACTGTCCTTTCCCCAATATACTTTTTTGGCACTTTTGTTGAAAATGAGTTCACTTTACATATATGGATTTGTTTCTGCATGCTGTATTCTGTTCCATTGGTCTGTGTTTTTATGCCAGTACCCTGCTGTTTTGATTACTACAGCTGTAGTATAATTTGAAGTAAGATAATGTGATTCCTCCAGTTATGTTCTTTTTGCTTAGGATAGCTTTGGCTATTCTGGGTCTTTTGTAGTTCCATATATATTTTAGGATTATTTTTCCTACTTCTGTGAAGAATATTATTGGTATTTTGATAGAGATTGTGTTGAATATGTAGATTGCTTTGGCTAGTATGGATATCTTAATAATGTTGACTTTTCCAAACCATGAATGTGGAATATCTTTCCATTTTTTTTTGGTGTCTTCTTCAACTTCTTGCATCAATGTTTTATAATTTTCATTGTCGAGATCTTTCTCTTCTCTGGTTAATTCCTAGGTATTTAATTTTATTTGTAGCTATTGTAAATAGGATTACTTTCTTGATTGCTTTTTCAGATTGTTCACTATTGGCTTATAGAAATGTTACTGCTTTTTGTATGCTGATTTTATATCCTGCAACTTTGCTGAATTTGTTGATCAGTTCTAATAGATTTTTGTTGGAGTCTTTAGGTTTTCTCAAATATTAGATCCTATCATCTGCAAACAAGGATAATTTGACTTCTTCCTTTACAGTTTGGATGACCTTTATTTCTTTCTTTTGCTTGATTGCTTTAGCTAGGATTTCCAGTGCTATGTTGACTGATGGCGGTGAAAGTCGGCATCCTTTTTGCGTTTCAGATCTCAGAGGAAAGGCTTTCAGTTTTTCTCCATTCCATATGGTACTACTGTGGGTCTGTCATATGTGGCTTTTGTTAGGGTGTATTCCTTCTATACTGCTTTTTGATGGATTTTATTATGAAGGGAGGTTGAATTTTATCAGATGTTTTCCAGCATCAATCAAAATGATCATATGGTTTTTGTCCTTCATTCTGTTGACATGATGTATCACATAGATTGATTTGTGTATGTTGACCCATCCTTGGGTCCCAGGGATAAATTCCACTTGAACATGATGACCTATCTTTTTTAATGTGTTGAATTCGGTTTGCTAGTATTCTGTTGCAGATTTTTGCATCAATATTCATCAGTGATATTGACCTGCAGTTTTTTTCTTTTTTGTTTTTCTTTCTTTCTTTTTTTTTTTTTTTTTTTTTTGATGTGTCTTTGGTTTTGCTATCAGGGTAATACTGCCTCATATAATAAATTTGGAAGTATTCCCTCTTCCTCTATTTTTCAAAATAGTTTGAGTATGATTGATACCGTTTCTTCTTTAAATGTTTGGAAGAATTCAGCAGTGAAGTCATAGCGTCCTGGGCTTTTCTATGCTGGGAGGCTTTTTCTTCTGAATTTGATCTCATTACTTACTTGTTGTTACTCTGCTCAGGTTTGGCATTTCTTCATGTTTTAATCTTGGTAGGTTTTATATGTCTAGGAATTTATTCATTTCTTCTAGATTTTCTAACTTATTGGCATATAGGTGTGCATAGTAGCTATGAATGATCCTCTGAATTTCTGAGGTATGGGTAGTAATGTCCCCTTTTTCATCTCTGATTTTGTTTATTTGGGCCTTATTTTTTCCTTTGTTAGTCTGGTTAAAGGTTTGTCCATTTGTTTAACTTTTCAAAAAACCAACTTTTTGTTTTGTTGATCTTATATTTTGTTTGTGTCAATTTCATTTATTTCTGCTCTGATGTTTATTAATTATTTTCTTCTAATAATTTTGTGTTTGGTTGACTCTTGCTTTTCTAGTTCTTTGGCATGCATTGTTAGGTCCTTTATTTATGGTTTTTCTTATTTTTTGATATAGGTGCTTATAGATATAAACTTCTCTCTTAGTGCAGCTTTTGATGTATCCTGTAAGTTTGGTATATTGTGTTTCCATTATCATTTGTTTCAAGAAATTTTTTCTATTTCCTTCTTAATGTCTTCATTGACCCACTGCTCATTCAGGCGCATATTGTTCAATTTCCATATGTTTGTATAGTTTCCAAAATTCCTCTTGTTGTTGATTTCTAGTTTTATTCCATTGTGGTTAGAAAAGATGCTTGATGTTATTTCAATCTTTTTGGATGTTTTAAGACTTGTTTTGTGACATAACATATGGTCTATCCATGAGAATGATCCATGTGCTGAATAGAAGAATGTGTATTCTGAAGCTGTTGGATTTAATGTACTGTAAATATCTAGTCGGTCCATTTGGTCTATAGTGATGACTAAGCCCTATTTTTTTGTGTCTGGAAGATCTGTCCAATAGGTGTTGAAAGCTTCAGCTATTATATCATTTCTCTCTTTACCTGTAATCATATTTGCTTAATATATCTGAGTGCTCTGGTGTTGAGTGCATATATGTTAACTACTGCCAGGCTACTGCTGACGATTACTTAAGGCCCCAAAGCTCTTCTGTTAGGTTATGGTGAATGCTACCAGGCCTAGGAGTCACCCTTCAGGGCAGTGGGCTCCTTTCTGGCCAACGGCAGGTTCAGAAATGCTATCTGAAAACGAGGTCCTGGAACTGGGGACTCCAATGGCCTGCTTGGTGCTCTACCCGACCATGGCTGAATTGATACCTGATTTTTGGTTCTTATGAAGGTGCTGTGTGTGTGTGTGTGTGTGTGTGTAAATATGAATAACTGTTAAATTTGGTGTTCCGGTGTGTGTGTGTGGCAGGGTGTGATTGGTGGAGGCTTCTATTCGGCTATCTTGCTCTACCTGACTTCCCAATCTGATTGGTACTTTTTTGAGAAATAATTCCATATTGCTGAGTCATAGATATATTCCCTTATATTTCTTTCTTGTAAAAGTTTTGATTTTGATTTTTATCTTTTATATATTTATTTAATCTAGAATTAATTTTTCTGTGGGTTAAAGTTAGAATCTAATTTTACTTCCTATATGAAAATCATTTGTGGTGGCACATTTAATACATAGTTCATAGTTTCCTCATACATTGGTAATGTCAGTCCTTTTTAAATCAAGTGTTCATGTGACTCTGTTTCTTGGTTCTTCATTCCATGTCATTCTATCTCACCCTACCCAACCCTAGCTGATTTCATGCCATTCCACTCCACTTCCGTTCTATTCCACTCCACTTCTTCCATTCATTCTACTTCCATTCCACTCTATTCCATTTCATTCCATTCCACTTCCATTCCATTCCATTCCATTCCACTCATTCCATTCCACTCCCATTCATTCTACTCCCTTTCCATTCCACTTCCATGCCATGCCATACCATGTCATGCCATTCCATTCCATGCCATGCCATGCCATTCCATTCCATTCCATTCCTATTCATTCTACTTCCATTCCATTCCACTTCCATGCCATGCCATACCATGCCATGCCATTCCATTCCATGCCATGCCATTCCATTCCGCTTCCATTCATTCTACCTCCATTCCATTCCTCTTTGGCTACCTATTCCTGGGTCATTCTTAGTTGCTATTGTTTAAGTATTATATCTTATGGGAGTGTACTTTTGGTGATTTTTAAATGTATCTGTAAATTTTTTAACAGTTTTTTTCATCGAAATGTCTAATTCCCTATCCCTTGATTCTGAGAAGGCTTTAGAGACGATTTCTTTCTTTTTCTTTTTCCTTTTTCTTTTTTTTGAGATGGAGTCTTGCTCTTGTCACCCAGGATGGAGTGCAATGGCACGATCTCGGTTCACTGCAACCTCCACCTCCAGGGTTCAGGCGATTCTCTTGCCTCAACCTCCGGAGTAGCTGGGATTACAGGCACCTGTCACCACGCCTGGCTAATTTTTGTATTTTTAGTAGAGATGGGGGTTTCACCATGTTGTCCAAGCTGGTCTTGAACTCCCAACCTCAGGTGATCCACCCACCTCGGCCTCCCAAAGTGCTAGGATTACAGGCATGAGCCACTGTACCCAGCCTAGAGACTATTTCTAACTAATAGAATGCAGTGAAGGTGATGTTGTGTGACTTTCAAGGCTACCTCATAAAATGTGATACAGCTTCTGCCTGGCTGTCTGTGGCTACTTTTGGAAACCAGCCACCATACTGTGAGGAAGCCAGCAGCCAGGTGGAGGGTCGGGTTGCGGGGGAGGGGTGGGCATGTGTAGATGTTGCAGCCAACATCTCCTCTGCAGTCCCAGCCAATAGTTAATATCGACCACTGTGCAGATTAGTAAATGATCCGTTAGAAGATTCCAGCCCTGAGTAGCATTTCTAGTTTCTCCTGCTTCTTGGAGTAGAGATAAGAGATTCCCACGGAGAACCATCCAAATTATTGATTTATGAACAAAATAAATCATTGTTGTTTTAAGCAATTTAGATTTGAGGTGGTTTGTTACATAGCAATATGTATTGAAACAGTTTTCTCTTCTTATTCTTTTTCATAATTGTCTTCCCTATTTTTTTTTTTTTTTTGAGACAGAGTCTAGCTCTGTTGCCCACACTTGAGTGCAGTGGCACAGTCTCTGCTCGCTGGAATTCCACCTCCGAGGTTCAAGTAATTCTTCCGTGTCAGCCTCCCAAGTAGCTGGGGCTATAGGAGTGTGCCACCACACCCAGCTGTTGTTTTTTTTTTTTTTTTTCTGTGTGTGTATATTTTTGGTAGAGACGAGGTTTTGCCATGTTGGCCAGGCTGGTTTCAAATTCCTGGTCTCAAGCTATCCTCCCGCCTCAGCCTCCCAAAGTGTTGGGACTACACGTGTGAGCCACTGCACCTGGACTTTGTTTGCCATTCTGGAATCTTTCTCCCTTGGTATAAATTTTAGGACTTGTTTGCCAGCTTCCATGAAAAATTCTGTTGGGATTTTAATAGTAACTGTATCACAATTGCCTGTTTATTTGGAGGGGCTTAAATTCTTAATGGTATTAATTTTCTCCTTTCTAAATATAATATATCTTTCCCTTTAAAAATATTAGTGCCTTTCAATGATTTTTACTATATTTTTTCACATTTTAATAATTCACACGTCTTTCACATTTTAATAATTCATCCCTTGATAACAGCAAAGTACCTTGAACTTTTTCTATAATATTTTCTAATTGGTTAATGCTGGTTTGTAGCAATGTAATTTATATATTTTTATTTTGAACCTGTATTCAGGAATTTTTCTAAATTATCCTTTTAGTTCTAAGAGTTTTGCTTTCTCATATGAATTTTAGAAAATGATATAATTTGTGTAATTACAAATAATTATATTATTAATTATTATATGTATATAGTTATTACAACTAAATATAATTACAATTTGTAGAAGCAATTTATGTATAGTATTTTATTTTTATTTCTGGGACAAAGGAATAAAAGTGATTATAGGACATCTGTGTTTTTTTACTTTGAAAACAATGTTTCTAATATTTCATAGTTGATGAATTTTATCATAGGTTTTTAGAAACCATTTTGTATTAGGTTTAAAAACTTTCTATTCCTGGTTCTCTAACACTTTCTGTCACAAATGGGTATGAAATTTGTAAAATATTTTATCTATATCATTTGAAGTTGTTGTTTACTATTATTGAACTATCTTTGCATTTCTAGAATAAATATCTGCTTGATAATATTATTGTTTTCTGCTACATAGGGCCATGAAATTCATCAGAGAACTAGAAGTCTATTTATAATATCTGAGTTAGACAGAATTTTGATGGCATTTGATGAATCAATCACCAGTGGCTTGATGATTCTTTTTGATTCCCCCTATAAATCTAAATCTTATAGATGGCATTGAGTACTTCTATCAGCAGGTACGTAAGGTCTCCTTATATCTCTTTTAGTGATGTTAAAATTGGTCAGATTTAATTGGCTACTGATAATCATTGACCAGAGCCATTATTTCACTGTTTCAAAGTGGTTTCTATTTTTTTAACTTGGAATTTTTCAAAAAAATTTTCTTCTTCTTCTCTTTCTTGCCCTTCTCTTCCTTTCTCTTCTTCTACATTTAAATTTGCTCTGAAGTAGAATTTATTTAGGAAATGGAGGGCAAATTCTTGATTGTTTTTTCCTCTTTATTTTACAGTTTCCAAATAATGAGTTACTTCCCTAGCGCTCTCCAGAGGTCATCAATATTTTATTTATTTATTTATTTATTTATTTTATTATACTTTAAGTTCTAGGGTACATGAGCACAACGTGCAGGTTTGTTACATATATATACATGTGCCATGTTGCTGTGCTGCACCCATCAACTCGTCAGCACCCATCAACTCATCATTTACATCAGGTATAGGTCATCGATATTTTAAAAAATACTATAAATTGTTATGGATTTTTAAAATGATCTATATGTTTCAATCAATGGCAATGGAGGATTCTTTTTATGCTCAAATTGTCCTGTCTTTGGCCAGTGGAAGTTCCTTCACATGGGCTCCCTAGACCTCTTGATGTAACTCTAGGATACTTGGTATCTCTCTTTTCTGCTTGTTCCAGGATCATCTTATTCTGATTTAAATTTTGATGCAATTTGCTTAAACATTTGCTTGTTATCAAAGGCATAGCTGAAAAGCAAAGCATATTCAAGAAGCCTAGCCTTTCGCACTACCGCTATATGTACCTGTGTTTTTGCAGTTATAAACAAATACACACAGTCTTTTTCTCTCGCATCGTTTCCTAAATAAAAGGTAATATGCTACACATGCTTTCTGCTCCTTGCATTTTTAAAATTAATATTTTCTGATAATCACTTTGGAGCAGTATCAGATATAATTTTATTCCGTTTTATAGCTGCATAATACTCCACTTGGAGTAGGGTACCATAGTTTATATGATTAACTACATATAGATGGACATTTGCATTTTTTTCTAGTCTTTTACTATTAAAAATAGAGCTTCAATAGCTACTTTGTTCATATCATCTTATTTTTTTTCCAGTGTGTCTTTGGAATTTCTAAGTAAAAGGCATATATAATTTTGCTAGACATTTAAATATTTCTCAGCATAGGAGTTGTACAATTGAAATATATACCAACAAGTATTAAAGTCCCTGGTTTTACCTCACCAGTACAGAATACATTTATTTGTTTGTATAGTATATTAAATATACTTATGTATATTTAATAATTATATATGTAATATCTCTGGGTGTGTTTGTATATACATATTTTTCAAACTTTGGGGGGTTTTCCAATATAATCGGTGAGAAGTTCTGTTCAGCTGTAGTTTGACTTTTCATTTTTTTTATTAGCAAAGTTGAATGACTTTTTACACATTTAAGAACCAGTGTGGTTTTTCTGTGAAGTCCTGTATCTCCTGTGCCTTTTGCTATAAAATTGTTGGGCTTTTCTTTATAGGAGTTTTTTACATATTTGGGTTGTTACCTTTGTTGTGATATAGGTTGCAAATATTTGCCCCTGTTTGTCAATTTGCTTTTTAGTTTGCTTATGCTGATTTGCTAAATTTTTTTTTAAAAAACATTACCTCTGGTCTTTAAGTTGTCCCCCTCATCATTCTGCCGTTCTAGCCTTATGAATGGAAACCATTTCATTTCCTTCTGACCTCAGCAATCATGATCACCAGCAAAGGAATGTTTTTAAAGCGCCAAGTATAGAAAAGGCAGGGAAGAGCTCATTTTTATCAAGCAGTTGTGCATTGGGCTAGGATCTTCAGGTCCAGTAAGAAACCTACTTTCTCATGAACATCGGGGGCTCTGGAGAATCCATGTTGGACATTCAGCCTCAGAGGAGGCCCATTGATACTGGACATCTTATTGGGTGGAAATCCCAAACATCTGCAGGGTGGCCCACTGTTTTCACCCTGTCTTTGCACTGTCTGCTGTATGTAATCATCACATGTGAACTGTTCAGAGCAGCTAATGGGTGTTCCACCTTACAGATGAGGACACTGTGCTAAACCCCTTGCTAAATGTCCCTCTGTGACTGAGGCAGGCTACCAGATCATGGCTTCTGGCCTCTCGGGCACCATTTGTCTCTGTTACCTCCCTCCTGCTCTGAACTGCAGTCAAGGAAAGTGAAAATGAAACAAAGTGAGTGGTTTCTGAAGAGTGTCCTACCCAAGGAGTAAGTTTTCCAGAGGCTTAAAATAAAACTAATGCAAAGACCAAGTTCAAATTGAGATTAGCACAGAAAAGAAAGCAAAAAAAGCTCATTTGAAAGAATTTTTTTTTTTTTTTTTTTTAATGTCATGGTTAGAAGAGGGAGGGAGAAAGGCTGTCCAGCTGTGGCCCAACAGTATTTCCAATGCTTCCTCCTGG
>NW_012103920.1:2976547-2997396 GCF_000951045.1 Mandrillus leucophaeus
TTAGAAGAGGGAGGGAGAAAGGCTGTCCAGCTGTGGCCCAACAGTATTTCCAATGCTTCCTCCTGGAGCTATTCCTTTAACTGCAGCTGATCACAGAAAAGAAAGCAAAAAAAGCTCATTTGAAAGAATTTTTTTTTTTTTTTTTTTAATGTCATGGTTAGAAGAGGGAGGGAGAAAGGCTGTCCAGCTGTGGCCCAACAGTATTTCCAATGCTTCCTCCTGGAGCTATTCCTTTAACTGCAGCTGATCACACTGGTCTGGCAAGTGAGATGGGGTTGCAGTGTGGCCTAGGCTCTTGATGTTCAAAATATAAGTCACTTAAAGTGACGTTTGGGGAGAACTGGGGCTTCTTCCGGTCTGTTTCTTCATTCTTCTCTTTCAGCTCAGGGCAGAATAAAGACGAGTAGGCAGCTCCTGGGTAACAGAATTCTCTGCCTTGGGAGGAAGGTGAGCAGGACACTGGTGTCCTGGAAAATTCCCCTGGCTGGCCAACTCCTCCTTGTAGAATAAATTCCATTCCCAAGGCCTTCATTAAGCCCCCTTTGTTCTGAGCTCCCTGGCTGTTTCTGGCTTTATCCCTGCAGAACCAGTGACAAAACAAAATGAAGCAAAACTTAACTCGGTGTCCAACATACTTGTATACGATAGATACTGGGACAAAAGTGGTAAAATTCAGTCAAACTGACCTGTAAGCATTTATCCTTAAATTGCTAGTTTAACTAACTTCTTCCCTAAAATCTCTGATTTTGCCTCCACAGATAGTCGAGTTGAGGAAACCATTTTATGTACTCTGTATCATTTTATGATGTTCTTAAAATGTTTATCTCAATAGCTTTTGGAACTGAAAACAAAATCTCTGATTCTTTCTCTCTTTCACCACCCCACCCCTGGGAGATATTTTCAGCTTTCTGATTTATTTTCCTTTTAATAAAATATTGAATGCCATTTTCCCTAATTATTTCTTATTGAATGTACTCCTTAAGTCCCCTTTTTTCAAATAAAAAGAATAAAACCGACCATGTAATACGACAATGGTTCTATCACTACTGATAATTATACATTTTGTTCTCATTGTAATTGCCCTGGTTTGAACTGTGCTTATTTTAGCAGAAAGCGTTCATTATTTTATCAACAACTGGCAGACCCCGCTGGTATTTACTGACTTTTCTTTAACCAAAACAAGGATTATAGCTCCTATCCATGGCTCAGCTGCTAAATCTTTGCTAAGAAATTTGGGAACCCCTTTTGAATGAAACACTGTACAAAGCTTTAAGCACTCTTTGCAACTGAGTTGTATTAAATGATAGACAAAAAAAGCCCTCTGAAGAATTGGTGCTTAATTACAACTTAATTAGCATAATTATGCATGCTAATAGCATCTCAAATGAATAGCAGTTGTCAGGAGGTTGGGACCATCTGTAAGAATGTCGGATTAATACATCATTTTTTATTTCTAACAACGCTGTAACTCTTTCCCTGAAAGTGATTTTCATTAATCAAGTTCATTTTTATTATATAGAAAATTTGGCATTTTTCATTATGGGCCATTATCTGTTTCCCCATGCAGCCCTAATACAATACTAATGAGCCCCCGTGTGGCTGGCCCACATTGACAATGGTGGTACAGGTGTATTATTATAATTGTTACAAACAGCACATTGTACCTCTGGAGTAGTGGAGTTCTAATCTCTGGGCACCCGCGTTTCCACTTGGTACCTCCCCGGGGCCTAGTACAATTTTCAGAGCTTTATGAAAAACATACATGTTTGTGGTTACAAAGAAGCTATTTAAAGAGAAAGTGGCCCGTGATTACCTGCCGCGCAGAATGCTGTTTTGCTGAGAATCCCTTTTGTGGAAACAGAGAGCTTTGGGGGCCAGGAGGAGGTCTGTACCTCCACCAAGCCCTGCTCTGGGAAGGAGGGAAGCTGTGGCTGTGAGGCCTGGGTCTCCTCTGCAGAACGTCCCAGCAGGTGAGCAGATCCAGGCAGCATCACTCATTGCTAAGCATGGTCGTAAAACCGCAGGGGGAATGCGCGTCTTCATGGTTCTTAGCCCCAAGAAACCCCCCAAATGGCAATCTTGAAATTCACATCTGGATCCACCCCTACGTGTTACAGCAGGCCCCATAGATGTCTGGAAAGTCTGTCTTGTCTCTGAGCTGCCTTTTACTCTTAACTTTGGCTTTAGATTTGTTTTGAGGGTTTAATCCATGTTTCCCTCGCCAAACAAAACAGAACAAAAACCTCTGCTCACTCTGTCCCCTGATAACACATCTCTGCGGGCTCTTTTTGTTATTTGCAGAGGGGTCTCATCTGTTCCTATATTTTCATCCCAGACTGAAGCCCAGAATTGATGCCTTGGACTCTGTGAGGGGTAGGAGGGTTCTTCCATTCTTTTCACCCATTTCCAAGCTCATCCACATCGTGTCAACACAAAACAAAATGGCTCCAGCTTTCTTCCAAACCTCCATTCCGGGAGAGCAGAAACAAGCCACTGGGCTTGTAACCAAGCTCCATGGTCCAGGGGTGAATAAAGAGCCCTGCTCTTCAGCATCTGAAGCTCCTGGCAGGTTGGGGATGGAGGCTCTATTGGAGGCCAGCAATGTGTGTTTATACCTTGCATCTGCAGGCGGGAAGAGGGGTGTGGGGGAGGGAGAGTCTCCTGGCCTTGGTGGGGTCAGAGAGGATAGGGAAGGCTGTCAGTATCTCCCCCACTCAGTCTACACTGAGGGTGAGTCTATGAGACACCGCGCCAACGCCCCTATGACGGTGTGAATCATGCAGCCTACAGACTGGAGACATGCATAGGCCATTCTTAATGAAAACAATTACTCATCATTCATCTGAAATTCACATTTAACTGGGCATCTCCTATATATTTATTTAAACTTGCTAAGTGTGGCAATGGTACTCTGGAGCTACACTGCCCGGCCTAGAATCCTGGTCCTGCCCTTACAAGCTGTGTGACTATGGGTAACTTACTAAACTTCTCTGTACCTTGTCTATTCTCTAAAATGAAGACGGTACTATCTCCTTTGGAAGGTGGTTGTGAGCATTAAATGACTTTAGAAAGGTCAAGCACCTAGCATAATATATGGCAATAAGCACTCACAAAATAACATCTATTAGTATTGTCTGTTGATGACCTCTGTTTCATTGCCAAGTGTATTTTGTTTGGGATCCCCTGCCTGCCTACCTCTCTATAGTGTCAGACATTGAAAATTTCTAAAACCAAAAGCCCTTGAGTTTGGCTGATGTTTTCCTAGGTCCTCAGAATGTATGCAAAGTGTCACTTGCAGTTTAAATATAAAACAGGAAGGCAAATGTGGCCGGTGTGCCCAGCAGGAGCAAAGGCCTTGCAGAATGGTGATGCTGAGCACCTACCCACTGACTTTGGGGCCCAAGGGGTGCCCAAGCCCTCTAATTATTAGCAGAGAGATCTTAAACACACTGAGGTGACTCATTGACAGATGGAGTTGTTCACGGTCCCTGCCTCACTGGGCTGCTGGGAAGACCACCTGAGATAGGCATGGATGGCTCAGTGCCATGCCTGCAGTGTGGACAGACTCCCCAGCCCTGGGGGTAAATAGCCATGCACTCTGGAGCTGTGGCCTAGATGGCTTCTGTGTCCCCACTGCATGCTGACATACAAATTGTGTGACTTTAAACACATTTTACCTCTCTACCTTGGTTTCCTCCTCTGTAAATGCAGATCATGGTAGCCTTGTACCACTGGATGGTGATCAGATGTACTATTGTGTGCAAAGCACTCAGGACAATGCCTACCACTGTTCTCATTTTCATTGCCATGGTTCCTTATCTTCTGCAAGCTCTCCCCTTCCTTGGAGGAGGAGGCCCCAGGCCGCTTGCGACCATGAATTCCTGGCCAGGGCATCTGCAGGAGAGCTTCCTGCTCTTCCGCCTGGCTTACAGCGAGCTGCCGCTGGGAGATGCACTCCGTCCATCCGTGACAGCTCCAATCAGCCTGGAACAAAAGAGCACCAGCATTCCCCTGGCAGCCTTTGCTGGGGGTAATGTGGGGTTCTCCGGAAGGTCACGGGCATTCTATTCTAGTTGTTTATGGAATGGCCTGCTTTGTGGTCAGGTATGCGCACACATGCACACACACAGCATGGACACTGCTCTGTGAGGGTTCGGTCTGCTCTTCACCCCTTCAGCAAAAGCAGTGTCACCTTGAAGAATATGGGCATGACCTAAAAGGAAGACGTCTCCCACCCCACTCAAGGAAGAAGAGACCTCGAATATTCCTGTTAAGAGGGTTGAGAGTACAACCCATTGAAAAAAACCTGAGCCCCTTGTTAATTGCCTCCTGTTCACACCATCCTCCATTCAGGCATCACAAATTCTTCTAGCAAACATTTAATGAGAGTCCCTTTTCTCTGAAAACTGGCTTATGGGGTGGGGCTCAGAGGGGATTGGGGTTTTGGTCCTCAGCGGAGCTGTCACCTAGTGAAGGAGACACACAGTGCCTGAATGACATGGAGGAGGAGGGAAGGGTCGAGGGGCTGGAGGAAGCTGGGAAAAGCGGCAGGCCGAGGGGGTTACTGAGAGGGACAGTTGGTTTTGTATAGAGGGACTTGATTACTGTGATCCTGTCCTTGATTTTAAAATGCACACATCCTTCAAGCCAGCATGTCCACTCCTGGAAATTTATGCTTCAGACCTGTATACGACTGTATTTGTTCAGCACAGATTTTTAGAAACAAAAGACTGGGAACAACGGGAATGTTCATTAATAAGAGAAAAGTAAATAAAAGATTGTATATTCGAAACATGGGACATTTTGAAGTTTTGAAGAAAAGAATGAAATGGATTCCCTGTGGGAAAAAAAAAAAAGGAATAAAGTGGATCTCTTTACGGTGACATGAAAAGATCTCAAAGATCTTTTGTTGAGTGAAAAACACCACAGGCAATATAATGAGTATGGAATGTTTCCTTTGTGGGAAAAAAATGAAGATATAGGGAATCCCGTTAATAGTGCCTGCGTTCGAGGACAGGGCCTGGGGTTTGGGAGTGTGATGGAGTAATTTGCATACTCTATTGATGTGTTTTTATATTTTCCCCATCTGTGTGTATGAATTTTTCAACTGAAGGGAAAGAAGAACAGAAAAAGAAATCTCTCCTCTGCATTGTGGCATAGAGAAGGTGTCCCTGGCTTGTGGCCAGGTTGGGGGTATCGGGGCACACATTCATAGCCCTACAGCCTGAAAGAATCCTCCCACGCCTCTTCTGGAAGATGCTATAATTTGTCAAATCCCATAGCTAGTAGAACCACCTTATGGCTAATTTTCCAGTATCATTTTGTCTCATAGGAAAAGTTGACTAAAAGCCTCATTTGAATGAAATTCGCACCTCTCTGTCTTGTTACTAGAACCGAAGTTGATTAAGGTAGAAGAAAACAAACTGGATTTCTTAAAAGAGCCATAGCAATTCGAACCAAGAAGCATCTCTTCTTAAGATTCCCTGAACAGAAGAAATGAGCACATTACAATCAGTTCTCATTAATAAGAATCCTTCATTTCGCTGTGACCCCTGTGAGCCTGGATGCAGTGAGTATTGAATTTGTTCTTTGGAATTGGTGGAAGAAAACTGAACAAAATCTCAGGAGCCCTGGGTTCCTGTCCCAGCTTGGGCAACGTGTGTGCAATTTGGTGTGGGTCACCTTCCCTCTTGGGCCCCAGTTTCCTCATTTGTGAAGGGGAGGGCTACTCAGCCCTCCCAGGACATTTCAAGTCTGATATCTCATAGTTTTACAACACTAAATGAAGGCAGAGAGAAGAGGTGGAGGAGAAAATTCCCTAGCCATGGAAAACAAGATGGTGCTACTGGCTGTGTCTGCCTGAGTATACCTCCTAGACTATGTTTTGAGGGGAGATCATAAATATTAGGATAATTTAAACAACACTGAATTCAAACAGCTCTTGAAGGTTTTCCAGCTCCTCAGTGTTTTTGTTCTTCCCTATGCCCCACCCCTACACTGGCATTTCCACCCAGATAGGTATAGTTGCTCCAGAGCCCCATCCTCTGAGTTGTCCTGGTTATACCCATTCAATACTGGTTCTAAGTCCTGCAGAAAATCACTGACCTCCTCTGGGGTAAGTAGCCTCTTTCTACTTTTGTGATAATGCTCTTTGGCTCCTGCTACCAGGGCTGGCTTCTAAAAACCAGGATTTTCTAGCTCCAGAGTCCATAAGTTTCCTAGCTGGTGTTTTCCTACTTTATATCGTATTACTTAAAAAAAAAAAGGCAGAAAAAAATTATTTAAAGTACTTACAGAAGGCAGTGGTGGGGATGGGGGAGTGGCAGTGCTATTCATTAGAGCTCCTATAGAGTAATCAAGTCTCTTCATTCCAAAGAGTGTTATTGCCTAGGAATTAATATTAGATCTGATTTTGAAATAAGCCTAATGATGATGACTTTTGGGGGGCCTATATTTTTTGCTGTCTTGCATAAAACCCTTTACTCAACTTGGCATGTGGAAGTTAAAAATATGAATTCTACCCTTAAAATCATAGTTATACCCTTCTTGTTAGCTTATTATCAGGCAGAAAAGGTAATTGTACACAAGGACCACAATTAGAGAGGCGAAGTTAATGTCATTTCAAATGTTGCTTTTGAAATGAAATAGCCATCCAGGCACAGATGTATATATTTTCAGAAGGCCTTGGGTTCATCAGAAATAGGAGAGCTTGGAAGCACGGACTCTCTGGAGCCTTTAGAGGTTTTTCTGAGAGGCTGGCACTGGGTGCGATGACATGGGCATCTTGGCATATGAACATTTTGTGTAGACCTTTCTTTCTTTCTTGTCTTCTAAGCTACAGCATCCCCTCTGATAGTTTCGGCATTCCTGTCACTATTTACACATGATGAAGTTAGCAACACACACACACACACACAATGTGGTATACCCTGTATTTGTTGTCTATTGCTGTGTAACAAATCACTCGAAAACAGGAAACATTTTTGATCTGAGTTTCTGTGGGTCAGGAATTTGGGAGTGGCTTAACTAAGTGGTTCTCTTTTAGGATCTCTCTTGACTCTCATTTTTCTCCCTTTTTCTATGCCCACAGTTTTCTCTCTGCTTGAAATGCTTTCCCTTGTCTTCCTTTATCAAGTGGCAAGTTTCTATTCATCTCACAAAACCCTGATTAAAAACCCATCCTCTTTTTTTTTTTCTTTAATCTCCCTTGCTCTCCTGGGCAGTTAGATTTTACCTCTAGAGTCCCATGACATTTGGACATCCCTCTATTAAGACGTTACCTGCTGATTTTTTTAAATGTCTGTGCATGATGGCCAAACCTGTGGGGACCAATATGGTAGCCAGCAGCCCCAGGTAGCTATTTAAATATAAGTTGAAATTAATTAAAATAAAATATTAAATTCAGCTCTTCAGTCACACTAGCCACAATTTAAGTACCCAGTATTCACACATGACTGATGGCTACTGTAATGGACAGTACAGGTTGAGAACCTTTCTATCATCATAGAAAGTTCCATTGGACTGTGCTGGTCTAGAGTGTTAGTTCTTTCAAGTTAGGGGGTGATATGGTTTGGTTGTGTCCCCCCTACAAATCTCATCATGAATTATAATCCCCATAATCCCGACTTGTCCAGGTAGGGACCCAGTGGGAGGTGATTGGATGATGGGGGTGGTTCTCCCATGCTGTTCTCTTGATAGTGAGTGAGTTCTCAAGAGAGCTGAGGGAGGGACCCAGTGGGAGGTGATTGGATGATGGGGGTGGTTCTCCCACGCTGTTCTCTTGATAGTGAGTGAGTTCTCAAGAGAGCTGAGGGAGGGACCCAGTGGGAGGTGATTGGATGATGGGGGTGGTTCTGCCATGCTGTTCTCGTGAGAGTGAGTGAGTTCTCACGAGAGCTGAGAGAGGGACCCAGTGGGAGGTGATTGGATGATGGGAGTGGTTCTGCCATGCTGTTTTCGTGATAGTGAGTGAGTTCTCAGGAGAGCTGAGGGAGGGACCCAGTGGGAGGTGATTGGATGATGGGGGTGGTTTCTCCCATGCTGTTCTGGTGATAGTGAGTGAGTTCTCACGAGAGCTGAGGGAAGGACCCAGTGGGAGGTGATTGGATGATGAGGGTGGTTCTCCCATGCTGTTCTCATGATAGTGAGTGAGTTCTCATGAAAGTAAATGGTTTTATAAGGCAGTTCTCCCTGCTCTTGCTCGCTCTCACTCGCCTGCCTCCATGTAAGAGGTAGTCCTTCCCCTTCTGCCATAATTATAAATTTCCTGAGACCTCCCCAGCCATGCAGAACTGTGAGTCAATTAAACTGCTTTTCTTTATAAATTACCCAGTCTCAGGTATGTCTTTATCACAGTGTGAAAAAGGACTAAGAGAGAGGGCATGTTTTGTTCGTTCAAAAATCTTTTTTTTTGGTGACTTAAAATAGCAAATATTTGACTTGTTCACCTCTGTATTGCCTGGATCTGGGATAGTGTCTGGCTGAATAAATAAACTAGAAAAGTGGTTTCTGGAGGGTCTGAGAGTCTTTATTATTCGACAAATACTGAGTTTTCCTGCTATGCCATACATCGCATATCTGGTCACTGAGCCTGAATGAGAAAGGGGTAACATGGCAGACAGCATCGGTTAATTGGTTTTACCTCCATTATAATACCCTTCTTAGTGCCACCTTCCAGCTAGAGGTGAAAAGGTAACACAACGCAGTGGCCACCAAGAAGTGTAAGTATACATTGGCTATGAAATTCCTGGGAGTTCTTTCATTTTTCCAATATTAGTCTTGTCACAATGACCTTTCTTTTTGCCAGATGATAAAATGTTCCCCTTTCTTCTTATCCCTACTGAAGTGTAGGTATGATGGCCAGAACGGCAGCCTCTATTTTATTTCATGAGGTGATAAGTTAACACAATAAAATAACCATGCAAATGATGAAGAAAGGTGTGGTATAATGTCGTGGAGACTTTGCGTGGGCTGTAGACCACGTTTCTCCAGGTTTTTGTAGTGTGAGGAACAAGTACACTCCTGCTTTTAAAGATTGTAGTAGCTGGGTTTTATATCACTTGCAGTCAAATGCAATTCTAACACACAGCAGAATGAGTAGAAACCCTAGTCCTTCCTAATCTGAAGGTATGGAGGATTCTTCTTGTAAGCATAGGCTTAGAACCTCCAGCTGTGTGGAATGCAGCAATGAAAGGCAGAAACATTTCTGAACAAGTGGTGAAATCAAGAATTGGAGATGGAGCTGCCCCCAGAAGGCACTGGAACACAGCTCTCGGGCTTGGCTGGCATGGTGCTCCATGTGGTTGCTCCAGTCTCAGAGTCTTCTGGGTGCTTGTGAAGTGACATCACTGGAGTTGTTTCCGAAGGGTACTCCAGAGCACCGGTACCCATGCTGACCAATGGGATGTGTGAAATTTGTGAAACACGCCATCACGTTAGGGAGGTTCACGCCAGCTCTGGACACCAGGCAGTCCTTTCCAGCTCTAACCTGCTGCAGTGGCTAGAAATGAGTTGGACAGTTTCTGGGATAACTTTTGACCCCTTCACTTGGCATAGTTTTCATGTATACTTTTGACTTAAAGTGAGCCAGAAAAAAAAAAAAATACTGTATTCTGATACACTGAAGTTTGTCAATTGATGAGGGTTCCAAAGATAACATTGCTTTTATCTCATCCGGGTCTCTTGTGGACCACATTTTAATGTGCCAGTTAAGTGTTTAAATAATGAGTATGGTGTGCTTATCGTCCTGGGTATACAAACACTTGTTGAGATGAAATGGAAAGGACAAACAGTGGAAGCTGTCAAACTCCATGCTTGGCAACTCTGTTGTTTGGCCACTGGTTTGGAAGGCTTTGAACCCTTAGTCGGCCTCTAACAGCAGATTGACAACAAGCTAGATTTCCATCAACATACTCCTGATTTGCCAGTATTTTGAGCAATAAATTGCTAGCTAATAAATTTCCCGTAGCTTCCTTTGTAAATGCCAGCGAAAGCCCTAAACATTCCGTGTAGATTTAATTACACATTTAGTGTTTCTGTAATTTTGAATTAATTACATGCCAAGCAGATTTATGTTCTATGTACTTAATAAACCTCCGTAAGTGCCCTTTTAGCAATCAATTGGTATTTAGGACCTGGTTTGGTTTTTAAAAATAATGGTTCACGTCGCTGGGTCTTGTTGTTCCTTCCATATGTTTGGGTGTTGATAGAATTAGAGGCACCAGATGTTGGTACTGAAATGAAAACAGAGTCGCTGTTGGATAGTGGGGTTCAGGGTATTGGGTGAGGAAGGGGGGATGAGATCATATTTGGATGTCAGAAAGCCGGATCATCAGCTTAATCAGCAGGTTGGAGTTTGGTCATTTGTCTGGGACCACGGTGTGGTAGGAGCAGATGCTGCACTTTGGGAGCAGAGACAGGTCGCGAGAGAGGCACAATGTCTTTCCCATTTCCAGGTGGTTGGTACCTTGATGGTCACTAGGGAGAGTTTTGTTTCTGAAGGTAACTGTCAGGTAACTGAAGTCAGCTTGTTGTATTCTTTCTCAGGGCAATCTTCTTTCCAAGCTCATTGGGAATCTTACTGTATTTATTGGGGTACCCAGCACTGTGCTAAATGTATATGAGTCTTGTCTTAATGTCTTGGTGGATTTTCATGGAAGCCCTCTGGGGTGGGCACATGAGCTGGGGGGATGTTTTACAGATGAGGAAACTGAGATCTAGAGAAGCCAAGTCACTTGCCCGGTGAGGAAAGGGTGGAGTTGGGCTCCAGAAGGGGCCAGATGGGCCTCACTCACTTTGTCGTGAAGCATTTGTTCCTATGAACAGAATACCAGATGTTTGTCATTCTTAATTACATTTTTATCTGAAGCTGTTTTTTTTTAACCCCTTGTCTTAGTCTGCTCAGGCTGCTATAACAAGCAACCATAGACTAAGTGGCTAAATAACAACACACATGTATTTCTTCCATTTTGGGAGGTAGAAGTTGGAGGTTAGGAGGCCAGTATGGGCAGACTCTTGGTGAGGACCCTTTTTTTCTGGTTTGCGGACAGCCATTACCGTCTTGCTCTGTCTGCTTATGGCAGAGCAGGAGCAACTGAGCTCTCTGGTCTCTTATTATAAAGGCACTCCTCCCATCCTGGGGATTCCACCCGCATGACTGCATCTAAACCTAATTAACTCCCAAGGGCTCCATTTCCAAATGCCATCACTGTGGGGATTAGGGCTTCAGCATATGGATTGGGGCAGGAGGTAGGGGCAGATTCAGCTCACAACACTCCTGAATGGGCTGATGCAACTCAAGCTGAGGGGAGAAACCAGAATCTTTCTGGTTTGCGTGACCATCACACTAGCAAGCATTGCAGTAGGTACTGTGGAGGCACATCTCAGTAGGGAAACAGCCACCTTATTTCATAGAAGCCTGTAGGAGAACTGCTCCTTTGGAACACAACTAGAAGAGGCAGCCCTGTCCTTTGTATGTGAATATACAAGTTGAGTGACTGGGGAATGGAGGCAGGTCCGGGTGATGAGGAAAGGGCGCCTGTGAAATGAAAAAGCAGTTCCTCAAAGTAGGATTGAAATTCCACATGTAACAGAGTCACGTCAGTTCTCCCTCTGCAGGGCCAACATCTGATTTCCCCTGTCGTCAAGAGGTCATGAGGCTGGTTTACTGGTGCGGGATAAGGGACACTGCACTGTCACGAGGATGTTCTTTCTCTTTCTCGGTTTGGGTGAATGTTGTGCAGGCAGTTTGTATCCACCTGAGCTCTGCTCTCTATGTCCTGCAGAAAAATGCACACTGTCAGCTCCTCTCCTGTACCACCTTTACCATTACCGATGGCAACTTTGAAATGGAGCTATGTTAAATAAAAGGAAAACTTCCCATTTTTGTCTATATTCTCTCTGTATCTGAAAACATAGCCAGGCCTGTGAAATTAAACAGTAACATAGCACACAGCCGTCATTATTGCTAGATAATTGACTACATATCCCGAGTGAAACGAGGGTGGTTACAGAATGGTAAAGTCAATCATGATTTATTAATGGTGGTTACAGAGCATAACAGAGCAATTTATAAATTGAATTTTTAAATTGAACAACTTTCTATTTATATTTTTAAGGCAAGAGGCAGGGTATATGGGGTAAAACATGTGACATTTAGCTGGTGATGCTGTGTGCTTGATTTTGAGATTTTGTTTTTAATTGAGTTCTTTATTAGGTCAACTTTATAATGTGCCTTTATCGTGAACCTTGTTCCTTTGAGTGAAAGCTGCTAAATATGCTAATTATCTCCAATCTGATTTGGGTGAGTGGATATAGTAACTATTAGTGTCTTTATGTGTTCCATAAGGTGTATTTTATTCACACATATATGTGTATCTTTAAACATCAGAAGAGTACATGTTCAAATACATGAAAAGAGATGTTAGAAATAACTGGAGGAAGAACAGAGCCATGTAAGCTAAGCTCATGAGACATTTAAATCATGACGTGTTTCATTTTTACTGGTCCTGAACTGAGAAGAGAGAGATTACTGAAAAATAAAGAAAAAGATGACTGATATCAGTAATCTATCAGTAATCTCATCAGAGGATGGTTTTAGGCTTTGCTAGTTTTTGAATGCATTTAAACTTTTCTTTCTATTTTTAATTCTTGTGGGTACATAGTAGGTGTATTAGGTCCATTTTCACACTGTTACAAAATATACTACCTTTATAAATTACTACAGGGTAATTTATAAATAAAAGAGGTTTAATTGACTCACAGTGCTACATGGCTGGGGAGGCCTCAGGAAACTTACAATCAAGGCAGAAGCCAAAGGAGAAGCAAGCACCTTCTTCACAAGGTGGCAGGGGGTGAGAGAGACAGAGAGAGAGAGAGATCAAGATGGAACTGCCAAACACTTTTAAAACCATAAATTCTCACGAGAACTCACTCATTATCATAAAAACAGCATGGGGGAAACTGTCCCCATGATCCAATCACCTCCTACCAGGTCCCTCCTCTGACACATGGAGATTACAACTCGAGATGAGATTTGGGTAGGGACACAGAGCTAAACCCTATCAGTAGGTGTACATATTTATGAGATACATGAGATGATTTGATATGGGCATGCAATGCAATGTGAAATAAACACATCATGGAGAATAGGGTATCATTACCCTCAGCCTTTTAATCTTTGAGTTACAAACAATCAAATTAGACTCTTTATTTAAAAATGTACAATTAAGTTATTATTGACTATAGTCACCCTGTTGTGCTATTAAATAGCAGGTCTTGTTCATTCTTTCTAACTATTTTTTTGAATGCATTTTTACCTTTAAGTTGGACGTTTAACTTCATGCCATCAGTTAGCAACAATCATTTAACTTATTGGAGGCCAAGTGAATTTGATACATTATTTATTTTCAGATTAAAAAGTTCGTAACAGGATTACCGAGTGGACTAAGACAGAACCATTTGCGAGCTTAAGAACACTCTGTTTTTTTCCATGTGTCCTGTTGGCATACACTTTCTCGGTTGTGGGAAATCCTTTTTCTTCCATGACTTCATAGCACTTGAGACCCTTGATCATTTGCATTCCAAGTCACATTTTTACCTATAAGGTTCCTCACTAACTGATCCAGAAGTAAAAATGACCTCTGTGGTAGGGCACTTTTCCCTGGTTTGCCTGTGTCATTTTGTTTTTACCACCATGTGGCTTACCTAGTTCTCACTACCTGTGCTCTGCTCTATGGAACTGCCTGAAAGACACAAAGCTGGAATCAGTGTCTCCTCTCACCCCTTTTGAATAGTTCTTCACAGCTACTTGCAGGCAGTACAAACCATTTTGCTCTTTCACCTCCTTCCCCAAATACCCTTTATTTGCCTGATGTTTGGGTCCCACAAATGCTTGGTGTTTTATGCAGATGTTGCCTCGTGCATGATAAATACAATGGGTGACTGCACATCTGGATTCCTGCAGATCCTCTGCTCAGAGACCATGCCCTCCCATCAGCTACTCCTCTCTGCTAGGAAATCAGCAGTGGGCCCTTCCCTTTCTGTGTTTCCATTAATTTTTCCTTCAGCACATCTGATTTCGATTGCAGAGTCTCTGGGTAGAGCTCTGATTAGCTTTTCTCTTGGAGTCGGTCCTCTTGTTGCTTACAAAACGAGTGCAAATCATGAAAACGATCCTAAACCAAATCCACTAGCGGGAAATGGTGTGGGGGAGGCGAATATTGTGGTGGGGTAATACATATTTGAAAACTCGCTGAGTTGGATGCTGTTTGCCAGAGATTCTGCATAAACAGTGGTGATTGTCAGGACGTATCTTTCTTGCAGTATTTCTGCTGGGAACTATTGGGCAGGCCATATCTGGAAGATTTCTTCCCTCTCCTAAAAAAAAAAAAAAAAAGAAAAGAAAAAAAAAAAGAAAAAGAAAGAAAACGCATCATCTCTCTGCAGCATCCTACTTCTAGCTTCTCCTGCCCACTCAGTATGGACTTGGAATTTTGGCCCCAATCAAACCTTTTGTGTCTTTTAACACAATGGCTGGGCCCCTCTGAGGAGGGATGGGATGAGAGACAATTTTATGCATTGTGTCAGTGTTCCATGATTGGGTCAAGAGTACGTCCCTTAGAATAAGAAAAATAGCTTACGGATGAGAACAAAACCATCATTTCAAATCCCCACACAGTCACCCCCACCCACCGTGGTTGGGGCTGACATTTGGGAGCGCCTGGTCTTGGGAAGGAGCACAGTGCTGAACGTGCACTCTGCTAACATTCCGGGTTGGAGGGAAACAGATCTCCCCACCAGCTCTTCTCTGCTCCAGCCGAACTTCCTGCATTGGTCATAAATATTTAAAGCTGCAGTCAAAAAAGTTTACAGGTGGGGAGGTAAGGAAACCGAATCATGTCTGCAATGCCTTCTGTGTCCTGGGGTCTGCCTGGTCTATCCTTCAGAATAAGGTCAGCGGCTCATGGCTGAGGAGGAACAGATGGAGGCCTTCAGAGCAGGTCCTTATCCCTAAGGAAAGCTGTTAGCCCCCGTGAGGTGCACGAACCTTTCATTTTACTGTTCTGATTCTGCTGAGAGAGGGACGGGGAATAGATCCTCGGAAGGAAAGATTTGGAAGCAGCTATTTTACATCCATGCTTTGGAAACCTTGGGTCCACAAGCTTATTCTGAGCACTTGGGCTCTGCCCAGCTCTGTGCAGGAGATGGGGGATGTCGAACTCAAAAGGCACAAGTCCTCCCCTCCAGTAACTCACTTCCAAAGTACAAGGTGGTATATGCTCCAACACAGCGCACTGGAGGTTTATCAAGATATGTGCCAAGTGCTATAGGGGCTTAAAAGGCTGATTCATTCATCCAACCAACCAGGATAAGTAGCTACTATGCGTAAGGCATTGGGCTGGTCTCTGTGGGTGGGGGTCAAAGTTGAGAAAAAAAGACAGGTTCCTGCCTTCATAGGTCTTATAATAAAGTAAGGGTGGTGGTGAAAAAGTTATGGGAGAAATAAGGCTTCATCTAGGGAACTACCTTTGTTGGATCTTGAAGGATGCACAGGAGCTTTTCAGGTAAAGTGGATGGTAATTGAAGAGAGGACATTCCTGGCAGAGGGAAGTCAAGAGCAAATGTGTGCAAGTGGCCTGCATGACTAAAGTCGGTAGAAATTTCATGAGTTTCCCCAGACACATGAGTACCCAACAGGCAAGAACCTTGAAGACCAAAAAATACACTTTGGATCTCATCCAAGCTGAGGACTGGTCCAAGACTGTGTTTACTCAGAGATCAGGGCATGTTTTCCTAATATTTCCACCCAGTGGAAACCCCTTTTTCTAATTCTCACAAATACCCTGTATGTTACTCACTATGTTATGAAAACACTGGGCTCTGCTCCACCCTGACACAGAAGGCAGAACTCCTCACTGGGGAGGGGAAGGGAATTGTCTCCGGTCTTGCTTTGTCTGTGGAGCTGACGCTACCTTACCCAACGCTCTAGATGGGTAGTGGCAAGGGGTCTTCTGACACGAAGGCTGTTGTCTGAATTCTGCAAGAACAAGGCTCAGCAATGAAAGTTGCATAAGTCCTGGCTCTGGGGTAAAAAAAAAAAAAAAATGGATGAAATTGCAAGTTAGTAGATTGTAGATGTCATTGTTGGATATGGGTGAGAGGCAGGCTTTATGGTGTGAGCATATACGCTGACTCAGAAGGTCCAACTCTAGCTGAGATGGGTGGCTCACTTTCACAGATAAAATTGTCCTCTGAATATAGGGATGAGTCTGAGACTTAATTTCAAAAATCCCCTTTATTCAACTCCAGTGAAACTATACTAGAATAGCAAAATATATGTTTTTATGACATGTGAAATGGGTTTTGAAGATAATCATTTTTCTGCTCTTTATCCTTTTCTTATTTGAAAAATCTATAGTCTAAGTGCATTGTAGTTTACACAGCATTCTCATATATGTATTTTTCCCAAGAACTTCTTTTTTTAAAATTTTATTTTAGAAATGGAGTCTCACTCTGTTGCCCAGGCTGGTCTCAAACCCCTGGCTTCAAGCATTCCTCCTACTTTGGCCTCCCAAGGTGCTGGGATTATAGGTAAAAGCCACCATGCCTGGCCCCAGGAACTTCTTAAAGATCGAGGTGGAGATTGATATGCCCATTGCATGCGTGAGAAAACTTGAAGATCGGAAAGATTCCATGACATACTGTGGCATGTGATTGATTTCGTTTCTCTTTTGGCTACCCTGGTTCCTCAGAATGCGTGGGATCTGTAAGAGGCTGTTAGGGATGTGAACTCTGATCTCGAATCCTAATCCATTATTTTACTGGGTGCCTTGCCCACAGTTTTTGGTGCTGACAGGGCTTAATTCCACTGTTGAGATGCTGTGGCTTCCAGGAACACATTTGTACATTGGGGAAAGCATGTGACTCTTGTCCCAAAAACAATGACTGACTCTGCAGTGGCTCCAGCTCCTGAAGGTAATCACTTGGCAGAGTAGAGGAGTGTGTTGCTGTCATTTAGTTTTATTCTTTGAAGTCACCTGCAGTAACTCAATATAGCCTGAAAGAGATTCCTTGAGACTTTGTAAATTGGCTCTTTTGATTCTTGGGTGTGTAACATTCATCCCAAACATGAATACATGGTACTCCAGCCATGCAGAGAAAACTCTTAAATAATTATTTCTCTTCTTACTCACATTTGCTCCAGACTTGTTTTTGAGCCCCTACCAATCCATTGCCTTATTTCTTGCTCTCACCCAATGTTCCAGTTCCCCATTTACCTTTCTGAGATGCTGTTCCTATAGACCATTGTGCACACACTGGGCTGCTGATGGCTCAGCTCTATTTGGAAACTCAAGAAGATGAGTTATCGCCAGTTGAAGTCAATCCTGCAGGACCTGAGACCCAAAGTTCAGTCAATACACACGCTCATTCCATTTTTAACTATTAGTTTCATGTCTGTTGTACCTAGGCCCATAGTGAAGAAGTGGAAAGGAAATCACCTCCTTTCTGAGACAGTATCAAAGGGTGCAGTCTCCAAGGTTCCCATCAATCCTGAGTGTGTCATTCTGTCTCTTCTCACCTCTGTCCACATGTACATAGTTCTTAGTTGGATACAAACTTCTAAAAGCTGTTGGAGAGTTGGGTCACCCTTGGATTCCCATGACCAGTTTGGACCTAAAGTGGAAATGATTCTATTAGAGTTGTGGAACTTTGCTATATATAGATCCCTCATGAATGGCTTAGTGCCATCCCCTTGGTGATGAGTGAGAGTTCACATGAGATCTGGTTGTTTAAAAGTGTGTGGACCTCCCTCTCTCTCTGTCTCTGGTTTTACTCTCGCCATGTGATATGCAAGCTCCCTCTTGGCCTTCCACCATGACTGTAAGCTTACAGCAATGAAGCTGCAAAGCAAAAGCATTTCTCTTCATGTGGGAATCATAAACACTCAGCCTCTCTGTGTCCTGTTCTACCAGAACGGAGATTGCTTCCTGAACCTCTGCTGGATCAAAGCACCTGGGTGTTGGGGGTTGAGGCAAGGGGACCAGCCCATGCCTTAGAGTGATCCCTTGGAAAACAAAATGTGGTTCCCAAGATGAGAGCCTCTCAGACATGGCTTAAAGTCAGATGAGTGATTCTGCCTAAAATCTCTGTGGGTAGGAGACCACATTCTAGGACTAAGGCCCACTTCCTAGACACCATACTTCCCTGGGCTATAACCGCAGCTAATTGCAAATCTAATGCTAAGGGGAAAATATTCAGACTCTCTTTGGTGTTGTCTTTTATTCTGTTTCTTCAAAACGATTGCCCCAGTTATGGGCAAGTTAGGAAGACAGTACAGCTTAGCAGACCCTGGTGTCAGCGTGACCTGGGTTGCAGTCCTAGTTTTACCTGTATTAGTTGTGTGACTTTAGGCTTGTGATTTCATCTCTCCATACCTCAGTTTCCTCTTTCTGAAAAGTGGAGAATATCAGCATTACCCACTTGTAAAATGGGCTGAAAACGGTCCCCCAAAGATATCCATGTTAATTCCCTGGAACTTGCAAATGTTAGCTTATTTGGAAAAAGTCTTTGCAGATGTGACTAAGTTAAGAATCTTGAGATGGAAAGATTCTCCTGGATTATCAGGGTGGGCTGTTAATGGCATCACAGGAGTCCTTATGTGAGGGAGGCAGAGGGAAGGAATGTAAAGATGAAGGTAAAACAGAGAGAAATTTGAAGATACTAGCCTTGGAGATTGGAGTGATGCAGCCGCAAGCCAAGGAATGCCAGCAGCCACCAGAAATTGAAAGAGGCAAAGAAAATATTTTTCCTGGAGTTTCCAGAAGGAACTAGCCCTGCTGACATTCTGATGTCAGCCCACTGAAACTGATTTTGGACTTATGAGCTGTAAAAGAATACATTTCTGTTGCTTAAAGCTGCCATGTTTGTGACCATTTGTTAAAGCAGCCACATGAACCTAATACATACCTTCAGAATCCTATTGACAGGGTTTAATAAAATAATGCATATAAAACATTTTTATATAGTCCTTGTCATTATGTCATTACATAGTAAGCCCTCAGTAAATATCAGCTAGTATTATGATTTTATTTTGAAACTAGGAGGAAGATTTGCATGGGACAATGGAAACTGATGGGGGACAGGGGTGGTCACAAGAGTAGGTGTCAAGCCCTGACTGGGTCATTGCCACTGGAAAGCTGAGCTTTTATTTTCTTCTTTAACGAAAGAGGCCGAGTAAGCCCTGCCCTGCTCACCTCCCCCAGTTATGAGGATCAAATGAGTTAATGAATGTGAAAGCGCCTTGCACGTCACCCGCATAAAACGTTAAGCTTTGGTTACAAAGGCTGGGACCAAGCTGAAGCAACATCATGGGGGCTGGGTGGGAGCTTTGTTCCTTTGGTGCTATGAGGTGAGATCATCTCTTTCAGCTTTTGTTCCTGCCTTTCTGAGTTCATTTGCTGGTTTTTCCCCTAATCCCAGCCCCTTCATCCCCGAGCGGAGCCTCCGATGACAAAGCTCCAATGATCCCCGTCAGCCGTGTGAGCCTTCCCTGGGGCATAGTTCTTCTTGTTTCTATTTTTAAGAGGCACAAACAAAAACAAAAACAAAAATATACTAATCTTAAAAATGATTTATAATGCCCATGATAGAGATTAGGTCGATGGATTCCAATTTAACTTTCAGAAGGGTTTGAGATGTTTCCAATGTATTTTTTAGGCCAGAGACCCATGAGATCCAGCATCAGGGTGTCAACTTAGATGAGAACAAGTCAACCCTTGTCAAATGCTTGAAAGTGGTGAATTCATCTGTAAAGATACTCAGCCTCCCAGGAAATGTGCTGTTTTAGCCTGAGTAGGCAAAGGAAAACACACAGGAGGAAAATGGGCCAGTTCTGCCCATGATTTGCTTTGATCATTGCTGTTGTTTCCTCTGCTTTGCATTCCCCAAGATGGTCAAAGGTGTGCACTGTGAAGACATCTCATTGCTGGAGGACTTGACACATTCCTCCAGTTCATTTATTCTGATCTACTTGCCCACTGGAAAATAAAGGACCTCATTCATCAGCATTTATTCATTTAAAAAATACGTATTGAAAACCCACTGCATTCCAGGCACTGTGTTAGGTGCTGGGGAGACAATGATGAATGTGATGCCTGTGGGTATCTGAAGTTTACAGCCTTGGGGGATGAGTCTTGACCAAGCAGCAACAGGGCACTGACAGACTGCAACGGAGCAGAAGGGATGCCTGGTGCTGGGAGCACATCCAGTGGTCGGGAGGTTTCTCTGTGGCAGCATGATGGAGCCAGGCCTGAGGGATGGGTAGGGATGGATTGAACCAAAAGGAGAGGGAAACACACGAGATCCAGAGAGAGCAGTATGTGCAGAGGCCCAAGGGTGGGAAAAATCACAATGTGTGTGGTGGAAAGCAGAGGAAAGAGAAGAGTTTATGATGAGGACAAAGGAGTCATTCCAGGGACCAAGATGGTGGCCTTGTTCGCCATCGCAGAGCACACACCACTTGGGGAATAAACAGTTACCTTCCCAGTCCTATTTTCCTGGAGATGCATTGTGTGAGCCGTCTGTGAGCTTGTCTGATTTCCACGTTGATCTTGACTGAGCATAGAGCCCTTAGAAAGTTTAACCTCAAAGGCAGATGATCCATAACTCGGGCCTATTCTAGGTCTCCTTTTGGCCTCCTTCAGATAGGGGTTTGTCTCTATTTTTTTCCCTTCAGGTCTTGGTTTCTGTTCTGAACCAAGATTTCTTGCTCTGGTCTTGAACTTCTCTCTGTCTCTAGTTTCTTCATTCAACAATGAATATATATATACACACACACACACACACACACA
>NW_012103920.1:2997566-3004665 GCF_000951045.1 Mandrillus leucophaeus
TATATATATGTATGTATGTATATTTTGAGATGGGTCTTGCTCTGTCACCCAGGCTGAAATGTAGGGGCATGATCTCAGCTCACTGCATCATTGCAACCTCTGCCTCCTGGATTCCAGTGATTCTCGTGCCTCAGCTTTCCGACTAGCTGGGATTATAGGCACACACCACCACGACTGTCTAAGTTTTGTATTTTTAGTAGAGATGGGGTTTTGCCATGTTGGCCAGGCTGGTCTCGAACTCCTGACCTCAAGTGATCCACCTGCCTTGGGCTCCCAAAGTGCTGGGATTATAGGTGTGATCCACCGTGCCTAGGCCTCATTCAACAAATATTTATTGAGCCCTTATCACATGACAGCACTGGTCTAGGCCTTGGAGATGCTTTGCTGAGGATAAGAAGGCCTGCTACCAGCTCTCATGAAGCTGAAGTCCTGTGCTAGGGAGAGGGCTATTGGTCTTTACAATCAGATATCACTTTCCCCTTTGCTCATTCATTGTCCAAACCTCCTGCTGTCATCCTCCATGGATCCCCACCTTACCTTATCACAGGAGCTTGGAGATAGGGCAGACTCTAGACCATTTGCAGTGGACAGCACCATCCTCTCTGGATTAGCTCCCAGCTCTGTTCTCTTGCTTCTTGGCTTTCTTGCCACAGTTTAAGGCTGGAGCTGAGATATTACAAGTATCTTGCTGACATCCACCACCCTGTGCTGTGACTCCAGGTGCTCAGAAAAGCTGCCTTCATTGTTATTTTCCTCTGGGCACATGTCCCTGCTCACCATTGGCAAATCTTCTGAAGGCAGCATTAGTATCATCCAACAATGGCTTATTCCCACTGGCCAGCAGTTAATGAACTATTGCTGGGGATGGTTAATGCCCTGTGAAATCAGTCATTAATTGTAGAAACAACTGATTTCGGAGAGGTTGAGGCAATTATTAAAGCTGTTTATGATGGTGTTGGCATAACAAAACACAGTGCCATGCTGCCCATTCATCATAAGGAGAAAAGCCAGCGCCATAGCTTTGAAGTTTTTCCCTAACAGGGAGTGGTCATGGCTGCTGAGCTCCATCAGCCCCTGCAGCCACACTCCTAAAACCGTGGCTACATACACTGGAAGTCAGCAACAGTTCTCCTTCGGGGGAAGAAAAGGTTCACCTGCTAATGGCCGGCAGAAGGAGGCAGCATCGGATAATGGATGAAGCTGTTCTCGGGCGGTGGCTGTTCCTGGTTGTGGTGGCTTCTGAACGGCAATCCAGGGAACTGCTGAGGGACAGTGAGGTTTCTCCAGGTGGTCTCTGAGATGGCATCGAAAGTGATGATTCTGAGACTTTATTTGTTTTGTTTCTGGGGAGAATTTAAAATAAGCTGGTCCCTTTGTTAGTAGTGCATCTAAAACACATTTATTCATTTGCCCCAAAATGCAAGTTTGCCTCCTGACAGCTTAGAAGTCAGTCACATTAATAGAAACCAATAATAGTCGTTCTCTGAGCTACCTTTATCACGGCAGGGTAGATTTTCAGCTTCCCACCCTTTAGTCTCCCAGGTATTTCTGCAGCCCTGGGGAGTGTTTTGTATAAACACTTGAAGAAGTCCTAAAAGGCTCTAATCCTATTGTTCTTGACATCCTCAGCCAAGGTGGTGTGTAGGAATGTCTCTCCTTTAGTCACCCTGCATTCACACCTACTGGGTCTGCATCAGGCACTGTCACCCATAATATCCAGAGAGAATGGTGACCATGAAAGGATATTAACAGGCAGAATTGCAGAACTCTTATTGTGATTTTGCAAAAATCGTCTAGGCCACAATTGGGTAAGGATGCCAGGTGTATGCTCATAGCAGGCTGGTTTATAATATTGAAATATTGGAATTGCTCTATACGATCAATCACATAAGGCTAGAAAAGTACATTTTGGTACATCAATATGGTAGAATATTGTGCAGCATTTAATACAATTATTAAAATCTGTGCTTACTGACATAGAAAAAAAAGTGCCCATGGTATATTATTGAGTGGAAAAAAGCAAGGAACTATATATGCTTCATCCCATTTTACTGAAAATGCACACACATGTGGGTGCACGCATGTGAAAGGGTCTCTGTTGATACACCCTAATATGTTAACAGTGGTTATTCTGGGAGAGTGAAGATGACTTTGAAATTCCTCTTTATACTTTTGAATGCTGTCTGAGTTTATTGCAATGACCATGTCTTGATTTTATAATAAGAAAAAAGTCTTTTTATTAACATTTAATGGAAACCTGTTCTATTTTATTCATTGTGATAAAATGATGTCCTGTCAGGATTTCCTAAAGCTCTTTATGTTACTTGCCTTTATTGGCCAAATTCATATGGAGTACTATTAGGAAAAAAACAATTTTAAATTTAGAAAATTATGAAATCTCCAAAGAATTTTAAAGCTTAAGTTGGGAAAGTAGAAAAATCAATGACTTGCAATTTCTCATTATGTTATAAATCAAAACTAAAGACTGGGCAACAGCAGAGCAAGTAGATGGGGTGGGTGGGGCATATGCCGACCTAAGCAAGGATACAGGGGAGGGCTGGGGAGCAACAGCCCTACAAAGGTAATGTTTGTGCAGCGATGGTGGGTGCCAAGGATGTATAAGGGTCTGTAGTTCACAGGAGTGATTCTTGGCCACACAAGTCTGAGAATTTATGATGACTGAATTTTTCACTCTGCCATTAATTTTTTTTTTTTTTTTTTGAGACGGAGTCTCGCTCTGTCGCCCAGGCTGGAGTGCAGTGGCCGGATCTCAGCTCACTGCAAGCTCCGCCTCCCGGGTTTACGCCATTCTCCTGCCTCAGCCTCCCGAGTAGCTGGGACTACAGGCGCCCGCCACCTCGCCCGGCTAGTTTTTTTTTGTATTCTTTTTTTTTTTAGTAGAGACGGGGTTTCACCACTCCTGACCTCGTGATCCGCCCGTCTCGGCCTCCCAAAGTGCTGGGATTACAGGCTTGAGCCACCGCGCCCGGCCTAATTTTGAGTTTTCTTAATTTGCCCATAATTCCAGATCCAGCCTTGCCTTTCCCTGGGAATCTTCTCTCCTGTCTCTAAATGTTGGAGGACGTCTGCTTCGCCCCTTTGCTGAGAATTAACTGTATCAGATACCCAAGAAAATGATCATTTCCAAGTCTCCTTAAATGAGCTCTTTCTCTTGTTAAACATCATCGCATACACATCTTATTTTAAAATACTGCGGCACAGTTGAGATTTCACTGAGTGGTGTGTTCAAATTCCAATGCGAGGAGTTGTTTCTTTAACAAAATTTGATGCAAAGTGCAAAACCTGAAACCTGAAATAAAGACCGTGAATCAAGTTTTTATCTAACTTATGAAGCACCTGGAGGAAGAGAACAGAAATTATTTAAAACACATTGTACAAAATTAAATATGTTAGAAGAATTACCTTTGGGGATGAATATAAACAACAAATATACAGTACACTTAAAATTATCTTTGTCATCATGGCCAGAGGGGAATTCTGGAAAAAAAAAAAAAAAGCTACAACACAGTAAACATCAATATCGTCCTATTAATGGCTGAGCAAAAAGAATATTCCACAAATTACTTTTTTTTCTATTAAAGAAAAAGCCTGTATATTGTCAGAAGTTTTCTAGCTTTGAGCAGATAGGTTATGAATAGAATAGTAAAGTGAAATCAATGCAAGACATATCCTAGTGGGAAGTAGAGGTATTCCTAATAAGAATGTTGCAAGACCCAGGTCAAAAACCAAAACAAAACCAAACCAAACTGGGTAACCCCCAAATTATCCCTTTAGAGTGTATCTCTTTACCAATGATGTAAACAATTTGTTCTTTATTATCTGCCCTAGTGCAGTTTTAAAATAAGTTCCTTCATTGTTTCATGTATCTATATTTTGTTTCTCCAGCAAGATTTCAGTCTATTCAGGGGAGGGGCAATTTGCTCTGCTTGTCTTGTGTTTCCAATCACTTTTGTTGTCAGGAGAGCTGAAGGCATGGCAGGTGCTTCCCAGTTATTGATTCACTGGGCAAGAAGGAGTCTGAATCAGAAAAGAACAGCTTTAGCATGGCTTGCTAGTTCCAGTTGGCTGTTAATAGCTTCTTAAAGCCTCTAGTTAAGAAAGATTCTGAAGATGAGTTTGGGTTGAACAGAAAGAAGATTGTGGTTGATGGATAATGTCTGCCAAGGGCACAAGAGTGGTGGTACTGATGCTGTGTGCAGTCCCTGACCCTGAGTCAACCAGCCCTGGAGCTACCACACTTCTGGACTCTGTTATATTAGATAGACACATCTCATTATTTAACGCGCTATTAATATGTTTTTCATACTTGTAGTTAAAAGCTTCCTATATCATGGAATCTCCTATTCACCAATCCCAAAACTTCAACAGAAGTTTGACTCAGAAATTATAATTTTATTTCTACAAGTGAATTAGAATATTTTAATGAGAAGCCACATACAACACATGATTAGAAAAAATTCTCAAATATTCTTTTAATATTCTTTTCTTTTCTTTTTTTTTTTTTGAGACGGAGTTTTGCTCTTGTTGCCCAGGCTGGAGTGCAATGGTGTGATCTCGGCTCACCACAACCTCCGCCTCCCAGGTTCAAGTGATTCTCCTGCCTCAGCCTCCCAAGTAGCTGGGATCACAGGCATGCACCACCACACCCAACTAATTTTGTATTTTTAGTAGAGACAAGGTTTCTCCATGTTGGTCAGGCTGGTCTTGAACTCCCAACCTCAGGTGATCTGCCCGCCTTGGCCTCCCAAAGTGCTGGGATTACAGGCATGAGTCACCATGCCCGGCCTCAAATGTTAGTTTTTGTCCTTACTAGTTGAGTAACTCCTGCCTAAGTTTCCTTAAAACTCTTCAAATCTCTGTTTTCTCATTTGTAAAAAGGGAACAAGATGTATCTCACATAATGATGGTAAAATTTAGATACCCCAAGCACACAGGCACTGAACACATCTGGCATGCAGGTGACTCATAGTAGCTGTGTCACCCACACCAGGCTTCTTTCCTTCTCCTGACCTTGCTGAGGAGGTCCAACCTCTATCACTTGGTAAAAACATTCACTGTGAGGCCGGGCGTGGTGGCTCATGCCTGTAATCCCAGAACTTTGGGAGGTGAGGCAGGTGTATCACTTGAGGTCAGGAGTTTGAGACCAGCCTGGCCAAAGAGATGAAACCCCATCTCTACTAAAAATAAAAAAATTAGCTGGGCGTGGTGGTGTGTGCCTGTAATCCCAGCAACTCAGGAGGCTGAGGCAGGAGAATCGCTTGAATCCCAGAGGCGGAGGTTGCAGTGAGCTGAGGTCACGTCACTGCCCTCCAGCCTGGGCGACAGAGTGAGACTCCATCTCAACAAACAAACAAACAAACAAACAAACAAACAAACAAACTTCACTGTGAAGTCCTGGAGTGAGAGAGCACACAGTCTTTCATTTTGGACTGATGGATTTCTTTGCAAAATTGCCTGGTGATTCTGGCATCATATCCCTTTAGGTCTGGTGTAGCTAAAAGGCAATCTAATCAGGAAAATAAATTCAATGCAAACTAATATACAATTTGGAAACCTTCTGAGAGTAGATGAATTTTACACTTTGGAAGATTTTTGTCTTATTTTATTACAGGACTATATCTTCTGATAAATTAAAGGGAGATGAGTTGTTTCTGAGCCAAAGAAACCCTTACAGTGAAATTAAAATTTAAATCCTTTCTGTGTTTGCTCTGTCAGACTGATGGGGCTTTGTCAGAAGGGACTTGAGCTATGTGACTCTGTTTTATATTTTTATTTTTTTTCTTGGTCTAAGAGGCCCTTATTGACTTTTTCTGTAATTTTGTTAGTCTGTTACTACGATATTGTTCTCTAATATAAAGGAAAAGGCGGAAGCTGTAGGGAGAATGATTTAAACCTCAAAAATAGATTCAACAGCAAGTAGAATTTCATAATAACTAAGATAATGGGTTTGAAATGTAGCTAGATTTGGGTGTTAATCCCGTCCTTGCCACTTAACAGCTGGGTTACCTTGAGCAAATTGTCTACCTCTTCAAGCCTCTGTTTCCACATCTGTAAAATGGAGATGATGCTTGTAATGTATAATCATTGCTTTGTAAAAACCTCCCTAAATTTAGTGGCTTCAAACAAAATTCACTTAAAAAAATTCTCAAGCATCTGTGTGTCAGATGCCTGCAGGTCTTGGCTGACTCCCCCATGTGACTGCAGGGTGCTGGGAGGCAGCTGCTCCACGTGCCCCTCATCCTCTTGGAGGAGCAGGCTAGCTGAAGCGTGCCCCTCTCGTGGCGATGGCAGAGGGGCAAAAGCATGAGCTCAACAAAGCAAGCATTCATCCAGCCCTTTGTCAATCCTGCTAACATTTCATTGGCCAAAGGAAGCTACATGGACAACCAACCCCACAGCCGAGGAGCAAGGATTATGCTTCTCCCATAGGGCTGGTTACTGGGGGAGTAAACAATCAGCAATGTGTTACCAGGTAAATACCAGGCTTATAAGGTTGTTGTTAGGATTGAAATGAAATAATAAAGTAAAGTATTTTGCAGAGTTACTGGAGCTTCCTGAGTGCTAAAACAGGATAGCTGTTAATTCTACCTACCATTGCCACCATAACAAGGTATATTACATGCTCCTAGTTAGTACAAGTAATGAAAAAAGGACATTATCAAAGCAAAAAACAATCTGTAAATATGGTGGTTTAAAATATGTCTGCAAAATTTTTGATACTTGTCCATTCAGAAAGTGGTGTCTACGTTCTTGCTTTTGAGTGAGGATTAGATTTAGTCACTCTTTACAGGAACCAATAGGAAAAAAAAAGTGGAAATGCAATGCCAGAGACTAGGTCCATGTAACCAAGGTCCAGTTTTGGTCAATGGAACATGAGGCACATTTTCTGGGAGGGTATCTGGGAAACCTTTAGCTTTCCGAATAAAACATAAAAAGATGAGGTTGGTGTCACCCTTACACCACTTCTTGCCTTTGAGGTTGACACTGTTTACAGCAACAGGTGTCATTTTGTGACCAGAAAGGTAGAGTCAAGAGAATTACAGAGGTGCCCTTGTTGATATGATTACGTAAAACCAAC
>NW_012103920.1:3005728-3007038 GCF_000951045.1 Mandrillus leucophaeus
TCCCCCTCTTCCTCCTCCTCTTGCTTTTGCTCTCCTTGTGGTAATTAGAGAGGAAAAACATATGCCATTAACCTCTATCCACTCGACACTGTGTAGGCACCTGATGCATGCTGACTTACACGTCATATGGGAGTTTGCACTGAGTTCATGTAAAAGTTTGTGCTCATGCACACACACACACCCTCACCCCCACATGCACACGCATGATTTCAGGACTTGGACATTTTTTACTTCTGAAAAAATGACCACAGTCTTGTCAAATGCCTCAGGAGAGAAAAACATTTCTTTTGTTTCATGATTTGCTCAAAGGCAGATGCAGAGTGTTCGTTCAAATGCTTCCTCTCCCCTGATTATCTTGTATAAAGCTCTCCATTTGGGAATAGTTGCAGGTTTCCTTGTCATTCTCTGGCTCTGGTTTATAGAAAAATGGATCATTTGTTGAGGCACACTTCAAAATCAGAGTGCCCTCAGTTAGAAATGGTTCCGTCTTTTAATTCAGGCATAATCCTAATAGAGACATCACTCTCAGGGCTGAGGAATCCTTGTAGGATTCTTTGATCAAGGGACACTTTTGAGTTCAGTGGCTTCAGCTGTCCAAGCCCTAAAAATAACAGTGGAGCCATTTACTATCTGGAAATGTCGATTTCGGTCATTTCCAGTGAAAGAAGCATATACCTGTACCTGTATTTGAGATCAGGGGAAAAAGAGGGAACAGGAATAGCGTTGTGGTGTATTTCCAACATATGGCAATGCGACCCTTGCTTGTATGCCAATAACTTTAGGTGGTGTTAAATTACATCTGAAGGCATTTGACACCCTGCTCATTTATTAGCCATCTTAGAACTATCTTTCTGATTCTATGAGATGAAAGTTTCATTTTGGTATGTTATGCTTCTCAAACTCTTACAAAGTTTTGTGTTTAACAGAGAGATTTAGTCTTTATCTAAGACTGAAAAGCCCTCTGCTCTGCCAGCCTCCCCTTCCTCACTCCCGCATCCCTACTCATTGCCACTTCTCTCTCCTTATTTCCCTCAGTCTTTTGCTGCCACTGCTCTTTGCTGTTTGTTACACACACAGCCCATTCCCACCTCGGAAACTCAGCATACTTCATCCCCTAGGTCCTGGAGTGTTCTTCTCCCCAGAAATCCATGTGGCTCAATCTCTCACCTCCCTCTAAGCTTTAATCAAACACTGCATTTTCTGTGAGGGTGGCTCTGTCCACCCTATTTAAGACAGCGCCACCCCCTTCCCCCCATCTCCAACATTCTCTCTCTTCTTGCTCTGCTTTATTTTGGAGCACTATTCAACAT
>NW_012103920.1:3011638-3013992 GCF_000951045.1 Mandrillus leucophaeus
ATCTCCTGTACCTGCCTGGAAGCCCCTTGAGGGCATCATTTCTACCTTCTCAGCATGTAGCACAGGGCCATTGCTTATGAAAAACTAAGTGATAATAGCTAGGATGTATAGGTGTATACTACGTGCCTGACAGTGTTCGGATACTTTCGCAACTCGTTAAATCCACCCAAATTCTCCAGGAGCTGGTGTTATCACCCCTACTTTATGGAGCAGAAAACTGAGAACAAAGAGAATAAGCGATGCAAATGCGTAACTGGAAGTGGCAGAATCAGGCAGCCTAATCCCAGACTCCAGACCGTCAACCACCATGCTCTCAATGAATGAATGAAAGAGCGAGTGAATGAATAATTTTTTATGTTATCTTATCCCATTTTATTTTTAAATATTAACAGGTATTATGATGGGGAAGCCCTGAAAATGATAGAAAGGTTTGCACTCTACTCATTCAAACCCTGTTTTTCGCTCATCCTTGGTTTTTGAAGATTTCATTACAAATTCCTCGAGATGGTCGCAGGGCAAGACTTTGCAGGTGGGAATTCCTAGTAAATAATCCCTCCCTTTCTACTTCTTCCAGCCCCCGTGCAACTCTTCTCATCAGGGATATTGTTAAATTGCTGGTATCCACAGTTGTTTCTACCATGAGATTGGGAAGATACGGGAACTAGTCATACTTTACCAAAGCCAATGCAGACAGGCGTCTCTGTGAGCCTTTCCTGCAGTCCTAAAGTGCCCAAAATAGCCTTCTCTTTCCCCTCGTGCCATGTAAATAAGATAAAATTATCACTTACTCAATACCTGCTGCATGCCAGGTACTGCACAGGTGACATCCCTTACCTCAAGGCGCACCTTCCCCAGAAGAGTGAATGCTCCACCCCTGGACAGCTCCTCACCTGTGGGTTTTCGCTCTTGGCTCCTATTACGATCATGTGGAGAACCTGGCGCTCAGAAGGAGTCCCAGGTACTATTCTGTTTTGAAGACCCTGGGCCTCTGTTCTTTAGTAGCTCCCCAGGTGGTTCTGCCACACATTTAAGTTTGAGACCTTCTGCACTTCATCGTTTAGGGCACATCAGCATCACCTGGTGGAGCCTTGAACTGCTGAGCATCTGGTGTCCAGGTGATCCGTGTTCAGCATCCCCATATCTGCTGGTTGCCCTGGTCATAGGAAGACGGTAAGCTGGCCACTCGCCCTTCGTTCCCAGATCTTTAGGAGGCTGGGGGAAGCCTTGGAGGCACCCAAAATCCAGGGAACACAAACCTGGGATAGAGGCTTTTGTGCAGGTAAGAGGCCTTTGCCTTTCATTTTGATTATAGTGTGTTTTTGTTAGCTGGGTGGCTTGGGGTTGGGTTTGTTGTTTGAAACCCAGATTAATATAGTTCACCAAGACCTTTAAAACCCAACTCAAGGTATCTTATCTGTGCCTGTTGTTGTGGGGTTGGAGATAGGGTGAGTGAAGACTGTTTCAGTGTTACGTTTTCCTAAGCTTATTCACATCCAGTCTCTCCTCTGATTCTAAGTTCAGCAAGATTGGAGCGGCCCTTTTTACAAAAAAGGAGATTGAGGCACAAGAGAGATGAGGTGAAGTGGCCTGCTCAGGGACGCAAGGTTATGTGAGTTATGTGGCTGGGGCGATAGCCAATGATGTCTGATTCCCAGATGGTCTGAAATAGAGTAGCAGCTGTGGCTTGGGCAAAATCTCCTAAAACTGTAACTCACAAGGCACTCACAGACTGCCTGCCGCTTCTACAACAAACCACAGAGACACTAGTTAGACTTAGGGTTCTGGTGATAAATTGGCATTAATGAAATCTCAATATCTACCCATAAAGAGAAAAACAAAAAATCTATAACAGGCCCTGATGGGCCATTAGATCTTAATAGGAATAATACAAATTCCTGGCAGAGCACATTACTGAACTAAGTGAGCCTGGCCCAGCCCATCCTGATCTGTAGCATCTCGATATTCTTACTATACCTGTATATGTTGGATTAAGGTAACAATAACAAAGATCAGGGAGGCAAGATTATAAGTCAGTAATAGAGCACTTTCACTTAAGGACTGAAGGAATGAACTTGGACAAATTATTGAAACACTCTGAGCCTCTGTTTATAATCTGAAAAATGGAAACAACCATTCTCTTGTCAAGAGGTCATGATATCTCACTGTTTTCACTTGCATTCCCCTGGTTTCTGGGTGGATTGGATATCTGTTAAATGTAGACGGATATCTGTAGTTCTTTTGTACACTGCCTGTTTATCTGCTTATTCCAGTCTTTTGAGTTGTTGACCTATGTTTTATTTATTTTATTTATTTTTTGAGATGGAGTCTTGCTCTGTCATCCAGGCTGGAGTGCA
>NW_012103920.1:3014909-3016024 GCF_000951045.1 Mandrillus leucophaeus
CACCACTTCTTGCCTTTGAGGTTGACACTGTTTACAGCAACAGGTGTCATTTTGTGACCAGAAAGGTAGAGTCAAGAGAATTACAGAGGTGCCTTGTTGATATGATTACGTAAAACCAACGTTACCTACTTCCAGATTTATTTTTATGTGAAACAATTAGTTGGGATTGGCCAGGTTTTCTGTTGCTTATACCTAAAAACATTCCAAACTCATAGAACATCAGTGGAATAGGCTGAATAATGGCCCTCAGAGATGTTTATTATCTTCACATACAGAACCTGTGAATGTTACCTTCTTTGGCGAGAGGGACTTTGCAGGCATGATTAAATTAAGAATCTTGATATGGGGAGATGATGTCAAGTTATATGGATGGCCCCTAAATGTAGCCAAAAATGCCCTTATAGATGAAGGGAGAGGGACATTTGTCTATAGATGAGGACAAGGCAAAGTGCTGGTGGAAGCAGAGATTGGAGTGATACAGCCACAGCCAGGGAAGGCAGGTGGCCACCCAACATCAGAAAAAGTGAGCAAAGGATTCTTCACTGGAGCCTCCAGAAGGAACCAGCCCTGTCCACACCTGGGTGCTTCACCAGAGTGAAGTGGGGAACACTGAGGTGATCTGGGTGAGGTCAGGGAAGGCTTTCCTGAGGAAGACATAAAAAAGTGAGCTGGCGTTAGCTTGATAAAGGGCAAGGAGGGAAAGAATGAAACATATTTATTTGAAGCTTCTCATAGGCCAATCACTACGTATGCCAACCAATGAATTCTCACAATTATCGTGTGAAGAAGATGCCATTGTTATTTCCATTTTGCACATGAGGAGAATGAGGTGGCTTCTCCCCTCTTCTTGGTCTCCTTCTTCCCTCATCTTGTCTCCCTCCTCCTTTCTCTCCATCTTCCTCCTCTCTCCCTCCCTCCTCTCTCTCTCCCTCCTTCTCTTCCTTCTCTTTCTCCTCCCTTTGTCCCTCCTTCTCCTCCTCCTTCTCTCTCTTCTTCTCCTTCTCCCTCCTCCATCTTTCCTTCTCTTCTTCCTCATCACTTTTCCCCTGGCCCCTATGTTTCACCTCCTCTTTCTCCTCTTCTTCCTTCTTCCTCCTCATTTTCTCCTTTTCCTC
>NW_012103920.1:3017185-3018655 GCF_000951045.1 Mandrillus leucophaeus
TCCATGTGGCTCAATCTCTCACCTCCCTCTAAGCTTTAATCAAACACTGCATTTTCTGTGAGGGTGGCTCTGTCCACCCTATTTAAGACAGCGCCACCCCCTTCCCCCCATCTCCAACATTCTCTCTCTTCTTGCTCTGCTTTATTTTGGAGCACTATTCAACATCCAAAATATTACAAAGTTACTCGTTTACTGGGTGTCTCCTCCAGGAGTATATAAGCTTCATAAACTCAAGAGTTTTTGTCAGTTTGGCTCACTGCCATATTCCTAGAACTTGAAGAACAGTGCCTGGCAAATAGAAGATGCACATGAAAAATTTTGTTGAATGGATGAATGAGAGAGTTGGTTTTTGACTTTGGCAAGTGGGAGCATTAAGTTAGAGTTTAGTAACAATGCTGTGTTCCATTGTGGCTATTGGTACCTGTGCCTTTTATTTTGGGCAAGTGACATTAACATCTGAGCCCACAATTCCTGGTCTGAAATCCCTTTAAAAGTCCACATTCTTATTCCCCAACAATCTGTTGAAGCTGTGTCATTCATGGCGTTATTTAACATGTTCTTGGGATTGTTCACAGTCCAGATGAAATATGGATTTCATTGTGTTTTGAAATGCATATCTTGAGGCCTTATATCAATAGAGGCTTTTCATTTTTTTAAATGAGTTTTTCATGTACAGTCGGTGTTTTTCATGATCATGGGGATAAAATTTGTTGACAAGAGAGCTGTGTGCTTTTTATTTCTGCCTTGCCTCAAACTTAACCAACAGATTTGCCAATAAAATTTAGATTTGAACTGTGCCCCAAGCACCACCTTGGAAGTTGGAGTTCGGCGATGGGCTTGACTAAGATCTGGCCTGTGAGGCCTGGGCAGACACTCAGATAACTGATTTTGCAGAAACACTACTGTCAAAAAGATGGAGAATGGTGGAAAAATCCTCAGGAAGGCAAGCAATCGGAGGCCTGAATTTGAGAATGGTTTGGAGGAAGAAGGCTGTAATTCTAATTAAACAAATTCTCAGATGCATCTGAACTCTCCACACCCAATGATGGACAGCAACCCAATTAATTCATTATGCAACACATTTATTGAGCTGCTACTATGTGCCAGGCATGTGCTGAGTGCCAAGCTCCCAGTGATGGAGAAGCAGAAAAGGTTCTTACCTTCCTAGAGCCTAACATTTGGAGGGTCAGATGACAAACACATCAACACACACAAGTAATCATTTGTAACCCCTCATTACAAACTGGGATGAGATCGTTGAAGGAAAAGTTCAGAAGAATAACTGGGATGAGATCGTTGAAGGAAAAGTTCAGAAGAATCAGTAGAAATTAACAACACGGGTGAAGAACTGCAACTTAGCTTGGTGGTGAGGACATCCAGGAGGCAACTCAAAGTCCCACCAGGCCACATTGTCCCTTTCCCTTCCCCTAACAGCCCTTCATGTCTCTCTTCCACCGGCAGTTCCTTCCT
>NW_012103920.1:3022755-3027342 GCF_000951045.1 Mandrillus leucophaeus
CCTGCTGCATGCCAGGTACTGCACAGGTGACATCCCTTACCTCAAGGCGCACCTTCCCCAGAAGAGTGAATGCTCCACCCCTGGACAGCTCCTCACCTGTGGGTTTTCGCTCTTGCCTCCTATTACGATCATGTGGAGAACCTGGCGCTCAGAAGGAGTCCCAGGTACTATTCTGTTTTGAAGACCCTGGGCCTCTGTTCTTTAGTAGCTCCCCAGGTGGTTCTGCCACACATTTAAGTTTGAGACCTTCTGCACTTCATCGTTTAGGGCACATCAGCATCACCTGGTGGAGCCTTGAACTGCTGAGCATCTGGTGTCCAGGTGATCCGTGTTCAGCATCCCTATATCTGCTGATTGCCCTGGTCATAGGAAGACGGTAAGCTGGCCACTCGCCCTTCGTTCCCAGATCTTTAGGAGGCTGGGGGAAGCCTTGGAGGCACCCAAAATCCAGGGAACACAAACCTGGGATAGAGGCTTTTGTGCAGGTAAGAGGCCTTTGCCTTTCATTTTGATTATAGTGTGTTTTTGTTAGCTGGGTGGCTTGGGGTTGGGTTTGTTGTTTGAAACCCAGATTAATATAGTTCACCAAGACCTTTAAAACCCAACTCAAGGTATCTTATCTGTGCCTGTTGTTGTGGGGTTGGAGATAGGGTGAGTGAAGACTGTTTCAGTGTTACGTTTTCCTAAGCTTATTCACATCCAGTCTCTCCTCTGATTCTAAGTTCAGCAAGATTGGAGCGGCCCTTTTTACAAAAAAGGAGATTGAGGCACAAGAGAGATGAGGTGAAGTGGCCTGCTCAGGGACGCAAGGTTATGTGAGTTATGTGGCTGGGGCGATAGCCAATGATGTCTGATTCCCAGATGGTCTGAAATAGAGTAGCAGCTGTGGCTTGGGCAAAATCTCCTAAAACTGTAACTCACAAGGCACTCACAGACTGCCTGCCGCTTCTACAACAAACCACAGAGACACTAGTTAGACTTAGGGTTCTGGTGATAAATTGGCATTAATGAAATCTCAATATCTACCCATAAAGAGAAAAACAAAAAATCTATAACAGGCCCTGATGGGCCATTAGATCTTAATAGGAATAATACAAATTCCTGGCAGAGCACATTACTGAACTAAGTGAGCCTGGCCCAGCCCATCCTGATCTGTAGCATCTCGATATTCTTACTATACCTGTATATGTTGGATTAAGGTAACAATAACAAAGATCAGGGAGGCAAGATTATAAGTCAGTAATAGAGCACTTTCACTTAAGGACTGAAGGAATGAACTTGGACAAATTATTGAAACACTCTGAGCCTCTGTTTCTAATCTGAAAGATGGAAACAACCATTCTCTTGTCAAGAGGTCATGATATCTCACTGTTTTCACTTGCATTCCCCTGGTTTCTGGGTGGATTGGATATCTGTTAAATGTAGACGGATATCTGTAGTTCTTTTGTACACTGCCTGTTTATCTGCTTATTCCAGTCTTTTGAGTTGTTGACCTATGTTTTATTTATTTTATTTATTTTTTGAGATGGAGTCTTGCTCTGTCATCCAGGCTGGAGTGCAGTGGCGCAATATCGGCTCAGTGCAACCTCCGCCTCTCAGGTTCAAGTGATTCACCTGCCTCAGGCCCCAAGGAGTAGCTGGGATTACAGATGTGCGCCACCTTGCCTGGCTAATTTTTGTGTTTTTAGTAGAAATGGGGTTTCACCATGTTGTCCAGGCTAGTCTCAAAATCCTGACCTCAAGTGATATGACTGCCTCAGCCTTCCAAAGTGCTGGCATGAGCCACTGCGCCCGGTCTGACCTATGTTTTAACAATATCACTCTTTTTGTGACAGATACACATATATTGTCTTCCTATCTCTTTTATTTAGACAATTATATTGAGGTATAATTACCATAAAATTCAACCATTTTAAATACACAATTCAGGGATTTTTTGGGGGTAAATTTATAGAGTTGTGCATCCATTATCACAATACAGTTCTGGACCTTTTCCACCGACCCAGAAATTTCCCTTGTGCCCATTTTCAGTTTATCCGTGCTCCCACCCCTAGCCCTAGGCAGCCCCTAATCTGTTTCTGTCTCTATCAGTTTGCCTTCTTTGGGTATTTCATATGAAATAGAATCAGATAATATGTAATCTTTTCTGTCTGGCTTCTTCCACTTAGCATCATGGTTGTTAGGTTCATCTATGTTGTAGCATTATTTAATATCAGGACTGCAGTTCTTTTTACTGTTGAATAGTATTCCAGTGTTGGGATATACCACATTGTGTTCTCGCCAGTCCTCACTGTGTATGTGGGCAGATTTCAGCCAGGAATACGCTGCTCCCAAAACATGATCGTAACCTCAGACAGGTGGAACAAGTGGCCCTCCTCACCTCCATGATCATTATTGATGACGCCACCCGGCTTGGGCATTGCTCCTTGAACTGTGGCAGAGAAGCTGCTGGTCTATCCCCCACTAGGTAGAGTCTCTGCCAATATAACTGTTAGAGGGGCAATAATCTAATGATGGTGGTGGTGGTATTGATGGTAGTGGTAGTGGTGTTGCTGCTGGTGACAGTGGTAGCGGTCGTGACGGTAGTAGTGCTGCTGCTGGTAGTAATGGTGGTGGGGTGATCATGGTGGATTCTGCAGTCCTCCTCTTATCTAAAGCCCAGCAGTTTCACAGGTACACATACTTCTCAGATAGCTGTATACCTTTGGTGATTTCCAGACCACTGAATTGGTTGACTTTGTCAATTTTGTCCAGATGTAGAGTTGCTCTTGGGGAAATGATTTGTTGATCTCCTTGTTCAACTATAGCTGGAAGGCTCATCCTGCCTCACAATCTTTTGATTGCCTTTTAACTTAGCTAGGGGTTCTATTGCCATATAATTTTGATTTTGACTTGCGTGTCAGTATCTCCGTTTTAGCATTTATTTTTGTCTTGCTCAGAAAGACTATCTTAAGATCATTAACATATTCTCTCATACTTTCCTCTAATACTTTACAGCTTTATGGCTTATGTTTAGAGACTCCTGGATCATGTGCAGTTCCTTCTTGGAAGGGTTGTACACATTTATAATTCCACCAAAAAAGTATACACATTCTTTTAACCATACTTAGCAAATTTGCTTATATTTCCTCACTGTTAAAATAGATTGTTTCGTTATTAGTTTCTATAGTTTTATGTGTTCATGTTATTTGCCAAATACTTATTTTCATAAGAGTCTTTCTATGTGGCAGATGCTGAGCCCTCCTTTCTCATGTTTGCTGCAAATATTTCACCAACTTGCTGTCTATTAATTAACTATATTTTATTATAGCATTACAAAATAATTTTAGAAAAACAGGAAAATAAAAGCAAAATAAAAAATTTAAAAGTGTAGTTTTTTATTTACCTCTTAGTATTTGTGTTTTTCACAGTTGGTGTACACATTTACCCAAAAAGATCACCTGACAAATAGTGGATTTTTTTCCCCAACCATTATATAATAAACCTATCTATCACTTAATCTCCAACATAATTTTAATGATCAGAAAGCTTTCTATTACGTGGATATGTTGTACTTTGCTTAATTCACTCCCTTCAGTTGATCCTTAGGTTCTTTGCAGTGTTTTACTGTTATATATGACATTCTAAAAAACCCGTAGCTAAATTGTTATGGATAGCTGATTTTTTTCCTAGCATGTTTTGCCAGACAACATACTGATTTCTGAAGCTTTTGATACAGGTTGACAAATTGGCATCCAGAAAACTTAATACAAACTATATTCTCACTAGTTGTATGTAAGAGTAACTTGACTCCTAGGACAGCAAGTATTATCATTTTAAGAAAAGGTCTGCAAATTTGGAAGGCAAAACTGCATCTTTTCAGACAAGATGGGGTGCATTCAACATGATATGGTTGTAGACTAAAACTGCATCCTTTCAATGTGTTTAGCATACATTCATATATGTATGTTTTTTATAAAAATTGTGTAAATATATATGTGCATGCATATATACACTTCTACATGTGTGTATGCACATATATGCATTTTAAGTGGCCATTTGGTTGCTAATGAGGTTGAACATTTTTTTAGATTAAGCAATTACATGTCTGCTTTCATGAATTGCCTCATGTCACTTTTTTTTTTTTTTTTTTTAAGACAGAGCCTCGCTATGTCAGCAGGCTGGGTTACAGTGGCGCGATCTTGGCTCACTGCAGTCTCTGCCTCCCAGGTTCAAGTGATTCCCCTGCCTCAGCCTCCTGAGTAGCTGGGATTACAGGAGCTCCGCCACCATGCTAGGTTAATTTTTTATATTTTAGTAGAGACGGGGTTTCACCATGTTGGTCAGGATGGTCTCGATCTCCTGACCTCATGGTCCCCTTGCCTTTGCCTCCAAAACTACTGGGATTACAGGCATGAGCCACCATGCCTGGCTTTTTAAATTAAGTGTATTGATCCTTTTATTATTTACTTATTAGTTCTTTATATATTTTTAATTTGCAGATAGGAGACCGCAATGTTTTATAGTGTACTTTTTTGAATTTAGACTATGTCGTCAATATAATTCCATACCAATAATATAATTTTTATATCAAGATCAAAAAGATGG
>NW_012103920.1:3027877-3133921 GCF_000951045.1 Mandrillus leucophaeus
TAATGTGCAGAATCTGGATTTTATTTTTACTCTGTATAGGACTGTGATTTTGTACATGCTATATCTTTCCATGGTTATTTTCATATTATTGTATTTGTACTTTATCATCATGGAGAATTTTTTAATATTCACTACCAATCATTTTATACACTGTGCTAATGTTTGAGTTCTTTGTTTTGATTTATCTCTTGTCCATGTATTCTGCATATTGAGGGGAAAAAGTCATGACACAGTGCTATTTAAAAATGTGTCCGTTGTAGTCACCACTGAGTTTCGCTTGAATCATAATTTGTACAAAGTGGAGGAGAGGTGTTTTCTGTTGGTTTTATTTCATAACTTCATGAGATAGGAACTGTTTTTATATTGGTTGAGATAATTATAACAACTTTAGTATATTCATGGTTATGTTTGAGTAAATTAAAATTCAGTTTCCTAGAACAAAAGTACAATGAGCAAATAAAAATTCTCCATTATAAAAAAGTTGTCTCAATTTTAAAATTATATAACAAACAATTAAAGTTTAAACTTAACGTAGAATCTGACATTAGAGCTTCAAATGAACAAACTTGTCAGAATTCAATTTTTGAAAGATTAAAAACATACTGACAAGAAAGAGCTTTTACTACACTGGCTAATATTTTTATCTTAGTAGGTTTAAAAGCATCTGAGTATTCCCTATCTTTTACCCTTATTTATATGATGTATGCAGTATAAATAATTTATATGTAATAATGTTTTGTCCAGGGCATTATATTCTCACAGCTTTGTATCAATAATCAAAATCTGAGAATCTTTCAAAAGTTACCTATGAGTTTATGTTTTAAATCTGATTTTAATCAAAGCAGAATTAAGAATGTAGAGATTTTGGTTTTCCATTTTACTAATATTTTAGTAATTTTCTCCCCTAAAATCTAAAATGCGTGTTACAATTTATGTGTCACTATGTATCTATCACTGAATCATTTTCAGGTGTGCCTGTCTATTTGGCTGGGTATAATATTCACAGGGTAGCCATTTTTTTTCCTCCTTTAAAACCCCATTAATGTGGATGTTATTCAGTTTTCTTCTGGGATATATTGTTGGAAGGCCAGCATGCATTTTCTCTTTTTATAGGTAATCTGAGTTTTCTGCCTAAATACTCATAGTAGTCTTCTGTTTTTGAATTAAAAAAAAAAACAGCGATAAAAGAGGTTATATCTAGGTATTACTTCTTGTGTTAATGTTGCCTGCCTTTTCACTTTCAGAATAAATTATTCAGCTCCATTGTAGCTCCCATTTTACTTTCGTTTATTTGTTTTGGTTTCCTGCAACACCGGTTATCCATATGTTGGAGCTGGAACTTTGCCATGTGTTTTTCCTATCTATGAACTTCCCTCTCAACATTTGTTTTTTTTACTTGGTGTTCTAGGAAAAGCATATCAAGATTGTTGTCCACATTTTTTGGTTTTATGTCAATTTTAGTCCACCATTTTAAATGCTATTTTATTTTTAATTCACTTATGGGGTTGTGTTTTGTTTCACTTTTCCTTTCCTGTGTCAGGAACCACTATAACTTTCTTGGTTGTCTTATCTACATGTCTTATTTGAGTTCCCCATCCTAGAAGCAGACCCAACCAAAGGCCCAGCACCTGTACAGGGGAGGGCAGGCAGCCAGTAAGAGGTGAGGTATTAAGCCAACTGCTACAGTGGGCAACTCAAGCTAAATCCTGAATGGAAACTCTGGGAAGTGGTGTAAACAAAAGCTCCAAATTTTCCCATTCAAGGGGTGAGGAGTCGGGGACATTTATATCCTATACCCTGCGAATCACTGGTTAAAGGTTGTCTGCAGGGAGAACTTTACCATGACCATGGCCAAATGAAGTTCTGGCAACCTAGAGGCAGATCTACAAAAACCATGGAGATGTGTGCCCTCATAAATCAGGCTGGTGTGCCCATAAATTGTAAGAAGGGACTATGGGAATAATGTAAGTTTTGGCTACATTAGATAAAAAGAAAATCAACAAAACTGGATGCCTCCCTGAAAAAGCTATGATAGCCAGGATAAATAGTGATTGAGGAACACAGGTTTTGCACTATGAAGCCTTGATTTAAATTCGATTTATGTCTACTACTTCTGGTGTCTGTTTAACATTTCTAAGACCTCTATTTTCCTAAGTATAAATGAGTTATAACAGTAGGGTAGTTTTGAGAATCAAATATGATAACGCTTGGTATCCATTAAGGGCTCTCATACATAAGCTTTTAAAAAATACTCAGCTATGAATTTACCTTTGAGTGCCTAACTGGTCATATCCCTTAATTTTATGACATAGTGGCTTTTGTAATGTTCTAAATAATGTGGTGTGTTTTTCTATGCTGTCTCACTTCGAGTCAATTTAAAGAGCTGTCTAGCTGGAAGATCCCTAAAAAAGAAAAAGTATCTGAAACAACAAGATCCTGCACTTGTTTTGTATCCTAGTATTTAAAAGTGCTTTTCTGTTGACTATAAATCTTTTTATACCCCTAAGTAACCCCATAAGCTTCCATAGACAAAATTATGCTCAGAGAGGTTAAGCAGTTTACCCAGGATCACACAGGAGGAAGTAACAGCGTGGGAACTAGGGCCCAGGTCCCTCCGACTACAGCATCAGTGCTTTACCACAGTCTCATGCTCCCTTCATGTTTTAGACAGAATTATGGCCCCACAGGTGTTCATGTCCTAATTCCCTGAACCAGTGAATATATTATCTTATATGGCAAAAGGGACTTGGCAGATGGGATCAAGGAACTTGAGATGGGGACATTATCCTGGGTTATCTGAGATATAATCACGAGGGTCTTTTTAAGAGGGAGGCAGGAGGGTCAGAGTCAGCAAAGGAGTTGTGTGGCTGGGCGTAGTGGTCATGCCTGTAATCCCAGCACTTTGGGAGACTGAGGTGGGCAGATCACTTGAGGTCAGGAGTTCGAGACCACCCTGACCAACATGGTGAAACCCTGTCTCTACTAAAAGCACAAAAATTAGCCAGGTGTGGTGGCGCATGTCAGTAATCCCAACTGCTTGGGAGGCTGAGGCAGGAAAATCACTTGAATCTGGGAGGCAGAGGTTGCATTGAACCAAGATCATGCCATTGCACTCCAGCCTGGGCCGCAGAGCAAGACTCTGTGTAAAAAAAAAAAAAAAAAAAAAAAAAATTGAGCAGTAGAAGCAGGTGTGCACGAGAGAGATGGGAGAGAGAAAGATTTAAAGATGCTATGCTGTGCTACTGCCTTTGAAGTGGAGGCAGGTGGGGCATGAGTCAGTGAATGTGCATGACCTTCTAGGAGTTGGAAAAGATAACAAATTCTCCCCTAGAACTTTTAGAAGGAATACAGTCCTTCTTTTATCCCCATAAGACCCATTTCAGACTTTGACCTCCAGAACTGTAAGATAACAAATGTATGTTGTTTTTAAATGATGGAGTTTGTGGCACTTTGCTTGCTACAACAGCCATAGGAAACTGATACACTTTGTAATGGTTAAGATTTACACACCTGTGTTGCTTTAGGCATGTAAAAATTGTTTATTCATTTTTTTATACAAGGAACAGTGCTTAGAAGGACATGCAGAGATGAAGAAAGGTTGTTCTGAGGATCTGAGTCTATGTGCAAAACTTCAAATAAGTAGGAGGCTTTGTCTGTGGGTTAAAATAGAGGCCAGCTTAGGGTTCTCCCAGTATGCAGAGTGAGAATTCAGACAAGTTTTCCTGATCAAGGTGCAACTGGAGCAGAGTCTTTCAGTATGATTATTCCCTAGGAAGAGATGTGCAAAGATTACCCTGGGCCAAGGGAACCACACATGCAGCGGCATCAGAGAAGTATCTGGAGAGTCAGGGAGTGGAGGGAGCAGCCTTACATGTGGGGAATGATGGAAGCAATGACAGTTGTGGCTTGGCATGTGGTTTTCCTTAATGCCTTCAATGTCTCCCAACAATGGCTGGCTCTCTGACTGCTCAGCATGGCACCATGGACTTGCCTCGGGCGTTCCAGGGTCTGGGTGCTCTCAGCAGGGAAAGGGACTCAGGTTAGCATCTGCCCAGAGTTTGTCTGGCTCCAGGGGTGCCATCAATCTGCTGATTCTTAAGCACCAAGCATCAATAAAAATAATCAAAGGAAACTAGCAGCCCATAAACAATATTAACTCCAGGACTGGTAGGCGAGGGGGTGGAGAATATTGGAGCAACACACATTTGAATACTTGGACAAAGCCCCAATGCAAAATGTGCTTTCTGTAAAAGGAACAGATGCTGATCAAACCATCAAGACAGTAAATGGTTTAATTTTATATTTTGAGAAGAAGACCATGTTCTTTCCCCCTTTCGATGCATCTCATCATTGAGACGTGTCTTCTCTCCAGAGTTTTAGATCCTGGGACTGTTAAAGTCTCGACCTCACATTTGGTCTGAGTCTGGTCATCCTCATACCCTCCATTCTGTGACTCTTTGACACAAAAACTGTTTCCCTTCTACCCGGTCCATGGCAATACAATTCAAATAGTACACCCTTTGAGCTCCAGCTCATGTATAAGATCTGAACTGATTTGTTTTCAACTGTATTATGGAACAAGGTACCATCAATATTACGAAAACTATGATAACAATGATTCAGGCACTGATGTAGCATGCTTGGTGCATAGCGTTCCTGACCTGGTTTAATTAACCAGGTTAACTAGTGGTGGCCTCCAACTCTCCCCTTCATCTTGTGCTGTGTGGACAGGGCCTAACATCTGAAGTCCAGGTAAACTGGAAGATCTAGGCTTATCTGTTCCCTGGTGTTTTAGTGAATTACCTCACTTCATTGTTTATATTTTACATAGATAGCATGCCTTATGTGCCAGGCATTCTTGTAAGCACTTAAGGATATTAACTCGTTTAATCTTTATAACAACCTAACGTGGCAGGTATTATTATCCCAGTTTTAGTGATGAAAAAACCGAGGTGCAGCGAGGTTAATAAATCCCCCAAGGCTCTGTAGCTCCTACATGGCAGAGGTGGGATTCAAACACACAGGGTTTGGCTCTGCCCCAAGGCTGTCCCTTTGGGACTGAGAAGATGTGGTCATTCTGTGGCATCTTCTCACCTGCTCCCCTCTGCAATGGGTTGGACTGGAAGCCATACCTCTCATACCCCAGGGTTTTGTGGCTGCCCTGAAGCCGACTGCAGCCCCGGGCCAGCCTGGTCCCCTGCTCTCTCAGAGAGTTGGATTCTGTTTGTTTGCCTGGTCTTGGCCTTTGCAGCATTGTGAGGCCAGGAGGGAGGAGGGGAAAATGGCTTTTCCCACCCTGTTCCTCTTGACTTGCCAATAGCCACTAGGCCCTGAGCCAGCTACCCTGTGGGAAGGTCTCCAACTCCCTGGGCCTGCTGCCACTGCAGATGTGTCCTTCCCCCAGCAGCAGAACCAGGCCGTTTCTTGGAAACTGACCAGAGGGTGCCAATGGAGAAAAAGATTAAACTTCCTTCTCTGTCTACCCTGATGGTCACCTACACCCCACCACAACCCCAGAGTGTAGGGTAGCTGTGCCCGTGTTCTTTTAATAGCCTCTCTGAAGTCCCGTCATAATCTTTAGAGCCTAAAGAATGTGTTGATCTCCTGGAGTCTGGCAGGTAGGAGACATTCTCTAACATTCTAGATGAGGTCCCTGCAATGCCCATCTGCAGGACGGGCCTCCCCACCTGTGCCTTGGTAAAGGCAGGTCCCGGTTTCTCTCGTTGAATCCACGCCCCATGCATAGGGATTTGGTTTTTTTGAACTTAGGATGGCACTTGGACAATTCTCTTTTGTTGTTCATTCAGTCAACAGACACAGAAGGACAGACCCTGGGTAAAGCACAGGACATCCAGAGACCAACAAACCACGGTTCCTGCCTCATCCAGCTCACAATGTCCCGAGGAAAGCAGGTAAACACACACTTACATGGAGAAATGAGGAAAGCTTTGATGGTAGGGAACAAAATGAGACAGACAGGGTAGACTACTCCAGGGTGGACAAGAAGGTCTTGAAAGAGCTGACATTTGTGTTAGGTCCTCAGAAATGGGCAGGGGTTAACTGAGCACGGAAAAGGAGGAGCCTTTGTTAAGGTGCTGGGAACTATGTATGCAAATGTATGAACAGGGAAGAAAACATTTCTGGTGCCCAATGCGACAATTGAGACTTGTCACGTCATATGAATACTCTCGTTCGAGGAAGTGATGTCTGGTGCCACAGCAGCCACCTCGTGATGGTAAGGCTATTCAGCTAGTATTTGAGTCAACACCTTTGGGCTGTTTGGTGGAATATTACGTATCCTTAGGATTTAAGCCATGCTTTTGTTTTAGTTACTTTCAGATCAAAAGATATTAACTGATACAGCTATGATAAGAAATACAGTGTTTACAAGCAAAGAAAGGCATAAAATGTTGTTTTATGCAGTTTGTTGTCTGTAGACATGGCTCTGTCCGTAATGGGTAGATGTGTGTGTGCACGTGCATGAATTTGCCTGTGTGAAGTTTTACAACATTACACACTCCAGTTGTGTCCCATCTTACTAGTCTAAATAAATACCAGTCAAAATGGAGGGATAGATGCAGGTACCTCTTCAGGCCATACCACCTCCCCGAACACAAACCTTGTGAACAATTACCTCCAGAACAAACCACACTCACCCACTTGTTCACAAGGAGGATGCCAACTCTCTTCATACCTGCCGCACGGCTTTGGAAAAAATTTTAAAGTTCATCATTACTTATAAAGTTAATACCTGTAATGAAAAGGTTTCTCTTTGATGTGGGAGTGCTTTCAAAGCCTCAGTGACCTATACTGCCAATGTACTCTGTGTACGAGGTGAGGCAGGGACCGGCTGGGGAATTACCCATGTTTAATGAAGACTAAAATTAGAATTTGACTGAAATCCACAGAAATGGCTCGACAGCAAGTTCGAGATGCCCCTGGGGAGCTGTGGGCAGCTCCAATTTACCCACAGGCGTTTTTGAAAATGTTTTTTTTTTTTGAATCAGCAAAGTTGGCTCTTTTGAGCCTAGAATGCTGCTTGCACTCAAAGGCCTCTCTCCCCTCCCCGCACCCCGACCCCCTGACATTGATGCTCTGGGGACAGCTAGGCACCTCTGCAGGCCTTTGTCATGTTGGTCATGCCCGGATGAGCATAGCATGTGAAGCCTGGTGATGTTCTGTTTTGTCTGTGCCAGGGGCCACACTCCTCACAGGAAGTTCTAAGAAGAATCATAGCATCAGGAGTGTTTATGCTGTTGACTGAAAAAGGCCCGAGATAGATATCCTCTTTTTCAGTGATCCCTGCAAAAAGGGACTCGGTTGAATTTTGGTAGTCTAAAAAGCCCAACAGAAATTTGACATTTTACTGACCAATATGGAAAGAGAGGCCTGAGTGTATAATAAGCTTAGTTTAGGGATCATTTCTCTAAACCCAGGAACCATAAAGACAAATAACTTAAAATATGGTAATGAGGGACAAGTATGGAGGTCCAGCTTTAGCACAGTTGTCTCATCTCACAGTGACCCAAGGAAGAGAAGCAGCCGGGAGTCAGGGCAGAGCCCAATTTAGAAGGCAAATCTCTCGATTCCTAGGCCAGTGTGCTTTCTGCTAGGGCCTCTCATCCACTGTGTGCATGACTGCTGTATTAGTTGCACTTGAATTATCGAGGAGTATATTTATATACTTGTATAATTGCAAAACTTTTAAGTTATAAAAGTATTTATAAAAATGCTTGTTTTTCACAAAAAAAGAAAAACTATATTTAAAAACGTAAATAATCACTTTCAGTCCTTCTCCACTTCCTGCCCACTAGGGAACTGATGTTAACATTTTGATATATGGTATTCTATAGCTTTTTATATTCTTACATAAACATAGAAATATATACACATGTGGACTAGAGGCACGTCTAACTATTTTTAATAAACCGTTATACTTTTTCTTCAGCATTTTCCTTTTTCATGTAATAGTACATCAAAAGTATCTTTCTGTATGTGTATACATCATCTAATTCTTAATAGTGTGATAATATTCTATAATATAGATTTATCAAAATGTGCTCATCATTTCTTATCAGTCCACTTACTCACTTTTTCAAAATACAACTTCATGCAACATTTCTCAGGGCCACTATTGCCCTGGTCTAGTGTTTCCCAAACTTGAGAGTTACAAAAACCACCTGAAGATCAGATTCCTGGGCCCCTCCTAGCAATTCTGATGCAGTAGGTTTGAGCCTGGGAATTTGCATTTCTAAAGCTCCCAGGTACGGTAATACTGCTGGGCTGAAAGCTAGGGTTTGAGTAGCTCTTCCCTAGTCCAAACTCAATTAGCTCCTGGTGTGATGGGTGAATTTGTCTCTTAATTCGCTGGCTTTTACCACAAGCCTCAGTTTACCCTCCGATCTCTTCATGGTACAGCTAGAATGATATTTTGGAAACAAAGCTGGTTGAACTTATCGCTGCTGGACACTGAAAACTCTTCAGTGTGATCTCACTGTGCATGAGATGGCCTACCTGTCCCTGCTCATTCTCTTTCCTCTGCTCTGAAGGATTTCCCTTCTTGGCTGTCTCCCACAATGGCCTTCTTAAGGTCTGTCCTACTTGTCACACTCCTTGCAGACTCAGGGCCTTTGCACATGCAGTTCCTGCTTCGTCTTGTGTCTTCCCTCCTACCCTCTCTTAGCACAGTGCCTTGCCCATGGAAGCCACTCAGAAAGTAACTGTGGAATGAATGTTGGAATGAACAATGCAGACCTAACCATCTTTATGGACTTCACAGTCTGTAAAATACTTCGATGGATTTTTTGGGGAGCCAAAGTGTGCAAACCCTACCTACTCGGTTTGTTCATGTTCTCCAAGGTCCAGTTGAAACCACCCATGCTCTTTAGGAGCTGAGCAGAATGGCAGTACTCTAAGCTGCTCTCCAAGACGGAGTATTAATCATTTCCAGATACAAAGTCATCAGCGGTACCTTGTGCTCTACGCTGCCTGTCCTCCAATGCAGACTACATGGAGGCCTTTGCTGGCCACAGCCAGAGAGCACTGGTCCAAATGGGCTAAGCCACAGACACTGTAGAAACTGCCCCTCCGTATGTCTGGTTTTTCAACAGCCTCTCTTCCTGTGCCTCTCACTTACGTCTCTGCTCTGTTTGTCTCAAACACATCTCTTACGGCTCCTTGGCAACCCATTTTTGCCTTCTGGATGTTAAAACGCAAAAATGGGTAAATGGGAAATAGTTCTCATATACAACCAAACCAGAACTCCTTTAAAACATTCAAAGGATGCAGTATCCTATCCTAATAAGTAGGGACCCAACCTTCAGAGTCCAACTTAAAAAAAAAAATCATCAGGGAAATCATCTATGATCATCAAAACTACTTTAGGTATCTCCCCACATTATATACCCTTAAAGACCATCTGTGTTTATTTGTTTAATGTCTTTCTTCCCCACTGGGTGTGAAGCTATTTTAGGGAAGAGATCATGATGATGATTTTTTTGGTTTGTCTGTTTTCTTTCTATATCTTCAGTGCCTTGAACAGTGCCTGGCACATAGTAGATGCTCATTAAACACATGCTGAATGCATGCACGAATGAATGAATGACCTATCCATCCCTCTTTTTCTACTCTCCATTTTTTTTTTTTGTTTTTTGTTTTGTTTTGCTTTGTTTTGTTTTGAGATGGAGTCTTACTCTGTCGCCTGGGCTGGAATGCAATGGCGTGATTTCGGCTCACTGCAACCCCTGCCTCCTGGATTCAAGCAATTCTCCTACCTCAGCTTCCTGAGTAGCTGGGACTATAGGTGTGTACCACCATGCCCAGCTAATTTTTTGTATTTTTAGTAGAGATAGGGTTTCACCATGTTGGCTAGGCTGGTCTTGAACTCCTGACCTCAGGTGATCCACCTGCTTTGGCCTCCCAAAGTGCTGGGATTACAGGTGTGAGCCACCACACCCGGCCTCCACTCTCCTTTCTTCTCAGCTCTTCACACGCACTTTAAGTTCCAGATACACAAAGTTAAATTCCCTAGCTAGGACCAAGCTCTTTCAAACATCTCTGCCTTCTCATGGAATTCTTTCTCCTCTTAAAATTTCATCTCCTTTCTCTTTCCATTTTCCAGCCTGGAAAACACCTCACCATCTGCTAAGGTCCTAGTGCCATTTTCACCGGCCTCACTGTGGCTTTGCAGGTGCACGCAGGTATTTTTGATCTCCCCCTGTGCTGAATATGGCTCCTAGCAGCGGCAAGAACCACACTAGACTTGAATTATAGCCATCTCACACTTACCATCAATAATTTATTTCCCAGTCTCACACATTCTGCCCGAAAATGTTAACTTGGGACCTGTAACTACCTATTTTAGATAGGAAAAATTATATGGCATTAACCCATAGCCTCCAACCCTTAACAAATTTATTAAATCGTAACTAGGACAAGGTAAAATACCTACATATGGAACAAGTGATCATGTTAGAATATAGAATGTTTAAAACTTTGCTTGCGATATGTCAAACGATTAATATGGATGCTGAGAATCGGCCACCTCTCCTGCAGTGATGCTACAGAACACTTCTTAGCACCGGCCACGTTTGGAGACACAAGTTCTGTTTTTGACCCTCAGCTTTCAAATCGCTACATGTCATTCTGATGTTGTACTGATTTTATTTGGAAGGGCACTCAATTCTTTATTTGCACATTGTCTTAAAAACTATATTGCCCTGAGTATTGGGGAGACAAATATATGTTTTCCTTTACAAACATTGGTGCAGTGATGCTATATTGGGAAATATTTGCATCCTATGAAGCTTGCGTATTAAAAACCAAAGGTGTTCAGCCAGAAAAATGTTAACAAGGGAGATGTTCTCTGTGAAAAACATGCTGCATATTTTCCTAAATCCAGGTAACCCCTAGCGCAACCTGGAGAACTTTCTCTTTCAAGTGGTTCTTAGGCTCCTTTACCAGAGATTCGGATTCAGTAGGTCTGGGGATCTGTGGATGGGGCCCCGGAATTGATTTCCAACTGTTTCATATGAACAACCAGGTTGAGAGTCGCTGGTTTAGGTTATGTATGGTCTCTGCCAACTAGCTCATGAGCTTTTCAGTGACAGGCTTTCTTTTGTTTCTTTATGCCCATGTGCCTGGGATGACGTTGAGGTGAACAGTGCTGATACCGTGCATCCAGCAGGCCTGCCATAAATGCTGATCCAGAAGTGTTTGTGTGAGGCCAGGCTTTTTGGAAGACTTTCTTTGCTGTGTCTGCTACAGGGCCTTGCCTGTAAGGAATCACTTGAAGGTGTTTCTTGATGAGGGATCCGGAATTGTGTTTTGTGTAAAGTGTTCTCTTTCCCTTTGTCTTTCCTGAGTCAGACAGGTTTTGTGGTTTTGCAAGAGTAAGAGTTTCTCACAGCAGCCGAGAGCGCTGAGTGAAGCCTGATCCTTGTTAAAATCATTATTGTCATTTAGTTCTCATAGCCTTTTGTCCACTCCAGGGCCAGGTCAAGCAGCCCCTTCCTAAATTCTCGCCTCCAATAATGCTTCCTGCCCTTGACCTTGGGGTCCACCAGATTGCACTGCACTTTGCCTCTCCAGCAAATCCAGAGTTGCCTCTGGGGCTCTCAGGTTTCATTTTATTTTCACTAAATCCTTCTGGGGCTGCTATTTTTGTCCTTGTGTTTGAGGTGTCGAGGCCGTTTAAGATGACACCTTTGCTATGGTAGTAGCTCCCCTCCCAGGGACAGAGACTGCTGTCCGCCTGTGGCCACCTTGTAGCATTTACCTGCACACACGGGGTGAATCCTCTTCTATTCCTCCTCCTCTTCCTGAGACACACAGAACGATGCAGGCACAAAGTTTGTCAAGCAGTTAAGAGGGAAAAGTGTTGATTGGTATAGTTTGTAGAGTTGATTTGCATAGTTTGTACAGTTGATATCCATGGTTGTCTATATTTTCTGCATTAGTCACTTTTTCCTTTTATCCATAGCCCTTTGTAGCAATTGTCATTTTCTGCTTAATGTCAATAATTCAGTCTTTTCCCTGCAATACTCTGTGACTGCAGCAGGACTTTTACATTCTTTGAGATCAGGAGTTTGTCTCATCTATCTCTGCAACACTCAGGGCACGTGGCACCCAGGAGAGCTTGGTGACTGCTTGCTAAATGAAATGTTATCCTCCAGAACTCTGAAGACACAGCCATTGATGCATAGCAAATTAAAAAAAAAATACTAAACAAAATTGCAACAGTTTATTTTAAAAAATGTCTCAGTGTTATCTATTTACAACTATATATAAATAACCTGAGCAGCACAGTTCACTCTCAGGTTTGGAAGAGAGGTTGTTGAATGTGTCATGGCCCTAACACGCCTGTGTCCATGGCGATGTCTCCTCACTTTGCCTTCCTCCTGAGAAATGTCAGTGCCCATCTGAATGCAAACCTGATTACAGAGAAGGAGAGAGCTCTGGGCAGTGGTCCCATTCTCGAATGCTGGTTGGGCTAAATCAACACTGAACAGTCACCTACATCTGATGTCTCCACCTTGTTCTTCTTTTTTGTAACAACCTTTAGACCTTCAGCTTCAGCACTTCCTTCTACCTGAAACATTTCCCTATTCTGTTTGCGTGATCATGGTCTGCTGATTTCTCAGATCTCAGCTTTGAAGTTACCTCCTCCAAGCAGCCTATCCTAACTTCCTGGCCCCTTAGGCCAGCACGAGGGGCACCTTCTCTGTTGCAATGGCATCATTCTTCCCCTTCCTCAGAGTGTTGTTATTCTCTCTAGCAATTTTCCATTGCGGTGGACATAGAACTGCACAGCCCAAATCCTCTTTCAGGGAAGAACTGGATACCCAGCTGCAGGAAGTGTAGACAGCCCACCGTGGGCTTCTTCCTGGTCTCCCTTAGCTGCAGGGAGCTATCTCCACCAGGGCAACCCACTTCCAGTGCCTGAAAAAGGTGGGATGTAAAAGCCACCGTTTCCACCTGGTTCAGGCTAACTCTGACAGGTATGCTTGACCTGGAGCCCCACGCCAGGCAGGCTGAGGCTTTGTGAAGCCTGCATCACAGCCTACCTTCTCCCTCTGCCTAATCATGCTCCTTCCTTTCCTTTCACAGATGCAGAACCTTAATAAGCATCTTGCACATCAAACTTCATCTGAGTATCTGTTTCTAGGAAACCCTCTTGATGACAACTAGTTAGTTGTCTACCTGACTCAGTGAGAATCCAGAAGATGCTCATTGCAGCATCAAGTACCTATTACACAGCAGAAAGCAAATATCTGTTGATGGATCTATTGAATGAATGTATGAATTTGGATGACTCCAAAAGAGGTTCCCATGCTAGTTTTCCCCTGACCTCGGGCGGGCCGGATGCCCCTCTCTGTCCATCACCCTCATAGCCTGAGCCCTGTCAGTCCCTCTCTTAGTGGAGAACTGCATGTTAATTGTATCTTTTCCCCTTTGTTCTCCATCCTTCCCTGCCCCTGGGAGGACTGGATAGGGGTACTGAGCAGCCGAGGACAGACAACCCCTTTTATTCCTTTTGACGGCCTCAGGGAAGTTTGATGGGGATATTTCCATAATCGATGAGGGAGCCCTGTCACCCCAAACATGGAGTCTTTAAAGAGAATAGGTTTATGCAAATTAGATATTGATGGAGTAATGATTAATTGGCCCTGAGCCTTTGTTAATATGCAATTGTAGTAACAGAGATACATTTATAATTATTTCGGTTAATTGTTCAAACAAGCACTCAGGACTTAATTGCACAGAGTAATTGAAGAGTCTTGGTATTAGGATTATTTCTTTCCAGAGAGAAACCAGAGTTATTTAACTAGTTGGATTCCTGTGCTGGCGTGGGTAGGTGAAGTCTGGTTCCTCAAAGTCTACTTTAGATCTACAAATGAGAAGGAGAGTCACGTATTCTGTTATCTTGTGTTATTAAGTGTGTTAGGGATATAGGTGTTGAATTTGGACAGATAAGAGTTCCAATTTTGTCACTTCAATACCTGTGTGGTTTGGGGAAAGTTATTTAGCTTCTCTGAGCTACAGTTTCCTAATCTGTAAAATAAGAAAAATACTTATACAGTGCTGGGGAAAATAAATGCAGCAGTCCATGGCACATGGTAAACAGTCCTAATGAGAACTGGTGCTATGATATTTGTCATCACTGCCTCACAGAGGCTAGATTAGTGGACAGGACTACATGGTGTCAAATACCTCTGATCTCATGCAGGAGAAGCATGTGGCAGGGGAAGGGGCATGAAAGACCTGACTTAGCTTATTTAAATACACAGAAATTGGAGCAGATTGGAGGCACATGTACAGGTTTTGCTCCTGAACTGCAAAAGGTGATGATGAGGCTTTGCAGAATAGCTGGTTTGACTTCCCGCTTTAAGGTGACCCAATTCTGAAGGATACTGTGAATTCCAATTTACCTTTGTTCAAGTTCTAAAATCTCTCACTCACTCACTCTCTTACACACACACACAACCCATTACAAATATTGTGATGGGGAGAAGAAGAGTTGCTGTGTCTGGTAAGGGGACAGTTCTTTTCAATGGTCCTTGGGTTTCTTTCTGGACCTTCCTGAAAGTGGACACTTTCCAGCCATGCATGGCAAGAGGTTGCAGGATGAGCTGGTCAAAGTGGAGAAAGGTGCTAGCAGCATCTGAATTTCAGCCTCAGAGAGAAGGAAGAGAACATATTGTGGTTTTGGAGCATGGGCTCTGGTGTCAGGCAAATGTAGTTGCAATCCAGGCTTTGCTGCTTCTAAGTTTATGATCTGGAACAGAATATCTAAGCTATCTCCGACTCAGTTTCCTCACTGAACTATGAGTTCATAACCCATAGACAATAATAGTTTGGATGTCGTCGAGTTGCAGTAAGGCGTATATGGGGCCAATAAGTAAAGTATTTAGCACAGTGCCTAGGCACCTGAGTACTCAACAGGTACATGGTGATGATGATGACGGAGACTGAGAGCTCTGGGGGACTCTGGCAGCCTTCGGGCAGTTGTAGAAGTGCTATGGAGGGGATCACCCATTCATTCCCACATCACTCCATAAACCTCAACAATCAACAAAGATACCCAGTGAGAAAAATGGCCTGGCTGGGTGTAGGGTGTGTTTCACTGACCCCTTATCAGGTTGGTCACATTTCCTGGAGGACGGCTGGTGATTTCTTTGGCTGGGACCCTCCCCTCAGCGAGGCCTGATCATGCTGCTGTTTTGTTTTTTTTTTTTTTTAATCACCTCCAGCTAAAATCTCAGAACGGAAGGAGGCTGGGCACAGGGACATTCTCTTCATGGTAGGCGGGCCACCAGGAGCACTAGCTTATTGTTTAGGTAACAAATGCTATACGATGAATAATTCTTAGGGAGTGAGTAGTGAGAACTCCCAACCCTGTTGGCGTGGGTCTCAATGAAGAAAAATGGCAAGAGTGTCTGGGAAAAGCTATAGCCCTTCACAGGGTCATCTGGTTCGGTCTCCCCATCAACCTACAAAGTGAGTCCCCATTTTACAGATAAGGAGGCGAGGCACGGAGTGGCAAAATGTGTGCCATTTGTTTTTATGGAGCAAAATTTTTCCATTTCCTGGTGCACTGGGGGAGGCCCTTTTCTTGAAATACTCTACAGCCTACTCAGTGAGGCTTAAAATTTTGCCATCAAAGTTCCGTTGAAGACTTTTGTCCCTTTTAAGCTAATAATCTCGGAGATAAGGAGGGATATGTGCAAAACCTTCTGGAAGCCATACCAAACTGGAAACTCCCAGTCAATTGATTTTGTTACCATAGAGTGGAAAATCAGTGCCTGCCTGTGCAGGGGACGCTGAATTCACGCCCAGGCTTCCCCTTACCTAGGTGTTTGTTGTCTCTGATTATTGGTGACTTCATCTTAAAGGTGATCATCATGGAACCTATGTCTCATCAGCATCTTTCTTTCCCTGGCAGCTCTACTATCCTCTGGTCTCTGTTAGAGGCGGTTATGCCAGGTTACACTGAGGAAGCCAGATGCATTATTACACTTCTTAAAAACACCGCTCTGACCACTTTACTGCTACCTGCACCCTCAGATTATGCTTGGGGTACCACCCCCTCTGCTTTGACCCCATCCTATAACAGGGAGTCTGACCCAAGCCCACTTCCCCTCAGCGTTTTCTTTCCATACCTACAGTCTGCACCTCCCTGACTGCTCCACAGGATTTCTGGAGTGGGGAATTTAAGATCCTTTATATCTCTGAAATTCTCAACATATTCTTACTTATTTTATTCTTTTCCCACCTAAGTAACACGGGACCAGGAAGAAAAGGAATGCTTCTCATGACAGATTCAATCCAGGCATTTCATAGGCAGCAGTGATTCTCAGCATCACGCCCTACCCCACCTCAAGGGATTGACTGTCATCTCATCCACCACATAGATTCACTATCAAAGCAAATTTTCAATTGTGGAGCTTATCCTTGGGGACAAGGTGTGTAGAGTGTTGGTATGTGTGTCTATGGGTGGGGGTTAATGCGATGTATTAATTGCAACTCTCTGGTTTGAAGAAGACAAGTGCTCTCAACTTAAACCAGCTGATAGAGTTGGATATTTGTACCTACTTAAATCTCATGTTGAATTGTAATTCCCAGTGTTGGAGGTGGGGCCTGGTGGGAGGTGTTTAGGTCACGGGGATGGATCTCACATAGCTTGTTGCTATCCTCCTGATAGTGAGTTTTTGCAAGATCTGGCTGTTTAAAGGTTTGTGGCACCTACCCTCACTCTCTCTCATTCCTGCCCTGGCCATGTCATGTGCCTAGCTCCTGCTTTGCCTTCTGCCATGAGTAAAAGCTCCCTGAGGTCTCCCCAGAAGTCAAGCAGATGCTGACACCGTGCTTCCTCTACAGCCTACAGAACCATCAGTCAATTCAACCTCTTTTCTGTATAAGTTACCCAGCCTTAGGTATTTTTTTATAGCCATGTAAGAATGGCCTAATAAACCAGCTTAAACCAAAAAGGGAATTTATTAGCTAACAGGACAGAAAAGTCCAGGGCTTATGACTTCAGGCATGGCTGGATTCAGAGTCTTGAACTATGGTGTCACGGCCTTCTTCCCTCTGCTCTGCTTCCCTTGATCTCAGCCCCTTTCTCATAAAGGAAGGATGGCTGGTAGTAGCATCGTTCCAGTTGTCAGCTCCCCCGGAGCAGCACTACATTGATTTTCTCTATGGTTCAAAAAACATTTTAAGCCCTTGATTGAATCTCACTGACTCTGCTTGGGTTACGTGCTGGTTGGAAAGGCCTGGGGTACAGGTCTGCCCAGGAGCGACATGTGAAGTCAGCTCTGGCCAAAACCACCTGGAGATAGATAATATAGTTAGGCCACAGGGGTGATAGTAACCATCAGACTCATTTTTTATTTTTTGGAAACAAGGACTTTCTAATAAGTTTTCACTCCATGTACTTTGAGGCTCTGTTATTAAGCACATATATATTTATGATTCATGTGTCTTCTTGATGAATTGATCCTTTTATTAAGAAATGTTCCCTTTCTGTCTCTGGAAATATTATTTTCTACTTAGTCTGACATCACTGTAGTTGCAACAGCTTTCTTGTGCTTACCAATTGTCTGGGGTACCTTTATGCCTCTATTCTGTTTCACCCTATCTGTATCTTTATATTTAAAGCTCATCTCTTACAGACAGCACAGGTTGGGTCCTGATTTTTTGGATCCATTCTGACAATATCATTTGTGGTGTGTTTCTTCCTAGATAGATGTTAAGCTTGAAGAGTGTATGAATCAGATCTTTCCTGTCTGGGGCAACCTTCCTAAGCCCAGATCCTTGTACTGCCCATAGCATGTGTCTGATTTTACAAGTGTTGGGAAGCAGTACTGATGGAAACTGTCTGGCGTAAGGCAGATAATCAAAGTGGAAAATGAGTGAAGCGTTAGAGAAATAGAAGGCTGTAGGGAGGTGAATGCTAAATTTTAGGCTGAGTGAGACAGGGAGCCAGGGAGGTCTGGGCTCGGTTCTGGGCAGGGCTAGATACTAGAAACGTAAATGAGAAAGGGCAAAGTTCTCTATAATAGGCAGAACTGATAAGGGACAGAAATATGTGCCCCAGAGAATAAAAGGGGGGATGAATTTTAGGAGCAGGATGAAGACACAGAAATCCAGAAAAGGGTCTGGATGATGCTAACATACTTCTTGAGGTCCAGAATGAGCTTCCCCTTCTTCAGCCAAATGCATGAAAATGCACTCCCCAACAGTTTCAGCTCCTGGAATGTAGTCCCAACAGCAGGTGCATAGTCAATCTTTGTTGAATTAAATGGAAATGTTTAAGGAGCCATTTCCTTAGCCAGGGCTTTCTTTGCTGTCAAGGAAGAATTTATTTAACAAGACCTAGACTTTGGCAAACGAGGTTCTACTTCTCTTGGCTGGTCTTTGGCCTTGATTTAAGATGCCGATATTTGCTGTCCAATGTTGGGAAATAGGTTCTTGGTTGGGGGAGGAGTGTAGCTTAAAGGTTTGGGAAGCAGATAATTTAAAGAAGCTCTGAAAATATGTTTGGTTTTCATTCTGCTTCCCCCAAGTGCTTCCAGATCTTTGAAGTATACGCTTAGTTCTTGAAAGTCATAAATCTCTAAGAATATTTTTTTTTTTTTTTTGCAAATACAATGACTTTTTGCATCAGCACAATCAACTCCAGATCATCACTATGTAAGAGGCAGGGAATATTCATGGAATTGGTGCAGCTTTTGGTGTAAGTATTTTGTTTTTCTTTTTTGAGATGCAGCTTCGCTCTTGTTACCCAGGCTGGAGTGCAGTGGCGCGATCTTGGCTCACTGCAAACTCCACCTCCCGGGTTCAAGCAATTCTGCCTCAGCCTCCTGAGTAGCTGGGACTACAGGTGTGTGCCACTATGCCTGGCTAATTTTTGTCTTTTTAGTAGAGATAGGGTTTTGCCATGTCGGCCAGGCTGGTCTCGAACTCCTGACCTCACGTGATCTGCCCGCCTCGGCTTCCCAAAGTGCTGGGATTACAGGCGTGAACCACTGCACATGGTCATTTTCTTTGTTTTCCCTGCTGTGGATGTTGTCAGTTGCAAGCATTATTTTCAATCTAACATGTATATTCTATAAGAATCTGAGTGCCTGGGATCAGGAATTAACGATCAGAAGAAGTTGATTTCTGGTCATCGGTTTATGGTATGTCTTTTCTCCTCCTATTTTATTACCAACAACAAAACATTTCTTTCTGTGAACAGAAAAGGCACCTTTCTTTTGCAGACACCCGGAGCTAAGATGGAGCATCCATGCCAGGCCTTAATGATCACTTGTTTCTCAAGAAGACAGCTACGGTAGCTAGAATGAGCCCTGTGATTCAGGGAGGTAAGAAAGAGAGGAGACATTTTAATGTTAGTGGAGGAGTGCTGTGTGGCTGCTTGGAATCCATCCCCCCTCCAGCCAACATCCCCAGATCGGACCACTGTGAGAGCCAGACCTTCCTGCCAGGAGGTGGCCACAAACCAGCTCCTACTTCTACAGCAGGGACTAGGGAGTAGCAGAGAGGAAAGAAGCCCCCTTAGGTACTGGTTTGGTCCCATACATCTCTCAACATGGGGGCAGTGTGGCAAAGTACTCAGGAAGCTGTTAAATTCTTTCAGATCTCAGGCCCTTGGTCACAGCAGGGGAGAAGATCCACCAGCCAACCCCCAAGCTGTAACCTTCCTTAATGGTTTCATGAGCTGGACATTCAAATCCCTCCAGGTTTAATTACGGGAGAAGTAGGTTCTGTCTGCTTAATTACATAGGATTCTCTGCTAATAAAAAATGACTCCTTTTGCAGAGGTGATGTCAAAAAGTTTCAAAGATGCCAAACACTTAGGCAAATTGGAGACGTCATTGTCCCTCCTATCAGTAAATGCTAAAGGTAACAATGGAGAAAGCCATATCCATTTAATTAATCTTGAATATCGTAATGTGGATTCAAGACATAATCTCATTCTGAGCACAGTGGTATGTTTCTGTTCGGTTTCCTATCAAAGCCTCTTTTAGAAGGCATTTTTCATCTTACAGTGCTACTTTCCCAGATATTACTTCTGCATATTTTAAATGAATAGGCAAAACAAAAGTAATAGTGACTTTAAAAATTGAAAATCTGTGACCTCACTATGTAACTCAGTGACTTCATTTTTATCTCAATACATAACTTACACAGATAAAGCAATAACAAACCTACTCTTTTATACTTTATTTTCACTTCAACATTTTCCCTCATGGTACTAAGAAGTCATTTTAGTAATTCCCCAGTATTTGCATCCTGTTGCTTTACAAATATTTATTAAAATTGTCCTCAAATAATGAACATTTATGGTTTTTTTTTTCAAAGATTAGCTTTTGGGTAAAATCTTTATTGAATAAACGCCTGCATATAATTTTATTTTTTTGTATGTTTTTGTTAAATTAGATCCTTGGATAAAATTCATAAAAGAAGAATCACTACCATTAGGAATAGGACTATTTTCTTGAATCTTTTTATAATAATTTCCAATGTGGTTGTGTCAATTTAGAATGAATGAATGACTCATCAGTGTAGGGCTCACTGAAAACTCATGAGGATTTGGTGTTATAATTTGTAAAACTTAGATTTCAGAGAGTATCTCACTCTTGCTCAATATTCCATATATTTGGTTTCTCTCCAAGCTTTTGATCTTCTTTCTAGCAAAAGAGACCTGGCTGTTTCCAAGCTAATCAAAGACAGTGTTTCTTTGGCTTTAAAGCATACACAATCATTTCTCTGAATCCTAAGATTTCCTGTAGCTTTTCCTCCCATGAGCCAAATGCAGAAAAAGAAGGAACAGGTTTAGCAACAGGATGATGCCAGTGTTTCCTCAAATGGAAAAAAATATTCTACCTATTTCTTTTCTCACAATTGAGACCGACACCCAACTCTGTTGTCTGCTAATAATCCAGTGGAAAGTTTTCAGTCTTTATGCAAGCAGACCTCCTCAGCAGCACTTGAATTTGGCCCGCTCTTTTCCTCCTGTTTCCATCCACTTGTCTTGCTCCTCTTTAGGGTCCTTTATTGACTCTGTCTCTTATTCACCTGGCCACTGAACGTGGAATGTCCGTGGCTCCTAGTCTTAGGCCGTCTTCTCTTATGCTCTGCTCCCTGGACTGTCTCATCCCCACCTGAGACTTCAATTGACATCTCTGTGCCGTGACTCATACATTTAAATCTTCATTCCATATCTCCGAGTGCCAAACACGTGAATTGGAATGTCAGCGAAGTATATCCATTTGACTGTTTTGAATACTAATTGGCTGATTCTAATGTGAGTTTGCTCCTCTTGCCATCTTCCCAAACCTAGTCCTCTTTTGGAAGTCTCCATCCCAGTACAGGGCACCTTTCTTTGTTTATTTGGGAAGATCAGGAACCAAGCAGTGTCTGTGATGCCTCGTCTCCTCGCTGCCCACATCTGTGTCATATCAAGTCCTGTCGACTTACCGTCTAAACACCTCTCACCTTCATTCACTTCTCCCCACCTGCTTAGCTGCTGTTTAAATACACACAAGCCAGCCTTCCCATAGCCACACAGCCTCTCTTCTGCCCACTCTGCTCAATTCTGTTCTCTTCAATGAAGCAGGTCACTTTCTTTGTTTAAAACCTCCATGATTTCACGTTACTCTTAGGATGAGGATAAAAGCGCTAATCATGGCCTGTGAGGGCCCATGATCTCGTCCTGGCCTGTTTTCAGCTTCCTCTCATTCCACATTTGTTTTAATACTTGTTCTCCAGGCCCCTGCTATGTATGGGTCTTCTTCACACTGCTCACATGTTCCATGCCCCCCTCTAACCACAGGGCCTTTGCACATGCTCTTCTCCCTGTTTGTCAGTGCTGCCCTCCCTTTTTAGCTGCCTTTTTAGGGACACTGGAGGGGAGGAGGGCACTGCCTACTTTATAAAGCATTCATTTGTAAAACTTCTGTGACTGTCGTCGACTGACAGCTGAGTCTTTTCCCCACAGATTGTCCTCAACTGAAGGGAGCTACTGCATATCAGTTTATGACTGGTTGATGTGAAGGTACAAAGTCCTAGGCTTCTTGCCTTGTCAGGGACATTTCTGCTAAGTTTGCTCAGCTCCAGAGTTCTTGTGGGCTTGGCTGAGGCCTCTGCTGCCACTTTTCCCTTTGCTTGATGCAGCTTCCCTCACTCAGGAGAGGTTTGTGAGGTTGCTCTCCAGTGCACCCCTGTGCTGAGATCTACAGCTCAGAGCTTCTTTACCAAGGGTTTGAGATGTAGAGCTCCCATTCATTCTTTAGGTCTCGGTTCACACTTCACATCCTTAGGGCATCTTCTCTGACTTACCTGAAACTGCCGATTCATTAGTGTCATTAATTAATGCATGCCTCCCTCACTAAACTTTAAGCTCCCTTGAAAGCCAGGAGTTCACCAAACACCCAGTTGTAGGCATGGTGCTTGGCAGAAGAAGGAGGTCATTGAACACAGCTGATTCTCGATATGCATGGTAGTTAAGGCTATTCTGTAGTGTCACTGTGAACACTCAGCAAATACTGAACCATTGCTCCTGGGAAATAAAAGGGTTTAGGGTCTTTTGAGCTTCTGGTCACAACATTTTTGTCAACGGACACAATATATAACTTTGTTTTATGTGTATTTCTGTTTAAAGACTGCTTATTTAATTCATCAACTTTGAACTCACAGCCGACAGTGCTGTAACTCATGTCTGAGCAAAGCTTATGCATTTTCTCCATAAGGCACATCTCAGCCTTCTTGTGCTCAGGGCCAGCACTTCAGTACTATTCTTGGAGGCCATTTTAAGCAGTGAAATCACCAGCAAATAGCATAAAAATGCAAAAACCGTGGCACTAAACAGATTGCAAGAAGGTTACTAGTTTGCAATATGAGAGCTGAAACAGAAGGCAGAACATGAGGCCAGGCACGGTGGCTCATGCCTGTAATCCCAGCACCTTTGGAGACTGAAGTGGGCGAACCACCTGAGGTCAGGACTTTGAGACCAGCGTGGCCAATGTGGCAAAACCCCGTCTCTGCCAAAAATGTAAAAATCAGCTGGGCATGGTGGCAGGTGCCTGTAATCCCAGTTACTTGGGAGACTGAGGCAGGAGAATTGCTTGAACCTGGAAGGCAGAGGTTGAAGTGAGCTGAGATCACGCAACAGCACTCCAGCCTTGGCGACAGAGTAAGTCTCTGTCTCAAAAAAGGAAGGCAGAGCATGGCCTTGTTAGACCGCAGCTGGTAACGTGCCTATGGGGCAGCTGTTTTTTCACTGTCATATGCGTTTCTGCAAATGACCATCAAAGTGCTGAGAGTGTTGATTTTGGGGTTAGAAATACATTTGGTGAGTAGGCAAATTTGCAAATATGGAATCTGTGGATAATAAGGATCAATGGTATTTAATATGATAATTAACAATATTTGTTAAATGTCATAGATGATTAAAAATGGCCACAAATGATTCCTCTTCTCCTAGCACAGCCTTTGATAATGACCTCCTGTACTGACTCTTAGCTGGCCTCAGGACTTTCTCTGACCAGTGGGCCAACAGCAAACCTAAAGCAAGCAGAGGCCTGGAAACTGCACTGAGACTGTCCTCTTGGTGTTTTCTAGAGTCCTGAGGCAACACTACATGAGAGAACCCAGGTATGCCTGATGCATGTTGACATATGGCCAAATGCATGCCCATCCTGTTGCCCTGTCTGACATTGAGCCAACTTCTAGAGATATGAATAAGGCTACCCTAGATCACCCATCCCATATGAGCTGGCCTGGATTAGAAGACCCACTATCAACCCATAGACCCAAGAGAAATAAAAAGTATGTGGAACAAGCTCCTCTAACCTACTAAGTTTGAGATGATTGTTACCCATCAATAGAGAACTTGTTTCTTGCCAATTAGGTGAGAACCTGGGCAATCAAGGAAGGACAGAAGTGTATGTGAGTGTGTGAGTTGGGTTATAGAAATAGTTATAAGGCCCTAAGTTTATTCAACCAAGGCATTTTAACTTATTAAGTAGAGTCCTGACCTTCTCCACTTCTAAGAAAAGAGGAGAGAGTGAAGCAAAGTGGATAAAGGAGGAAATGATGCTAGCTGGCTTGGGAAGAATAAGAATTTCTTTGGTGGACACTTAAGCCACTAGATCAGTCCATATGGAGTCTTGAGTCAAGCGTAAAAGTGAGACATAGAATGGTGCTTTGTTTCACTGTTTTTTTTTTTTTTTTTTAAACATCTGCTCATCTGTACACTGACAAATCTCCTACAGCAGTCTGCTTGCTGACACCTTTGCCTCTAATGTTCATAGTCTTCACCTTTAGATTTCTTAATGCCTTGCTTAAAAGTACTTTCAAAATCCCCGAATATCATTTATCTCAGGCAGCAGAACATCTTCAGGAGAAAGAAATCTTTGCCTCAAACATCAGAATAGCAATTAAAAGCATAGAGGTCTATGCGGGTAAAAGCAAATTGAATTGGGAATGTGATGTACGGCAAACTTTTCAAAAAACCAACAACTAGCCATTCAGTAAACCAACAAAATTATTTTTTAAAGCAAGCCCTTTCAAATGCTTCCACTTAATTTATTTTTTAATGCTTCCATGACTAAAAATTGCAAAAAACATTTATGTAAAAGGAATTCACTTGTATGCAAAGTTGCAGCTGCTGCTTATAGGTATACAAAGGAATAAAAGCCTGGGAACATGCTGGGTTTTCTCTCCTTTTAGTGGAAATCTTGATGCATTCTTCAGTGTTGACTTGAGAATTGTTCATTCAGTGGTATCTTGGAGTTTCCACTGGATTGACGACAAGAAGTGAAATACTAAGAAGACGTCCATATCCTGGTTGTATCTCATTAGATGCAGTCGGTTGCCTCTTGTGCTTTTGAGAATTGTGACTCTTTTGATGAAGCTGGAAAATAAAAATTATGATTATAATGACAATAATGAGTAAATTTCTAATAAATGATTGTTTCATATTATTTGGGGTAACTTTTCCATCCCCCACAACTCCATTTTAAAAATAACTGCCTTTTCCTAATGTTCAAAAATAGGAATTTCCAAGTAATTTTTTCTAAGACAAAATACCAGAAAATAGTCTTCGATTAACTTGTTTTTGATGACTCAGGAAAACACAAAAGAAATGTATTGTGTGTACTGCAGACAGAAATGATACGTTTATAAAAAATAGCAAGTAATCACTTATTTTTTTAGGGCCCCATCCAGGCTTGTTTATTTTTGTTTGAAGCCAATAAGGCCAACTCTGGAGGCAGCCTTGGTGGAGCTTGAAGACCATACATTGGCTTGAGAACTAGACAGAGTCATGATCAGAACTTTGTCTGGGCCCCGGCCCTGAGGAGGGATGGTCTGGGTAGAGTGGGCTCAAGAGGAGGTTGGAAGTGATATTTTCCTCGTGATCTGACAAAGAGGAAGTCAAGCTGTTGCTGTTGGCTGATGACGTGATCTTATACCTAGAAAACCCTAAAGACTCATCTGTGAAGCTCCTAGAACTGGTAAATGAATTCAGCAAAGCTTCAGGATGCAAAAATCAATGTGCACAAATCAGTAGCTCTACTGTGTACAAACAGCAACCAAGCTTAGAATCAAATCAAGAGCTCAACACCTTTATAATAGCTGCAAATAAAGTAAAATAAAATATACTTAGGAATATGCCTAACCAAGGAGGCAAAAGACCTCTACAAGAAAAACTATAAATCACTGCTGAAAAAAATTGCAGACAACAAGAACAGATGGAAACATATCCCATGCTCATGGATGGGTAGAATCAATGTTGTGAAAATGATCATACAGCCAAAAGCAATCTAGAAATTCAGTGCAATTCCCATCAAAATACCATCATCATTCTTCACAAAATGGAAAAAAAATCCTAAAATTTGTATGGAACCAAAAACAAGACCACATAGCCAAAGCAAGACTAAGCAAAAAGAACAAATCTGGAAGCATCGCAGTCTTAGGCAGTTCTGAACTAAGAGGGACAGTGCTCCCCAGGTGACATTTAACAATGCTTGAAGACATTTTTAATTATCACAACTGTGGAAGGTGCTATTTGGCATCCTGGAGGTCAGAAATGATGATAATTATCTGACAATGCCCAGAACAACCCCCAGTAATTCTCACAAATTATTTGGTCCACAAACTCTGGTGAGACTGTGTTTGGAATTGCTACAAAGGCTGTCATGTTTAGAGAAGATGGCAACATGACGGGGGTGTTTGTGAAGTGTAGAATGGATATAGGCACATCCTTGGGGCAATTTGTCAGTGAGGAAACAGAATCACAGAGAAAGTCAGAAGAATCAAGGATAGAACTGAGGTCCTCAAACAAGGGCAAGTGACACAGGGAACTAAACTCTCAGTTCTTGTACGTGGTTTCCACTGGACAAACCCTCGAGTTTTTGCAATAGACATGGCTCCAGCAAGGACTTCCAAGGGATAAGTGGGGATATGGCTATGCCATACAGTGGTGAAAGGACTAGGACCTAGAAACCCAAGATTCTAGTTTTAATCCTCCTGTGGTGTGACCTTGGCCCTCTCACTAACCTGCTGGAGTCAGATTCTTGATTAAATGAGAGCATCTGTATTATCTCTTAGGTTCTTTCCATTTGGAAATTCTAAGGCTCTTAATAAGTGAATTAATTTTCTGCCTTGTCAGGAAAGGATTTTAGGTGGCTGGTCCTCTTATGTGCATTTCCTTTTTCCAGAGTTGCTCAACATTTAAGAAGAGTTTCCAAACTGTTTCCAGCAAATGCTTCCCAAATAATTTTTTCATTATGTCTTCTCAGACATGCTGGGAGGAGAGGGAAGTGTTAGCTCCATCTCACGGTGAGCAAACTGAGAATCAGAACACAAGTTCACAGAGCTTCTGCGTGGTTGGGATGCAAAACCCTACACGGGCTCTTCCAAGCAGGATGCATTCAGTGGTCCTCACTGAACTACCTGGGAAGCAGAAACATGAGATCATCATTTGTTGCCCCACATACACCTGTATTGGACAATTGCTGCAAAACATAGTACTAAATTTGTTCATGTTTAGGGAATGGTGAGTCTGAGAGTGAATCCCCCAAAGCTGGAAAGTTAAGCGGACCATTTGGAGTTAGGCAATATTGTTACGGTGGCCTTTGCACAAATGCACTGTCTCAGATCAGTGTGCACAGAAGCTTTGTTTGCAGGCTGTCTGCAGAGGTCGTCGTCAGAGGGAATCCTCAGGATGTCCAGCTGGCTTGTTAGCTGAGCGTGTGTCAAGGGGAGCATTTGACTGCTGCCTGCAGCCTTCAGACCAGATGCCAGGATGCGTAGAGACAGTGATGGAGGCAGCCTTGGTGGGCCATGACAGCCCCCTAATTCAGTGGTGCAGAATTAAACAGCGTGGTAGCAGGCCTGGAAACAGGACACAGAAAGGACAGGAGCTGGTCTGGACACCTTTGGCTTCCTAGAAATGATTTCTCACTTTCTAGCTAATCCAGCTGAAATGTGGGCTGAGAGCCTTTCCAACGATGATGATGGGGACTTTCTTTCATGCCTACAGCAAGTTTTCTGTCCTTTTGCTCTGTTTTGCCCAGCAGTTCTGCCTCTGAGTTGGCATATGTGGCCCTCTAATGGGCTGTGCTTTCCTCCAGGACAAGGACTTTATATTTGTCTTTATTTTATCAACAGGTGGAACAGTGCCTGGCAGGTACGAGGCATCCCAAACTTGGAGTAACAGAGGAGATAAGTCCCTCTGTTATAATGGACATTGAGTAAGCCTCACCCTGTATCAGACGTTGTTCTAAGTACTTTGTATTGAGTAATTCATTCATTCAGTTCTTAGAGCAGCCCAGGGAAGTTTAAAGTTTGTTTATCACCAACTTACAGATAAGGTATCTGAAGTGCTGAAAGGTTAAGAGACCTGTCTAGGGTGTTGGAGCCAAGATTTGAATCTGGAGCACCTGAAAGGAAACCAGCGTGTTGTAAGGAGTTCTGTGTTTCCTTAGCTCCTGGGAAGTCAAGATGTCTAACCTTCACCTGGCTGGCTCTGCCTCAATCTTCCTCCCCAGCCCCAAGTCCCATTCTCAACTGCATTTCATGACAGTTGGAGAACTTGATGACTCCTTCAGATCCTGACCCATCCCCAGCTGGAAGAGCTTGCTCCTATTGTATAGGCAACAGAGGAAAGCAAGGAGGGTAAGGGTGTGTGCTCCTCCCTCTGATACACCTGCCTACCCACCTTTCCTGGAACTCCCTCCTCCACTTTTGATCCTCCTCAACACTAGACATCTCCTGCCCTCAAGACCTTCAGCCATGTATAACACCCTCCCTTTTCGCAATTGAAACCCCTCTCATAAAATCTTTCAGCAGCTGACCACATACAAATTATTCCCATCCCCCAAATAAACAAACAGCAAGCCGGGAACCTCCATTGCTTTGCCTGCCTGCTGCTGCATTCATTCTGTCTCTGGCATCCCCATTAGAAGCCAGACTTCCAAAGAATGGCCTTACTGTGTCTCCGGACTCCCTCCCATACATTCCATGCCCCATTGCAGGAGTTCCTTTCTCTACTTCTCACTTAATTGCTTATCGATTGCTGGTCTCCTTTTACTAGAATATGAGCACCATGGTTAGGCATTTGTCTTACTCCCCACCACCCTATGTTCAGTGCCTAGAACAGTGTAGACACTTAGCAAATATGTTTTGAAATAAATATGCCATGGACAATATTTAATTAAATTGCTAAAGTCAGGAGGACCCATCTGACCTCTGGGTCCCACTTGGGATCAAAAAGTGATCTTCTCCAGGACTCTGGAAAATTGTAGCACCTGCATTTTCCAGTTCTGCAGAACAGCCCAGCTTTCTGCCTTTTCCTTCTTTAAATCACCAACATTTGTGGCATTTGGCATTGCCTAAGCTCTTAGACCCAATCATCATTCAAATATTTGTCAAGGCAGCTGAAGGGTCTGGAAACAATGTGTGTGTCTTCTGCCTGTGTCAGCTTTGCTTCCACTGGGTTTCACACTGGGGGAAACCAGCTATGAACCAACCTTGGGAATTGAAGGTGTCATGGGTTTAATTGTGTCCCCTTCAGAAGATATGTCCAAGTCCTAATGCCTGGCACCTGTGAATGTGACCTTATTTGGAAGTGGGGTTGGCCAGGGGTGGCAGGGCAGAGTCCTTGCAGATGTAATGAAGTTAAGAGGAGATGATGCTGGATTAGGGTGAGTCCTCATTCAGTGACTCTGTCCTCATAAGAAGAGGGAAATGTGGGTGCGGAGACATAGTTACATAGGAAGAACATGGTGCCATGACAGAGGCAGAGATCCAGGTAATGTGTTGAGAGGCCGAGGAACGCCCAGGATGGCTGGCCACCCCCCGGAAGCCGGATGTACCTGGAGCAGGTTCTTTTCTAGAGCCCTCAGGAGGAACACGGCCCTGTCAATGCCTTGGTGTTGGACTTTTGGTCTCCAGACTGTGAGAGGACACGTTTTTGTTGTTTTAGGCCACCCAGCTTGTGCCACTTTTCTTATGGCAGCTCTGGTAAACTAACACACAAGGCAAACAGTCTCAGAGTGTTCCTGTCCCTTCAGCCGGTCCTTGCAGCTCAGGAAATTCGTGACTGAAATAAATCCGGGCACAAACTGGCCAGCTCAGCACTGCCAGACAAAGGATGTCAGTGCAGTGAGGCGGCTAATTCTTCACTCCTGCAGAGAGGGATGTGACAGGAGGTGGCTCTGGGAGCCACGGGCCCAAGCCCTGCAGGAAAGACATGGGGCCCCTGGTTTGGGCACTCTGAGATGCCCAGGACCCGGGAAAGTGGGGACCTAAGCCAGCTTCCAGATTAGACAAAATACCTTGGAAATCATGAGCTGGTTTGAGAGATGGTCCCAAAAGTGAACCAGAACATCGGAGTTCTTTGCTTCAGCCAAGGCTAGGAAGCTGGTGATAACATTTTGTCACTTTATGTGCTAGATTCTTGAAGCCTCTGTGTACCCTTTCGAAGGAAAGCCTACTTGTAATGACTTATTGAATATTCATCTTTTTCATTAAAGTTTTATGAGGAAGAAAGACTCGTTCTCTCTTTTCCGCGACTATATACTCAGCACTCACTATACAGTAAGTGCTCCAGAATGTATGTATGATTGGATTGAATCAATCAGAAGTGTTCGTTCACAATGATGTATCTTTAGGTAATTTTAAAAGGAGTCTAGTTACTGCTTATTAATGTGCTTGCCTTAGTACGTTAAAGAAAATTTTAAGGAGTTCTTAGGTGCTAAAAAAAAAATGTAGGGGAAAGTTAACCTAAAAACAAAACTCAAAATCCACACAACTATACAATATATAGAGTGAACTCTAATGTAAACTGTGGATTTTAGTGAATAATAGTGTGTTAATGTTGATTCATCAATTGTAATAAACGTACCACACTAGCGCAAGGTGGTAATAATAGGGGAAATCGAGGGGGAGAAGGGAAGAGATGGAGTAGATGGAATCCACTGTACTTTCTGCTCAATTCTTCTTCTTCTTTCTTCTTCTTTCTTCTTCCTTCTTCTTCTTCTCCTCCTCCTCCTTCTCCTCCTCCTCCTCCTTCTCCTTTCTTCCTCCTCCTTCTCCTTTCTTCCTCCTCCTTCTCCTTTCTTCCTCCTCCTCCTCCTTTCTTCCTCTTCCTCCTCCTTTCTTCCTCCTCCTTCTCCCTGTCTCTTATACACATCTAGATGTGTATAAGAGACAGCTCCCTCTCCTTCTCCTTCCTTCTCCTTTCTTCCTCCTCCTTCTCCTTTCTTCCTCCTCCTCCTCCTTTCTTCCTCTTCCTTCTCCTTTCTTCCTCCTCCTTCTCCTTTCTTCCTCCTCCTCCTCCTCCTCTTTTTTTTTTTTTTTTTTGAGACAGAGTCTCGCTCTGTTGCCCAGGCTGGAGTGCAGTAGCACCATCTCAGCTCACTGCAAGCTCCGCCTCCCAAGTTCACGCCATTCTCCTGTCTCAGCCTCCTGAGTAGCTGAGACTACAGGTGCCCGTCACCATGCCTAGCTTTTTGTATTTTTAGTAGAGATGGGGTTTCACCATGTTAGCCAGGATGGTCTTGATCTCCTGACCTTGTGATCCGCCCGCATCATCCTCCCAAAGTGCTGGGATTACCAGTGTGAGCCACCACGCCCGGCCAACTCTTCTATAAAGATAAAATTGCTCTAAAAAAATAGTCTATTAAAAACAATCTAAACACACAAAAGAAAATCTCATTTTCTTGTTTTCTGAAGACCTGCATTTAACTTCCAGGATTAATATCAAGATATCCCCCATATCCCCCTGAGACCCCCCAAATACATGTGTTTATGTGACCTTAGTTAGGACGTATTTGGGATGACTTTGTTCTATTTCATGCACCATTTGACAACTTCTGACACAAATTTAGTTAGGACGTATTTGGGATGACTTTATTCTATTTCATGCACCATTTGACAACTTCTGACACAAATTTTTACCCATATTCATTCCATAGATTAGTTTTTACATGCGGAGGCCCAAGTACCAAAGGATCCAGATGAAATTAATCACAAATTACATAATCAGTGCCCCAAATCTTGTGTTATTTCTGACACGTATACCTCGTGCTTTGATGGTGGTGACAAAGACAATACCTGCCGTAGAGTTTCAAGATCTTCTTGACACAGCCTCTTGCAGCCTTTGTATCTAGCTACTGAAATCCTTATTTCCACTGGAAAGTAATGTTCTGGCCAATACCATGGTCTATATTTTGATTCCTATCTCAGCCTTTTGGGAGACATCTCAAAGCTTAGTCTGGCAAACTTAAGCTGATTAATAGGTTGTTTGTAGCATGAGAGTGTTCACAGGCACCCCCTTCCTACAAGTCCATCTGGGAGGAAACTCTGAATGCAAGCAGTGGAGTTTGTTTCTTCTGGGTCCATTTTTAGATTTTTGAGATGGAAAATCAGGTAATGAGTCAAATGCTGAAGAACTAGCCAATTAATGATAGAAATGGATTAAAATATTCTGTGTTTATTGTGTATTCATTTTTTTCTGTAATTCTGTTTTTGCTTTGTCTTTGAGGTTATATTATCAGGTTTGTGCTAGTATAAGGCAGATGCAAGGAAAACATTCCTTGAATCATGTCACAACTCTTTATGATTAGCAATGATTTTTGTTATGTTAGAGTCTGATAAATGTAGTCTGACATTAATATTTTTACACTGCTTGCTTTTAGCTAATGTTTGTCTATTATATGAACATGACAATACATATATTCCCTCTTGCTTTTGACAAATCTGGTCTGATTTTATGAATTTTCTATTCCAATATGTATCGATTTTAACTAGTAAAAGTTTATTTACCATTATGATTACCAATATATTTCAGTTTATATATGCTATCTTATTTTGTTGTTGCTATTTACCATAATTGTTTTTTGTTGTTTTCTACCCATACTCTTTCACTGGAACTGGATGAGTTTTCTTCTTTCCTTTTTCCATCTTACTAATTTGGAAATTAGTACTGTATTTGAATTATATTAGTACTCTATTGGATGTTAATACTCTTTTATTTTGGACACGCTATTATTTTAACACTCTATTATTACTCTTAACTGTTAATATGCTGCGATGGTTAATTTTATGTGTCATCTTCCTGGACTAAGGGAGGCCCATAAAGCTGGAACAAGAAGATGAGACAGGCTGGGTTGTGGATGAACTTGGTGATGAAAGTCAAACTGGGCTGCATGGAAGCATAACAAAAGAGAGAGCGGGGAGGATGGAGGGAGACTCAGCAGACTGCTTTGGGAGGAGTTGTATTAGATAAAAGGCTAAAAAGGCCTGGAGAATGTTGGAGGTGAGAACTACAAAAGGAAAAAAGGTCAGGAAGTTTCTGGTCAATGCTAGATGTCCTTCAAGGAAAAGGAGTAAAGGCTAGGGTTCCTCCAGGTCACTTGTTGATTCTTTAATTGTTGGCTTTTTTTTTTTTTTTAAACATACTTCTCTGGGACTGAAATGTACATTTTGTATCTTCAGGACCCCTTGGGGGTACGTGAGACCTTGGGCATTAATTGTGTCTGTATAAACAATTTGATTATAAAATGTATTATAGAATTTATGGGTTCATATGAGATATAGCAATTTACTGATGAATACGTATAACAATGGACAGAGAACATAAATTTGTTTATTGTCCAATCAATACATTTGCAAAATTCAGGCACCATTAATTCTGGAAACCACCTCTTCATGTTCTTTATTTTCCCATATGCCATTCCTGGCTAATTTCGTATCTTCTACCATGAGCAAAAGGTAGCAACACTGCATTTACTCCCAATGCAATGGCTTTCTGTAACCTATTTATATTGAAACAACACAGTTCGTCTTGCTCTACAAATCCTAAGTCCATTTATTTAATGCTGGTTCTGTCATTATTCACGAGCTGTGTCATGCTTCATGCTGCCTTTGAATACTGGTTTTTGGTGATTGTCTCAACGGTTATGCTTCAGTGATGATGACCATAAATGCAATCTTATCAAGAAGATGCAGGAGAATGGGAACCATGATTCGTTTTCTGGTCATACTAAATCTACCATTTAGAATTTTATTGTTTCAACATAGGACATGTAGACATGTCGACTTATGCACTTTTGAGGCTGTAATCACAGTGCTCCCAGCATGTGACCTCTTTTGATGATGGCAGCCTACCTTCCACACAGTGGGAAGCGCATGGGAGGATGACAAAGGCCCATGGATAGAGAAAGAAGAGTAATCTGTTTGTGCAAAGAATATCTTCTTCTCTTCCACCCTGACATTAACATAGGAGAGCAGGACATCAACACGTGGACAGAGGCAAGAGAGGATGTCGATTAAAAAGCCATCTGACATTGTAGAGCCCCTAGAGGAGATAGGCATGGTCAACCCCATTCTCCATGGAGTCTTCAGAGGAGGTGAGTAGCCCCCCAGGGTATCAGCAGCAGACTAGGAGGAACATAGGATAAAGGATTTCTGTCACCACCCTGTTGCCCTTGGGTGTTATATCCTGCAGGTGACACTGGTGTCAGAACATGGCAAAAGGCAATACTGGTGCTCACCCAACAGGCCCAAGGATTGACAGTGATCTGTCAATAGCCAAAGCCCCAAACTCAACATGTGTCTGGCACAAGTAATAGTCATCCTGAACTCCACCTGGCAGTAGCATTTTAGTGGTGCAATCCCACATAGTTCCATGAAATAAATCCCGTGCCAGCCAATGGGAGCCTCTTTCTTGCTAGGTCATTCTCCTGGAACTGAGGCTTGGCCAGGGAGCCCGGGATGACCACATAGGCATTGTTCTAGAGCTCCCTGGGATATCTGTTTGACTGCATACATGGGGTGAAGGGCCTAAAAGTGCCCCAGATGGAAGAAATAGAGGTCAAATTTCATTTTAAAGAAGAAATTCTAAAGTATGGGGGCACTCTGTGAAGTTCCACTGGCTTCAGCCTGAGGGTATGAATGCTGACTGTCTTCAATCAGATTATAAATGCAAGTCTTTATGGTGACCCTCTTCCCTTTGACTTGACCCAGACTCCTATGTTCCAGCATCTTTCTTTTCTCCAATTGTGCCATCCTGTTTCATCCCCTGCATTGCAAATATGACAGGTGAATTTTCTTCTTCCAGAACACCTTTTTACCTCTTCCTCTGTTGTTAGATACTTTATTCCTCAACATCCAGCATATGTATTACCTCCTTCACCAAACCTTCTAAAAACCTTTCCATCTACCGATTCCCTTACCCATCAGAATATCTGTTCTTTCACTTATCCAGCCAAGGAAAACTTTTTGGTGAGCGCCTATTCTGTGCCAAACACTGTTCCAGGCATTGTGGCAACAACAGTGAACAAAACAGACCTCACAAAGCCAACCAGGCTCCCTCTGGACACTATATATTGCTATTTCCACTTATCCTGTTGTATTGAAATCATCTGTCAGCAAGCTTTTTCTGTAAAGGGCCAGATAGTAAATATTGTAGACTTTGCAGGACATACGTTCTCTGTTCCAACTACTTAGCTCTGTGGTTGTAGCACAAAAGCAACCATAGACAATATGCAAACAAATGCAGGTGACTGTGTTCCAATAAAACTTTATTTACAAAAACATGGTGGGCTGGATTTTTCCCACTAACGGTAGTTTGCTGACCCCTGCAACAGAATGAGAACAGCTCTTTCTAATTATGTTTTCTTAATTTTTTTTTTTTTTGCTGCTTTATCCTTAGTGCTTAGAATAGTGCCTTGTACATAGAAGGTCCTTTGTATGGATTTGCTGAACAAGAGAAGTGAATGGATATTATCCATGAAACAGGAAGTTCCTGAAATGGAGGGCCTTATGCACATGGTGATCAGCTTGGAGAATGTGTTAGGTGAACACATGTTGAATAGATGGAGGAATGATTGGAAAGCCTCCTGCCTGCGCCCTTCCTCCTATGCAGTGCCTCTGGTGGCTGAGGGCAGGAACTGGGAAAGTCCAAGCTAGCCTGATTATCCTGTCCTGGTTGCAGCTGCTTCCTCGGCAAGGCGGCTCCTCTGTTGAGGAACCAGCATCAGAACTCCAGGCAGCTCTTGCCCACCCTGGCGCCTGTCCTCGACTCTCTCAGCCACAGCCTGCTGCAATCTTGTAAGGCAGCATCTCCTTTCTAGGGAACCTGACAGCGGAAATGGCCATTAAACTTAAACATGACTGTCAGAGGGAAGTAGTGACAACAGGAGCCCCAACCGCCACCATCAAGCCATCTGTCAACACTGGCCTGTTGGGTTTCCCAGGGTGCACCATCCTAAGTGAGGGTCAGCGGATTGGCTCAGACAGGCAGGTCTCTGGCGTTTGGTGGGGCCTGTCAACTGAAATGCAGAGGTGAGGCTGTTGTCACTTTGGAAATTGGGGCATGAAAAGTGCAGGCAGATAAAGACAAGAGGAGGAAGAGAGGGTGGGGGTGCTAGACTGGGGGACAGGAGGGTGTAGCTGGCTAGGGGCCCTCGGCTGCTGGGGCCGCACGGAGAAAGGAGGCAGCTCTTCTTCTGTTTCATGTCAACTTCGCTGTCATTGGATAGTCAGTAAGATTTCAAACAGATAAACGCCCCTTTGGGAAGCTGGAATGCCTTGGCAGACAATTTTAGGCCTTGATCTGATTGATAAATCCTTTGTGACAAGAGGGGATGAGAGAGGCCCCTGGTTTGGTACATATAAATAGGAAATTAGCTGGCAAAGTTGTCAAAGATAATTAACTTTCCGATTCTGCGGGTCTATTCAGGTTGACATCCTGAAATTATTTAGAAATGCACATGTCAACGCTCTGACAGAATTTGAGGCTGATCAGATAAACAGATTTGGAGATGCTTGATTGTAAAATGATGTAAGCGCTTAGCTGGTGTTTTATCGCTGCGTGCTTCTGTGAGCTGCAGTGGAAGTTGCAGGGAGAAGGGTTTTGTTATGGGGGAATGGGAGGGTGGGGATAGGGAGATTGAGTTGAATGTGCAAGGCACAACACATTTGCTTTCTTCCTTCTTTTAATCAGTTGAGAAATTCCCAATCCTGAATTTAACTGAAATTAACCTTGGATTCAACCCCAGGACCGTCCCTCAAGTCTCAACCTCCAGTAGGAAGGGGAGCATTCTGAGGGACTCAGCAGCAGATGCCTTCTCTCTGTCCAGCCCAGTTTTGTTAAAGCCAGTGCAGCATGCAAAATCGGTGAGAGCCTCTGCTGTTCCTGATGCATCATCACTTTGGGTAAATCACCAGGCTTGGTGCTCTATTAAGAGGGGAGAAAGCCTACTTAGGCATTTACATCTTGTTACTAGGAATTGTCTCTTTAACAAGCCACACTCTTCCAATGAAGACACATCCTTTCTCCAGGGTGGATGACAAGGGATGAAAACCCACCTTGACTGAGTTGCAGAGGCCACTATGGACAACGCGTTGTGCGATTTGCTCATTTTAATCTCTATAATTTTCATAAGAGGTATGGGGTTCTCATTTGGTGAATGAGAAAACAGATACTTAAAGAGTTTTAATGAGCCGTTGGAGGTAACCCAGCTATTTAAGAGGAGAAATTTAAGAGATGAGTCCTTGCCTCCAAACTGTTCATAGTCTGGAAAGAGACTCGTCCATCACCTGAAGTTGATGTCAAAGGAACATCTTTGCTGTAGGTGTTAAAAATAAAGTTAACTAACATATTAAGAGCAGGATCAGCCTCAAACCCCTTCCTAAGTAAGGGGGTTAGGGGCTTGTAATACTGCAAAGCTATGTCCTAAATGAGATCCCTTCTTCACTTCAGTTTCTGTGGGTGTTTACTGGTATCTTCCAGGACTAGCCACAGAGCATAAGGAAACTGAATACATGGTTCAGAGGCAAATTCCCTTGAGCTTAGGTTTAATTGTCTCCTCTTTCCCCCACTTCCCAACATTTTATTCTATTTCACATGATCATAGACTCTTGGATAAAAGGGAGTTTGGAAGTTACCTAGACTAGGGGTCAGCAACCCATAGGCCGAATCCATCCTGTTACTTGTTTTTGAGTGGCCCACAGGGCAAGAATGTTTTTATATTTTAAATGGATGGGAAAAAATCCAAAGAAGAAAATTTCATGACGTGAAAACTATATAACTTTCAATTTTGAATGTTCATGAAGTTTTATTGGAACACAGCTTTGCTTGTTCATTCATGTACTCTCTCGGGCTGCTTTTGTGCTACTGTTGCAGAGCTGTGTAGCTGTGACACACTCTATGGCCTTCAAAGCTGAAGATATTTACTCTCTGGTCCTTCACAGAAAGCATTTGTTGACTCCTGGTTTAATTCTGTGTTTCAGTGAGAGCTTATCGAGCTTGGATTGTAACAAGCATTGGGAAAAACTCTCTCAACCAGCATTATCTAATGTTGGCCATCAACGACTCGAAGTGGGTGCTATTAGCTATCCTTTTAAACAGGAGAGGAACTGAGATTCAGAGAGCTTTGGGAAACTGATTGGGTAACAGTTGAGCCAGGATTCACAACCCAGCCTGCCTGATTTCACACACAAGTCACATGCTCCAAATGCCCTCACTGTGTTGCTATTTTACTATGTTCTGTGTTACCTGGATGTGGCTTTTCTGGTCTAGGTGCTCAGGACACAGTGATGATTACCATTGTAATGGGAAGAATAGCACCACCAAAGGTATCTATGCTCTAATTCCCGAACCTGTGAATATGCTACCTCAGTGGCAAAAGGGACTTTGTAGGCATGACTAAGGGCTATTTTTTTTTTTTTTTGGACAGTCTTGCTCTATTGGCCAGGCTGGAGTGCAGTGGCATGATCTCTGCTCACTGTAACCTCTGCCTCCTGGGTTCAAGAGATTCTCCTGCCTCAGCCTCCAAGTAGCTGGGATTACAGGCGTGTGCCACTACCCCCAGTTAGTTTTTATATTTTTAGTAGAGATGAGGTTTTGCCATGTTGGCCAGGCTGGCCTTGAACTCCTGACCTCAAGTGATCCACCTGCCTTGACTTCCCTACTTGCTGGGATTATAGGTATGAGCCACTGTGCCTGGCTGAAGGGTCTTGAAATGGGTAGATGATTCTAAATTATTCAGGTGGACCCAAGGATAGGGTCCTTCTCCAAGGGAGGAAAGAAGTTCAAAAGAGAAAGAGATAGAATGATGGAAGCAGACATTGGACTGATACGGGGCCCCAAGCCCAGGAATGTGCTTGGTGTCTAGAAACTGGAAAAGACAAGGAAATTGATTTTTCTCCAGCCTCTAGATCTGCAAGAGGCTAAATTAATGTTGCTTGAAGCCACCAAGTTTGTGATAATATGTTCTACAGCAGCCATTGGAAATAAATACACCAGTCCTTGCCTTCAAACTACTCATAGTGTAGTAAGAGTCTCATCTGCCACCTGAAGTAGATTTTAGAGGAATATCTTTGCTGTAAGTGTTAAAAATAAAGTTAAGCAACATATTAAGACCAGAATATGCTTCGAACCCCTTCCAAAATAAGGGACTTGTAATACTGCAGAGCCGTCCCAGTTTCTGGAGCTGGATGCTGGCATCTTCCAGGACCAGCCGTAGACCATAAGGAAACTGAATACAAAGAGGCAAATTTCCTCCGAAGTTGTGCTCCAACTTTCAAAACTCACACCACACATCTTGGGTTAAACTCAGGCTTCCTGGCATGTAGCATGCAGCTGACCTCGTGCTCCTTAGTGAGTTTGCTTCTCCTGGTTACTGAGGAGCTGGACTTTTGCAAAAGGGAAATCACAGTCTTGCCTGCATTTTATTAGTATTGTGGCCATTTGCAAATTAATTTGGAAGGCAATATAATTTACCTCTTGTATAGAATTCAGTTTTGATTACTGCCATGCCACTGAAGTGCCAGATTTCCCGAAAGCTCTTATTATAAGAAATTAAGATACCTTTCTCCCTCATCCAAATAAAATAAACATATGGCTGTGGGATGCAATCGAATTATGAAAGTATCATTTAATCCAGGGAACATAATTATTTGAATGAAACTGGAGAGGAGAAACTCAATCTAGGGTTTGAATGTTGACATGAGATTTTGAAGACTATTTTCACTCATCACTGATTTTTAATAGCTCTTTGTAGAGAATAATTTGCAGCATAAACCATGTTCATATGAGATTAGTTATTTCAAAATCATGTTGAATCCCAAGCAAGAGCCATTCTCGGACCACTGTTGGGGGTTGGGGGAGTGCCAATGTGTTTGAGCAGATATCCTAGGAGTAGTATTTAACCACACATTGCTGTGACTCTTCTCCTTTAATGGTAAACGAATGGTTTTGTTTTCTTGGGTCATGTTTTATTTAAGATGTCACTTGAGAAGAGAGCAGAAAAATTAGCTGCTGTGTGTTCCATGAACGTACTTCTCTCTGTATCCTTTATGTGTGTTTGCAACATGGTTCATGGACTTGAGAAAATGACCCTAATTTTCAGTGCTGGAATGTATGTTTTGAGTTTAGTTGGAACAGTTAAAGTTGCTGTCACGTATCCTCTTGGAACTTAGCACTTTGGTGTACAACCTGCCTGCTTTCCAACTGCCAGCCTCTACTACTTTTTGAGTGCTTTCTCTGGCTGCCGGAGCCCACTCTGCCTGCATTTTGAAGTAAGATTGGACTGCTTAGAAATTAGTAGCCTTCAATCAAGAACTTAAGTGAATTAGTGGATAGAATCAGACATAGCTCTCCTGGAGTGGGAGTGGGGAGTGTGTGTAACCTCAAGCCTTTTCTTCTCTTCTCCTCGCATCTTCTAGCAAGAGCCCCGGTTTGCCCATGGTGGTTACTCATTGGCATATTCACCTTTTCCTAGTTTCCTTCTCTTCCCCATCTCATTCTTCTTCTACTTGTTGGCTTTTCCTAAACTATCTCCCAAGTAAACCACTTGCACCCATATCCTTGTTGTGGTGTTCTTTTGGAGAAAACAAAATGAAAACAATCACTGTACAAGTTCGTTTGCTTGCTTATCCATTAAATACTTGTTGGGAGCCTGTTCTAAGCCAGTGGCAGAAACTAGGTAAGATCACTCCCAGCAAGAACATGCATCCTAGTGAGCAGGCAGATGTTAAACTAGCAAATAGACATGTAAAGACAGGTTTGGGATGAACCTATGTGCCCTGCTGGAAATAAACAGGGTGATGGGGAAGAGTGATGGGAGAATATTTATATTGAGCAGCCATGGAGTGTCCCACTGTGAGCTGGTGACCTTTGAGCTCAGGCTAGAAAATGAGAAAGAGCCAGACATATAAAATCTAGGGGAACATTGAAGTAATCCCAGCACTTTGGAGGCCGAGGTGCGCAGATCACGAGGTCAGGAGTGACAGACCAGCCTGGCCACCATAGTGAAACCCTGTCTCTACTAAAAATACAAAAAATCAGCTGGGCACAGTGGCATGCACCTGTAGACCTGTAGTCCCAGCTACTCTGGAGGCTGAGGCAGGAGAATTGCTTGAACCCGGCAGGCAGAGGTTGCAGTGAGCTGAGATCGCACCACTACACGCCAGCCTGGGTGACAGAAGGAGACTCGGTCTCCAAAAAAAAAAAAAAAACACCAAAAAACAAACAAACAAAAAACTTTGTATTTTAAGAGGAAACAACAACTCATGTTAAAATCCTTCTGGAGAAACCAGACTATTTGCAAGTGAATCTAACCATCTGAAATGACTGGAGGTTATATCGATAGTTATTAGACTAATTATCTATAGCTATTAGATTAAATAATCATCGTTGCTGATAATGTCTTGGTTAAGGGCTGAAATAATACATACAGATATAAAAGAGAAGGAAGTGATACTTGCTGTGAACTTTGTTAAGGCTACCTATTTGGCAAAATTTTTTCTGCCTGGTAACAGTGCACTTTAATACTTTCAGCGACCTGTAAAGCCAGAATAGTTTCTCATCCCTGCTTCACAAAGTGAGAAAATGGAAGTTCAAGGAGTTTGGGTTACTTACTGTCTTCGTCTGTTTGTGTTGCTGTAAAGGAATTCCTAAGGCTGGGTAACTTGGGAAGAAAAAGGGTTTATTTGGGTCACAATTCTGATGTCTGAAAAAGTTCAAGTGAAGATAGATATCTTCATTGGGTGAAGGCCTCAGGCTGCTTCTGCTCATGGTGGAGGGCAAAGGGGAGCTGCTGTGTGCAGAGGTAACATGGTGAGAGGAGGAGGCCAGTGGCAGAGCCTGCAGGTGCCAGGCTCTTTTTAACAACCAGCTCTCATGGGAACCAGTAGAGGGAAAGCGCACTTATTCCCATAAGGATGACACCAAGCCATTTATGAGAGATTCATAACCATAACCCAAACACCTCCTCCAGCTCCAATTCCAATGCTGGAGGTGGAGCAGGCCTCATTTCCAACATTGGGGATTGTATTAATCTGTTCTCACCCTGCTAATAAAGACATACCGGAGACTGGGTAATTTATAAAGGAAAGAGGTTTAATGAACTCACAGTTCCACATGGCTGGGGAGGCCTCACAATCATGACATCTTACATGGCAGCAGGCAAGAAGCATGTGCAGGGGAACTGCCCTTTATAAAGCAATTGGATCTCATGAGACTTATTCACTATCACAAGAATAGAATGGGAAAACCCGCCCCCATGATTCAGTTACCTCCCACTGTGTCCCACCCTTGACACATGGGATTATGGGAGCTACAATTCAAGATGAGATTTGGGCGGAGACACAGCCAAACCATATCAGGGATCAAATTTCAATGTGAGATTTAGAGGAACCCACATCCAAACTGTGGCACTTATCTAAAGCTAAGTACAAGAAGTTAACTTGGGATTTGAACCTAGATCTATCTCCTGAATGAGTGATCTTCCAGTGACTAAACCTCATTCTCATTGCCATCTTTGCATTGTTCAAAACACTGTTTAAAAGCTTTAATAAGCAGTTTCCAATAAGAATATTCATCTGAGATCTTGATTTAGTAAAGAAAATGAGAATCATGTTATTAATTGCTATTTAACTTGCAGGTTTACTGTTCAGTAAAAATATTAACACATTTTGATTCTACCTTGTTAAGCTTAGAGTCAGGCTTTTTTTCTACTTCTATTTTTTATGCCTAAAAGACTCAATACCTGGGGTGTGTGTGAGTGGGTGGGGTACCTGAAGATATGATTGACTGGACTTGGCGTGTTCCTAGACAAAGACCAAAAAGCTGGAGAAATGTTTATCTCAGTTAAGGCTGCCTAGCATTAGAAATGAAAAGCTTTCCTTAGCTGACATGTACCTGTAGGATTTGTTTAATTAGAAAAAGCTTTGCCATCAACTGCAGACGGTTAAAGTGGTTTAATAATGTCTTAACAACACTTCTCATTTGCCAATAGAGAGAGGGAAGTGGTGTGACTATAAACAGGAATATTTTTGTTACTTATACCCCCTACTATTGGTAAATAATTTAGTCCATTTCTTTTAAAGCTTGTTTAAATAAACAAATGGCTGTACACTCCCAAAGAAAGCCTTTGGCTGGGGTGCTGAGGTGCAGTGTGGAGTAGTAGGGCTGGTGGTGGAGTCCATTAAAGTCTGGGATACTTAATGGATGGATTAATATTAGTGATTCTGTTTGGATTCCATTTAAATTTAATATTAATAATTTCATTAGCTGAGTTAAATCAACTCAGCTGATTTTAATATTTTGATTGGCATAGTCAATTAACTCATTCATTTAAAAAATAATTATTGAGCTCTGAATATGTGCCAAGCGCAGAGGATGTAACTATGAACATATTGTAGAAGATCCCTTTTCCAATGACGTTTCAAGTCAAAGGGAATTTTAAACAAATCCCTGAACATCAGGTAGTCACTGTGTTATGATGATGCTAAAACCGAGGGAAGTGATAGAGACTGAGGCATAGGGTGGGACAAGTCTTTAGAGAGCTTAGAGGGGGTGGGCAGTAGCTGACATCTGAGTGTTGAGGTTGATACCATGTAAATATGTGGGAGAAGGGCGTTTCAGAAAGGGATAATAGCAGATACAAAAGTCCTGGCAGGAATAAACTTTGTGTATTTAAAGAAGAAAAATATAGGCACATGACTGAAGTCAAGGAACCAAGTAGGAGAGAGGCTGAAGGAGATGTGGATGAGGTAGGGAGAGTGAGGATTTTACACTAACTTGTTTTGGGAAACCACTGGAAAATTGCCTTAGATACATTACATTACCTGATGTTCATTTTAAAGATCGTTATGGTTCTTTATGGGAGCATAGACCAGAACCAACTATACCAGTCAAAGAGCTACGGCAGCTGTCAAGGGGAAAATGACTGGGGGCTGGCATCGGGCAGTGGGGACTATGGAGGGGAAAGTGGATGGATTTGTGAGAGGCTTTGCAGATATCAACAGGGCTTGCTCCTGGGTCAGATGACAGGAGGGAAAGAGAAGAACAAGGGCGGTTTTGGCAGATGGGTCAGAACAACAGTGTGGGTGGTGATAGCATTTCCAGGGAGGAAGATCACTGAGGGAGGAACTGGTTGAAACAATAAATCAGGAGTTTTATTTTGGCCTTTGGTTTTAGAATCACAATTGGAGAAGTTATGAAGGGAGCTCTGTATATCATTCTAGACTAGTTGTTATTTTATTCTAGAAGTTTAAAGGTCAAAATTTAGAACTGACTCGTTAAAATGACTCTATAGCCTGACAAGATTCAAACTCTCCCATGTGTAATGTTTATTCTTTGAGTCTTCATCCAAAGGAAGAAAAAAATCCGTGTTTTTTTTTCTTATATATGAAATGAATTTTTAAGTAATTATTTAACTTCAAAATATGTGGTATGTGTATTGGGTGGAGGGGGCAGTGTGTGTGTGAAAGAAAGGGAAAAATCTTATATGCTTGTATTTTTTGCAGGTATTTTGCATTCTTGTTAGCTTTGTAAGACTCACAGCAAATCTATAAATTTGGTACTTGTATCATTATGATTAAGTTTGACTTCATATTAAAAATATACTCTCCTACAGTGGTTTAAACACATAAGGTTTTATTCTCACAAAAAAAAAAGTCAGAGATGGGCAATTTAAAGTTGATAAGACAGCTTCCTAAAATCCTTAGGGATGTTCATAGGCTCTGTTTATCTCGCTGCTCTGCAATTTTTAGCATGCTACCTCATGGTGCAATATGGCTGCTCAAGCTCTAGCCATTATGTATGCATCCCAGGCCATGAGACAGTAGAAGTGAAAGGGCATACTGCTTCTTCTTAGAGGTCATTTTTCGAGGTTAATTATCACATCTCAGCTTAAAACTCGTTGTTACATGGCTACACCTAGCTACAAGGAAGCCTAGGAAAGTGGTCTGTTAGCAGAGTGACATTTACTGTGCAGGAAAGGGAAGGGATCTTAGGAAGCATCTGTTAGCCTTGCCACATTCCTAGTATCACTACTTTACTTGTCCAAGACCACATAACTTGAAACAGAAGGGTGAGGCTGAGACTTAACTTTTATTATTCTCTTACTTTCTGTCTTTCCTACTCTCAGCAATTCTATTATCTTCAAAGTTGAGAAAATGGCTAGTTTTTGTCGAACATCCTCTCAGAGTATTTATTTTCCCATTTTGAGTGCTGGGATCATTCTCTGAGTTCTGCAAAGTGTTCGGGGCAGCAGCAGAAGGAGAGAGGGAGCTTTGTGCCACTGATTTCAACCTTGCAATGCAATCTCTCCCAGTTTCCATAAATCAGCAGGTTTACAGGAGACGGTAAGAAGAGTGCCCTCTGATTTTTATACCTGATTCACTCTAAAATCTGCCCAGGGGCTTCTGGGGGTGCTTATTTTCCCAAAAGGCTGAGGCTGCAGAAACGCACTACTATGTCAGGGGAGACATATGAATTTGGTGATGGGGAGGAATCACCAAATATGACCTCCCTTCCCATTATGGTCCAGACTTCAAATTCTCAGGTTTCCCTTGGTTCAGATGGGGCCTGTTCCGTCAGTGGGGGAGGTTTAGGGTTTTGTTTTTGGTTTACAAGTACAAGTCCATTAAGGGAGACCGCTTTAATCAGACACCTTCTTACGTATGTTGCACCAGGCAGGCACTTTGCCTGTAAGTTCCCTGCTATCCACTCAGCAGCCTGATGACATAGATGCTGTCGTACATGTTTTACTGCTGAGGAAATGGAGGCTGAGAGAGGCAAAGAGTTGGCTTATATTCTGTATCTCATAAGAAGTGGTGGATTCTGAATTGGAACTCAGAACTATGGCACTGATATATGGGCCTTCTCTTAGTAAAGTGAATTTGGAAGTAACTGGTGATTCTGAGAAACGGCATTATAACTTTCAGTATCCATTTATAATATGACTCAGTGGAATGTCTTTGTATGTGTCCTGAGACCCTTGCAGAGAAACTGACTTTTGAGCTGCTGGCAAAAGCTTCGTTTTAGTGGTGAACACTTAGCATCTGGACCCCAGCTGTTTCATCGGCATGAATGTGTGACTTTGTGAGGTCCTACGGTGGTGACTTTTCTCACTCTGCAGGAGTCATCCACCTCCCACCATTGGGATGGTCATATCCACTTGATCACATGGCTCAGCATCAGTGCCTGTGCTATATGGGGTCATATGTCACCGAAAAGGCAGAATATGGTTGACCTTGCAACAGAGGCACTAATTAGCTTGATATTGGGGAAGCTACTTGCTGTGGCCTGAATATTCCTCCCCATCACCAAATTCATATGTTGAAATTTTAATCGACAGGGTGATGGTCTTAGGAGTTGGGGCCTTTTGAGAGGTGACAGGGTCATAAGGCCAGAGCCTTCATAAATGGAATTGATGCCCTTATTAAAAATGCCCAAGGGGGCTCGCTCATGGCTTCCACTATGTCAGACACAGTGAGAAGATGGCTGTCTGTGAACCAGAAAACACAGGCTCACCAGACACCAAATCTGTCAGCACCTTCATCTTAGGCTTAGTAGCCTCCATAACTGAGAAATAAATCTCTGTTGTCCACAAGCCACCCAGTCTACGGTATTTTGTTACAGCAGTCTGAACGGACTAAGGCACCACTTCAAGTCTGAGGGTCTCACGTTTCGTCACCTCTAGGAGGTCAGCTAAGCCCGTTTGGGGCTCGCTGTGTTCCTGAACTGAGTGAAGGGGGGGTCATAAGGGGTGTGCTAGATTAGCTCAAGTGTGTGATCTCGTGGCTGAGTTTTTAGTATGTTGACAAAAAGGCCAAACTCTGTCAGATATGTTACAGAGGTTTATTCTGAGCCAAAATGAGTGATCACGGCCTGGGGTACGGTCATGGGAATTCCCGAGAAAGTGTATCCAAGGAGGATGGGTTACAGTTTGCTTTTATGCATTTTAGGGACACAGAAGTTATAGGCAAAGGCGTAAATCAATACATGTTTGTGTTGATGTTTGACCTGGAAAAGTGGAATATTTTTTAGGAGAAGAGGAGGCTTTCAGGTTATAGGTAGATTGAAAAATATTCTGAATTGGCAATTGATTGAAAGAGTTAAAGTTTATCTAATGACTTCAAGTCAATGCTTGAGTTAAGATAAGAGGGATAGTGGAAGCTGAGGTTCTGATTGTATACATGAAACCTCCAGGTAGCAGCCTTAGAAAGAATATGGGAAATGTCTTTTTTTTAGACCTTAAAGGCATCAGACTCTCATTTAATCTCTCCTAGGTATAGAAAAGGCCTAGCTACACTAATGGAGATTCTCTGTAGATGTAAAATTTCCCCCACAAAAGATGGCTTTGCGGGGCCGTTTCAAAATATGTCAAATACATATATTTTGGGGTGAAACATTTTGATTTCCTTTAAGATCTGCTTTCTGTCATGTGATGCCATATCAGAGGCAAGGTGGAATTTGGTAACTTGTTGCCAAAGAGTCTGTTTTTTCAGTCTCGTGATCTCTATTTTAATGTTAAGGCTGGTCAGTTGTCCCTAAAAGGGGGGGAATATAACCAGGTGTCTCTGACCTCCCTTCCCATCATGGTCCAGAGGGGGACTGTTCAGTCAGTGGGGGAGGTTTAGGGTTTTGTTTTTGGTTTACAAGTGGAAGTCCATTAAGGGAGACCTCTTTAATCAGACACTTCTTACGTACGTGGCAGCAGACAGGCACTTTGCCTGTAAGTTCCCTGCTATCCGCTCAGCAGCCTGATGACATAGATGCTGTTGTACCTGTTTTACTGCTGAGGAAATGGAGGCTGAGAGAGACAAAGAGTTGGCTTATATTCTGTATCTCATAAGAAGTGGTGGATTCTGGATTGGAACTCAGAAGTATGGCACTGATATATGGGCCTTCTCTTAGTAAAGTGAATTTGTGACACATCCATTCAAGATAAATTAAGTTTGAGAACGTAGCAGCACTTGGCACATATAGGTTGAATCATATGAAATGGCTAAATGGCTAATACCTGATTGTATTTGTGCTGTAGAAGTGTTGATTCCATATGGCTCAACCCAGTAGATGAAATAGTAACTTGCCAGCTCATTTTACTCCTCTTGTGGCTGGGCAAATACACTTACTATAGGACTCCTTTGTGCTATGATTCTAGAATATTAAATTCTAGCTCAAATGGGTATAGTGTCCTCATTTAAAGCAAACAGACATTACAAATAGGCTCAGTCATTACTCCTTGATAAATATCTATCATCTGTTCTTTCAGCATCCACCCATGAACTAGTATCTTACCATAATAGGAATAGTACTGTTTAAATGATGGGCCTTTTGTGTAACTTACACAGTTACATTAAAAAATAACAAACAAACAAAACCTTTATTGCTACAATTACAAGCATAAAAAGATATACCCAAAGGAGTTTATTTCAGCAAGAGTCTCAGTAGGGATGTGATCTCTCAGCCAATACAGAAAAAATGTGATGAGACTATCTTGGGATTACATTCACAATAAGGAGGAGTTGAGTATTGATTTATTTTCTCTTTGTTGCTTCACACTTCTACATGCCTTCTAATTTTTCCCATGTGTTATATTACTTTATATAAAAAGAAAAGTACAGTCCTCAAAAATGAAACAAAGCTCTTCAAAATTTAAGTATAGTAGCCCCAAAAATATTCATGAGCAAAGGAAGTCTTCTGTCTTTAAAGAGGAAAGAGTTTGACTTGCTGAGAGAGAAGGTGAGTCAATCTACAAAAAGAATGAAGATAGTTGGAAAAAGAAGGACAAGGAAAGACATGGAATGCAGTGGTCATGAGGTGGAAGGCAAAAGAAAAGGAAAACAACAGTTACAGAGTGTAGATCTCTCACTGTGATGTCACGTGCTCCCTGAGCCTCCACGCTAACTTAGGGTCCCTTGGTACATGCTCACACAGGATCACCCTATAAACTCAGCCTGTTTAACCAGGACTTCCTGATTTTAGCATTGAATATTTCACTTCCTGGGAACCCAACTAGGAAGGTTAGTCACCTACTCATAGGTGACTATACTGAGCGCAAAGGTATCACAATGTTTTAAAATCGTAACGATGTAGCACAATTGTCACAAGATGCACAACTCTTCTATCATATCAGTTTTTTTCTATCTCTCCTCCCCTGTTAGGCTATAAATTCCACTATGGCTGTAAACTATACCTGTGACTAGTAATGGGTAGTGGGTACTTAGGTATTTATTGAATGAAGGAATTCACTGGATAGTACCAGGTAGCCTAGGCTGAGCATGTGCAGAGACAGAGATGGAGGAGAGAGCCTGATATACACTAAAACTGAGAGCCATCCAACATGGTCAGTGAAGGGCTGGAAGGCTAGGTGATCACACCCAGAAGAACGACCTCCCCAATTAGCATTTGGGGTCATTAAACCCCTTTGGCTGTTTGTTCCCAGAAATGCACACTGAAACATCATTTTGCTCATAGATTTAGACAGTATAGAGTAGGGTGTTAGTCAAATCCAGCTAGTGCATGCTTTTTGTGAATAAAGTTTTATTGGAACACAGCCACAGCCATTCATTTACACATTACCTACGGCTGCTTTCTCACTCGGGGGCAGAATTGATTAGCTGTGATAGAGACTGTGTGATGGCCTGCAAAACTGCCCATTTTTACTCTCTGGCCCTTTACAGAAAATGTTTGCCAGCTTCTGGCTAGAGAACACTGAGGGCCTGGAAGTGCCTAGACTCAGGTTAAATCCCTGCTGGAGAGATTAGAGAGGCAGTGAAGGATTTTAAGGATGACAATAAAGTGATCAGTCCTCTTTGGGGAAGAGGTCTCTGGCTGCAGTGTGGTGATGTGAGACTGGCCTTGGGGAAAGCTTTGTGGCAGTTGTCCAGGGAGGGATGCCAGAGGTTGAAGGAGGGCAGGGGGATGAGGAGGAGGGCAGGGGGATGAGGAGGAGAGCACTCATTTTCAGGTGAATGCCTTTCCAGATCTGCTGTGCTTCTTAATCTGCTCCACTCTGCTCTGATAGAAATGCAAAGCAAAGAAGCCCCCAGGGGCTAGTCTTCACTTGACCACATGCTGCTGGATTCCACACAGATACTGTCAAAATCAGCCCTTCGAAAGCTCATCATTGGCAATGTGCAGAGCTCTAATCAGGCGAATTCACTCATATACTTCTGCTCTGTGTAGTGCTGGCTTTAAAAGATCTAAACCCTAAAACTGAAAAAGAGAAAAAGAAATCTAAAACCCTGTGGGGCTCACAGAGCAAGTCAAAGAGCAAGAGTTTATTGTTGGCATTCAAAACAATCACTGCCTTTGAAATGTGAGGTCTTGACAGTTCCACATCAGGACAAAATCAGGATGCAATGAGATCTAGCTACTCAACCTTTTGGCCAGTACCCCGGCTGTTGCCTACAATGCTGAGAGGTAACAAGAAGTAGAGAAAACAGTATGTACCCTCAGATCTGTTTCACCCAGGGAGTCCCCCTCTTCCTGCTCACAATGTCAGGGCACAGTGGCCACATCTGGAGACAAAATATTGGATGTGACTGCTCATTTGCTTAGAAGACTTTGTGCTATTATTTGTTGTATTAGTTCATTCTCATGCTGCTAATAAAGACATACCTGAGACTGAGTAATTTATAAAGGAAAGAGGTTTAATTGACTCACAGTTCCAAATGGCTGGGGAGGCCTCACAATTATGGTAGAAGAGCAAGGGACTTGCATGACGGCAGGCGAGAGAGAGCTTGTGCAGGGGAATTCCCCTTTTTAAAACCATCAGATCTCCTGAGACTTACTGTCATGAGAACAGCATGGAAAAGACCTGCCCCACTATGATTCCATTACCTCCTGCCAGGTCCCTCACATGGCACCTGGGAATTGTGGGAGCTACAATTCAAGATGACATTTTGGTGGGGACACAGCCAAACCATATCATTTGTCATAAAAAATGCCCTAAAGAAATGGTTTTGGCCAGTGCTGAGGAATTGCATTGTCTGAGAACATTCTGGGGGATGATAACAGATAGGAAGAACTGTGAGGGGAAATTGTACTGAGTTGCAGAGGAGAGGAGCTGAGAGGCAGACTTGCAGGGTGAGGATGTGCGAGCAAACAGAATGGACAAGCAGGCTGGGCATAGTGGCTCACGCGTGTCATCCCAGAACTTTGGGAGGCTGAGGCAGATGGATCACCTGAGGTCAGGAGTTCAAAACTAGCCTAGGCAACATGGTGAAAACCCATCTCTACAAAAAAAAAAAGATAGAAAAATTAGCCAGGTGTGGTGGTGCATGCCTGTAGTCCCAGCAACTCAGGAGGCTGAGGCAGGAGAATCACTTGAGCCTGGGAGGTGGAGATTGCAGTGAGCCAAGACTGCACCAGTACTGCAGCCTGGGCAACATAGCATGACTTTGTCTCAAAAAAAAAAAAAAAAGGGAATGGATAAGCTGATGGAAACCGGGGTGCAGATGGCTGGTGTAGCACATGTGCACTGTCTTCCCAGTTCCACAAGTCTCATTAATTCTATGGCCATCTTCAGCACAGATGCAGTCTCAGAATCCTTCTAAACACAGCCAATCTAGGCAGCCAACACCATCGGGTAGAGCTGGTTTATAAGATGAAACTGATTTGATGTCCTCGCACTAGAGAATTCAGCCAGTCCGCGAGAAGGGGTCCTGAGCAGTTACAGTGCATCCCGGTGGGGAGGGCTAAGGAGTGAGGTTGTGGAGGGGGATTGGGTTTAGAGGATTCATTGGTACTGAAGGGAATGCACAAAAGTGGCGTGTGGGTGAGACTGTAGCTGCTCAAGGCGAAGGCAGGCTGGGAGGAATGCTAATTTGCAGAGTGGGCTAATTGGAAGTAAATGAAGTGGCTGTGCTAAGTTCAAGGTCACATAGACTGACCTCCCAGTGTTGGGCAGGAAGGGACTTTGTTGATGAAACAGCAGTACAGAAACTGGAACCCTCATACATTTGTGGTGAGAGTGTAAAATGGTATAGCCACTGTGGAAAATAGGTGAGAATTTCTCAACAAGTTAAACATTGAATTACCAGGTGGCCCAGCAATTCCATGGCTACGTCTGTACCAAGAAGATTGGAAAACAGGGACTCAAACAATAGAATGTACATACATGTTCATAGAGGCACTATTCATATTAGCCAAAAGGAGAAAACAACTAAAATGTCCATCAGTGGATGAGTGGGTAAACAAATTGTGAGCCAGGCGCGGTGGCTCACGCCTGTAACCCCAGCACTTTGGGAGGCCAAGGCAGGTGGATGACTTGAGGTCAGAAGTTCGAGACCAGCCTGGTTAACATGGTGAAACCCCATCTCTACTAAAAATACAAAAATTAGCTGGGGATGGTGGCATGTGCCTGTAGTCTCAGCTACTTGGGGGACTGAGGCAGGTGAATCACTTGAGCCCCAGAGATGGAGGTTGCAATGAGCTTAGATTGTGCCACTGGGTGACAAAGTGAGACTCTGTCTCAAAAGAAAACAAAAACAAAACTGTGGCCTAGCCACACTAGGGGTTATAATTCAGCTGACAAAAGGAATGACATATTTATACATGCTCCAGTGTGGATGATTGCAGAGCACTGTGTGCCAGGAGAAAGGGAACTTCCAAGTCTAGGCATATGAAAGTCCTACAGAAAAGTGGTCATAGACAATAAAGGAAGTGGTACATTCAAGAGTTTTAGGGGGTGAGTCAGTGTGTGAGCCTGTAGTCCCAGGTACTTGGGGGACTGAGGCAAACATGCTGAGTAAAAGAAATCAGTCACAAGGACCACATATAATTCCACAGATCTGAAATAACCAGAATAGGTAAATCCGTGGAGACAGAAATCAGACTGGTGGGTGCCAGGAGGTGGAGGGATTGAAAGCTGAGGAATGAATGCCTCATGGGTAGGGAATTTTGCTCTGGAATGATAAAAATGTTTTGGAACTAGATGGAGGTGGTGGCTGCGTAACATTGTGAATGGACTAAGTGCCACTGAGTTGTTCGCTTAGTTAATTTTATGTTATGTGAATCTCATCTCAAGAAATTATCCTAAAGAAGCAGCAGCAGGAGGATGAGAAAGAGGAGAAGGAAGAGGAGGGCCTGGTCCTTGAAGGTCTGCAATTCTTGTGGAACTCCAAGCACCTAGGTTTATCCAAACAGCCACATGGAACTATCTCCGGTACATAGGTGGTTATTTTAATTCTTCCCACCCCTTTTTTTCTGTATTTCCTGCCACCACATGCATTGACTCACCCCCTAAATCTCTTGAATGCATCACTTCCTTTATTGTCTATTACCACTATTACCACTTTTCTGTCGGACCTTCACATCCCTAGACTTGGAAATTCCCTTTCTCCTGGCACACAGTGCTCTGCAATTTCAACCTATCCTCCACTGTATTGCCAGAGAAATCTCCATAAAGTACTCCATGCAAGTGCTGTGCTGCCTTGCTTCAGGTCATTCCTGGCCCCTGCTGGAGCCAGGTGGAGAGTTCTAGCTCCCAAGCCTGGTGTGATGAACTGAAGAGGACCCTGGCCTTGCGGTTGGATGCTCCAGCGTATCCGGACACTGGTGTGCCATCCTAGCCAGCTCCTGAGTGTGTTTATTAACACAGACTTGGTTTTGCTTTTCCTTTTTTGATTTTTCCTTTTGCTGCTTGTTGGTAATGACAGTCTGTCATGGGGCTTAGTGGGAATCAAATGAGAATACCCGTGGCTGAAAGCTATTGAGCATTTGTCCTGGCAGACCCTGGACAAAAGCATCATTTGAATTTTCTTAAGTAAGAGAAGGTGGCATTAAAACTAAGGCTCTATCTATATTTGATACATCATCATCATCACTTTTCACAGTCCTCTTCACTGTGGCTCAATGCTTTAACTCACGGATTCTGTTCTGTATGTGATAGATCAATTTCACCACCCCGGAACATGCCCTATGCATGATGACCTCCACACCATTGCCTAGGCTGTCCCCTCTGCCTGGCATTCCCTTCCTTTTCCTAGAGTCAGGCTACTTGTAGGATCTCCAGATAATAGCACCTTCTTCCAGGGGATGAGGACCCCTGCTTTGAGAGGACTGAGTTCATTTTCCCCAAAATTTCTCATGCTCAAGCTGCATCTCTGATACCTAAGATGACGTTGGAGATTCGAGAGAGGCAGAGACCCTGATGTCTTCCCTGACTCTTGCCTGATCCTGAGCTGGAAACAGAAATTCATAGCCACACACACAGCCGTGGGTCCCAAAGTTGGTCAAGAGACTGTACATCCTAGTTTGCTAAATTTTATTCACGCAAATATTTGCATTTCCATGTCCTAGAAAGCCCTTAATCCCTGGGCGCAATGCCAGGCTTGGGTGGGGATACCCTCTCTAATGGAGGCCACATGCCTGCCTGTCTTTATCGTGGCTGATCCAGGCTCTTGACTCCCTGTCTTGGGGCGGCCCTGCTTCTTGCATATGGTCAGGGACTTCATTGCTGCTGAGCAGTGTTTGCTTTTCTTTTGATAATTCAGGTCATTTCCAGGATGCCTGATGAGGGAAAAGGTCCCTAAGGAGGCAGGAATCTAACAATTGATTCTTTTGTGATTACTTGACAAATAATGCAACTTTCTGAATATCCAAGCAAAATCAAAGTCTTTCTCTCCCTCTTTCCCCCTTGCCCCATTCTCTTATTCTAATTCCACGCTTTCCTGTGACCGAAAGGGGGCATATAAGCCCGAGCTTTAGCTTGGGTGCTGTGAGCAGCGTTTGGCTTATTCATTCTTTGAATAAATGTTTATTCAGCATACACTCTGGACTAGTGATTATGCTAGATATTTTAGAATACAAGGTGAAGCAGGTGAACATGGGCACCGCATCCCCACTCCCCTCTCTCTCCTCCCTCCCCTCCAAAAGCTTGCCACACTGCAGCAATGACAAATAAGACGTTATCATCAGACAGTGTTGTGAGTGCAATGGTAGTAGTTGGAGTGTATTGCAGGGATGTGAAACAGAGTTGTCCCCCTGGTGAGGAATGGTTTTGGAAGGCTTCCTGTAGGACATGAAGAATGAACCATGGGAGAGTATTGCAGGACACTGCAACAGCATGTGTGACAGCTCAGAGGCAAGAGGGAATGTGACACATTTAAGGAAGTAAAAAGAGGCCAGTGTGGCTGGGAGGATGGGGAGCTCTATTGTGTTAGAAGCCATGAGCAGGGAGGAGTAAAGTACAAAATGAGGCTGGAAAAACAGCTGGGCCCGAGATCCAAAGTGCTTCCTTGAACCCAGGGCACCTGGAGAGACTTCTCTCTATGCCCAATTATTGGTAGGGCTGGCACCACAGAGTCCTTCTGAATTCTAGCTCCTCTAACACTTAAGAGCTAGTAGCTCATCTGAACTTCAGTGTCCTTATCTATGAAGAGACATACTTGGCCTGGCCACACAGGAAGATGGGAGGCTTGTTGGATGTGGACTACGGGCTTACTGCTCCTGTATAGTGGAGGCTTGCCTTGGGAGAGAGTGATGCTCCATTTGCTCCCTAGACCTGGACCTTGGCACCCCCTGGGCCTCAGAGAGCAGTCACCAAGCCTGGAAGACCAGTCAGTGAGCAGTCAGGAGGGCCATCGAGTGCACTAAGCCACAGATAGAACACCTGCAGTGCTTTTCCGACTTTCCAAGTAGTGGTTGCTGAATTGGGTCTTGGCACCAGGCAGACATAGGTTCTGTTCTTTATTCTGTTGTCTGTCCATTTTGTTCATCCATTCCCTTGCTCCATCATGGCTTGTTGGCTACTTGCAAGATGGAATTCTAAGCACTGGGGAGATACACAGCCCCGGAGAGCCAGACAAACATTGTCCTTGCCCTCAGAGATCCTCAGCATCTAATCAGGAAGACAGAAATTAAAGAAATACACAAATAATGGTCCCAGTTGTCAGAGGTATTAGAAAAGGCGAGTAGAGTGCTAACTAGGATACTTTACTATGCATGTTGAAGGTATAAGTCTGGGCTCTACTGATTTCCAGATGGCAAAGTTCCTGGACCCTACTGCACCTCAGTTTCTTCATCTGCAAAATATGAGGATTAGGGCTAAACTATGGGGGCAATGGTGGTTTTAAACTTCGCTGCATCAGAATCATCTGGGAAGGTGGTAAAAATTCCAGCATGCAGGTTGTACTTATACCAATTCAATCAGAGTTTCTGGGGGTGGAGCCCAGACACTAGAATTATCTTGAATATTCCTGGGTAATTCCAGTAGGCAGCCAAGTTTGGGAACCAGCCCTCTAGCCCAGTGCTTCTTGGACTTTAATGTGTCTGGGAATCACCTGGGTTTTTATTAAAATGCTGATGGTGACCCACGAGCTTTGTGCTGGAGTGCTTACAGTACAATCAAGGCCATAGGCATCAATTTTCAACTGGGGAGACTTTTGTCTTTGATGATGCTTGCAGATATTTTTAATTGTCACAGTTGATGGGTAGGGGTGCTACTTGGCTCCTGTGGGTACAAGTGACAGATGCTTCTTAACATCCTTTGATGCACAGGACAGCCCCCACCATAGAGGGCTTTCTGGCCCCAGTTGTCAATAGTGCAGAGGCTGAGGAGCCTCTTTCCAGGGCAGAGCTGACACTGCTGGCCTGAGGGTGATAGCGACACTGCTGGCCCGTGAGTGACATCCTGAGTAGCAATGGAATCCCCATCTCTAGTTTAGCCGTAATTATTCTGGGCAAAATGATCCATGTGAAACAGAACTTGTCAGAAAATGAGCTGACAAAATTAGCAGAGATCATGAAAAAAAAATTCCTTATTGGAATTTTGGTGGAAGATAAAGAGAATTTTACCAGTCCCACATCATGGGCATTAAAGACGTGGCCATTTGAATGTTTGTAAGGATGGAGCATTCAGAAAGCCAAACGAGAACCTCCCCATTTCCACTGGGTTTAAGCAGCAAAGACAAATGAACTAAAGAAGGCAAATGCATGAATTATTAATAAGCCCGGGTGGGAAAAGTGTAGTGCAAGCCTTTTTAACGCTGTTGGAGATCAGGATAAGGAAAAATGGGCAGAGACTTAATTGTTTCATTGACTTTTGCTGAGGAAACACAGAGTCATCAAATACACGCACGGAGGGCAGAGGAAGAATTTACGTGAAACTCTCTCTCTCTCTCTCTCTCTCTCTCTCTCTCTCTATTTTTAAGATTAATTTGTAATTTATGGCTCTAGTGACCTGCCTGGTGAAGAAATTGAGGTCTGGACATAGGATTCATAACACAGTCACCCCTGAATAGCTCTCCTAAGTTTTCCTTCCGCCCCACATGCCCTGTCTGACTTCAAAACCCCATAACTTCTCATCCAGATGAATGCAGTGACCTCCCAGTTGGTTTTCCTCTGTTTACTCCTTCAGGACATCCCTGGCCGGACGCGGTGGCTCACACCTGTAATCCCAGCACTTTGGGAGGCCGTGGCGGGCAGCTTACCTGAGGTCAGGAGTTCGAGACCAGCCTGGCCAACATGAAATACTAAAATACAGTATTTATTTTAGCAAAATATAAAAAATACATAAAAATTACTCTACCGAAAATATAAAAAATACTAAAAATAGTAAAAATTAACGAGGTTTGGTGGTGCACGCCTGAAATCCCAGCTACTTGGGAGGCTGAGGCATGAGAATCACTTGAACCTGGGAGGCGGAGGTCGTGGTGAGCCGAAATTGTGCCACTGCATTCCAGCCTGGGTGACAGAGTGAGAATCTTGTCTCAAAAACAAAAATAAACAAAAAACCAAAACCAAAACAAAACAACAACAAAAAAGATATCCCCATAGTGTGGCCAAAAGAAGAGTTCTTGAAATAGCATCTGATCACCCCAGTCTGGGGAAAACCATCCAATGGCTCCTCAGTGCTCTCAGTGTAAAGGCGAAAACCCTTATCATAACCTTTGGTTACATGGCTCTCATTGCCTCTTCCATCTTATCTCTTACCTCTGTCCTCTCTGCCTTTCCTCCATACTCAGACAATTAATTTACACTCGTGCAGCAGACGCCAGGCTGTCTCCCTCACCACCGTGTCTTTTCAGCTACTTTTCACTTTCCTCTCCCCTCCACCTGTGTTCTCAACATGTTCTCATCCAGTAAAACCTTTCTTCAGCCTCATTTCCTCTGTGAAGCCTTCCTTGATACCTTCTTCCTGCCTCCTGTCCAAAGAGTACAGATGCTTGCTTCTCCTCTGGGCTTCCAAGGTTGCTTTCACTTGAGTCTGTTACAACAATGCTGTTAAACATCCCTTTCAGCAGGAGGGTGAGGATTGTCTCATTGTATCCCCAACGCCAAGGACAGTGACCAGCAGATTGCAGGGGCTCAGGGGCTGTTTGATGAGTGAATATATGTGCCCCAGTGCAGTTTGCTATTCCTGAAGGGATTCCCAGTTTGGGGTATCACCTGCAATAGGCACAGAAACAAGATAAATTGATTTGGATCCTTGCCCTCAAGAGACTTAGAGTTGAAAAATGGAGATGGAAAAGTTAACAGATAAATTAACATAAGGGTTGATAGTTACTTTGATAATAATAGTGATGGTCACTTCATTTACGGAGCATCTATGAAGTACCAGACAATGAACAAACTATTTGCCTCCATTTATTTAATCCTCACTAGGCCCTTATGAGGGAAGCAGGATGATCCCTGTTTTGTAGTTAAGGAATCTCAGGCTCACGGAGGTTACATTATTTGCCCACAGTTACACAGTAAACACAGGACTAAGACCTGAATTCAGGTGTTGACTCCCAAGCCTTAAGGCTTACCAACAAAATCCCAGAGAAGCACAGAATGAACTGTGGGCATTGTCAGGGAGAGAGGAAACAGGGTTTAGGGTGGCCTCCTGGAGGAGGTAGAACCTGAGTTACCTTATGAGCTGTAAGAAGGGATCAGACAGAGGCTGTGGGGTAAGGGGAAGTAGATTCCACGTAGCTTCTTTTGTCTGCGTCTAGGTCCCCTACTCCCTGGTCCCCATTTTGTGAACTGGCCTTGCCTCTGAGGATTGTCTCAGAGTGACTCCTTAAGACTTGCTTTATGTGTCTCCAAGAAGAATCTGGGGAAAAATGGCGACTCCCCAAAGATGTCCATGGCCTCATCTCTGAAACTTGTGGGTATATTACCTTTCATGGCAAAGGAGACTTTTCATATGTGATAAAAATAAGGATCTTAGATGGGGGATTATCCAGATGGACACTCTCTATAAGGGCTTTTGTAAGAGGGAGGCAGGAGGGTCAGGTAAATGAGAAAAAAGGAGATGTGATGATGAAACCATCAAAGTGAGTTGGAATGACTCACTTTGAAGATAGAGGAATAGGGTCACAAGCCAAGGAATATGACTATCCTCTAGAAGCTAGAGAAAGTAAGAAAACAATTTTTTTCCCAAAACCAGTAGGAATGCAGCCCTGTGGACACTGTGACTTTAGCCTTCCAAGACTCACTTCAGACTTCTGACTTCCAGAACTGTAAAGAATAAATTCATGTTGTTTGAAGTCATGAGGTTTGTGGTCATTTGTTACAGCAGCAAGAGGAAACTGACACACCCTAAAAGACTGCCTTCCAGTCCATGGGGAAGGAAAGGACAGGGATGCTGATAAAATAGGCACTTCCTGGGCTGCCTCTCAGAGAAAACCCCAGTAGGGCCTTGCTGCCACTTCCTGGCTGCCTCCTACAAAAGAACAACATTCCAACCCCACATCTGGGGGCGGGAATGATGGTAATGAAATTGCATCTCTGCCCTAAGTGGAATTCTTACTCTGCATTCATCAGATGATAATGAGGTAGAACGACATGTGTTGTCATGAACTGGGGTTTAAGGAATACTGTTAAATGATAGTAGCAAAACAAAGATCAGCATACCTGGTATAATCCACCTGTTTGTTGTATATATCAGTTTATGTATAATATATAATCAATATATACACAATATAATGAATATCTAATATATATACTATATAATTAATATCTAATTTATAATATCTGTTTTTGTTATATAGTATATATAAAACAAAAAAATGGAATATATATATATATTTCATCCCATGTCCATCTATCTACCTCATGCACACTGCAAATAATTTGGGGAAAGCCGTATTGAAATCCAAAATCTCGACTGTGATTATAGAGAATTTTACTATCAACATCATATATGTCTACACTACTTTCATCTTTACAGGAAATATACTCTTTTTGAAATACAAATATAGATGAATCGAACAACTGAAATCCCAGTAGACTCTCCTCATAAGCCCTTATAAGCAGAGGTAAGATCTTTGTCTCTACTGGGGTCAGTGAAGCTTCTTAGGTCTTCACAGTCCCTAGATCGACAGTCCTCTAAGGGTGGTCCATGGGCCTCAGGGAGTCCCCAAGTCTCTTTCAGGGGGTCTTTGAGGTCAAAACTACTTTCTTAATAATATTAAGATGTTATTTGTCTAGTTGGCAGTTGCCCCAATGGTGCAAACACAGTGGTGAATAAAATGGTGGTGAATAAAAATTACTTACAAGGAATCAGAGTGACAGTGTCCAGTCATACAAGTCATCATTGCATTCTTCGCTACTGGGTGCTTACAATAAAAAGGAAAACAAACAAATGAACGAAGCCAGCTTATCTTAAGATTGCCCTTGATAAATTAGTAAAAATGATTAATTTCACTAAATCTCAACTCCTGAGTTCATATCTTTTAATATTTTATGCGATAAGTTGGAGATATGTAGAAAGTACTTCTGTTACATAGCAAAGTACAATGGTTGGCTCAAAGAAAACCACTTGTGTGATTGCTTGAGTTGTGAGCTGAACTAGCCCCTTTTTTTTCATGGAATGCCATTTTTGCTTGGAAGAGCATTGGATCAGTTATGATTATGGTGGACATTTTCTTGAAAATGAGTAAAGTGAGCCTGTCATTTTAAGGAAAACAATTGACAGTATCTGTTGCCAATGGTACAAGTCAAGGTTTCAAGTGAAAAACTTGAATCTGTAACTGTGAGCTTGATGGCTTCCGAATATTTGAATACTTTTGGGATGAGATTGGTGGTATTTACAAATGTGTTTTTAAAAATAATGTATAAATGACATGTAAAAATATTGGAGAAAAATATCTTTGTAACTCAGGGAATCCATGTAATCTAAGTGACTAATGCATCATGTATAGTTAAAAGAGACAGTCAGTATGCAAAATAGAGCAATGAAGTTTTATTAAATAGAATACAAAAATTTTTGTTGATATGATTTCAGATTCTACATTGCAAGTAATCTTTAAAAGAATACCCCTTGTTGAGTTTTGGTGTAGTATCAAAAAAACACTAACTGCAAATATCTAAAAAGGCTATTAAAATAGGTTTATTTTTTTTTACATGCATATCTATATGATATTGAATTTTCTTTATGTATTTCAACCCAGATAATAAATTACAAAAGATTAAATGCAGGATCAGATGTGAGAATCTAGCTGTTTTCTATTAAGTCAGACATTAGAGGGATTTGCAAAAAATAAATGTTAGACAATGCCAGTCATCTTGCTAAATTGTTTTTTGTTTTGGAAACTTGTTTTTTTTAAAAAAATAAATTTACATTATTTATGCTAACATGTAATGGATTTATGGTTGTTATTTTGAATGCATTGATAGATAAGCATTTAAAATTGTATTGGTTTTTGTATTGGTTTGAATTTCTAAAATATAAACGTTGACGTAACCCGCAAAAGCAGAAACTGTCTGGGGACCTAGATGGGTTGTAAGGGTGTAATGGGTCCTAAAACGAAAAGTTTGAGAACCGTCAAGCTAAACGTTCACCACTGTTACCTTTTTAAACTCGTGTGTGCTTAGAGAGATATGCTACTCTTGTTTTTTCCTATGAATGTGCATCATCCCAGAGAGTGTTGTATTTCAGAGAATGATCGTATTACAATATTAGCTAACGTTTTGCAGGGCTAAGGAATTCGGGATTTTGGAAGCTTAATGACTTGCAGCATGGAAAGCCACGCTGTGAAAAACGATACCAGCTCGTGGGAATTGAATGTCCACTGAGACTTGCCCTTGGATGTTGTCAGTCTTTCATCTGAACTCATAGAACCTGAAACTGTCAACCTTTCATTATGCAGGAGCCAGGCTGGGCCACATGTGGGTTGCATGCACAGGCTTTCCACCATCCATGAAGGGTAGATCAGATTTATGGACCATCTCTTCAGACAGAGCTGCATTTTCTTTCTTCTTTCCCAGAGATGGACCATTGGTCACCATAAAGACCTAAACTGATTGGTAGCCAATGAGAACATCAGCTCCTACAGACTCCTGCCCCTTCAGAGCTGCAGGCATTATCAGGATTCATCAGCCTCTTCATGAGGTAAGTTGTTATAGCCTGGACCAGATGGACTCCCCCAGGAGGTTTGGCTAAAACAACTTTCTCCCCTGAGCATCTGAAGCCCTCATGCTCACAAGCACCCATCTGTTCCTCTTGAAAATGTGTCTCAGCCATTGAGTTTGGGATGATCTGGAATTTTCATTGCAAATGAAATATCTCTGCCCCATTTCCTCCAAAACCCAATTCCCAATTTCACAGGTGATGGTTTGCTGGAAAGACAGTCTTAAACATGACGCTAGCATTTTGGAGTTCTGTGTCAGAGTTTGGCACATAAATCTTGCCATCCTCTCTATTATTCTCTGGTCTCCTGTGTTAAGGGAGCTGTATAAAAAGGGGCAAACAGTGGATGAAAAACAACACAGGAAGACTTGGGCAGAAATCCATTTGCTATGAAATGCATGACTTCTATAATAGGCAGAGATTAGGCTGGGGGCTTTAGGAAGCTACCTGCTTCTCCTTCCTGAATCTCTGCCTATTTTGCCTTTAAACTAGAGGGAGGGGTATTGTAATTGTAGCTCCAGGAAGAGTCAAATCAAATGCACAAACCACTGCTGAAGTGAAATAAAGAGAATAGCTAGACGCAGTACTCTCAGGTGCTGTACTGGAGTGAGCAGGTCTATGCAAACATACCCCCAAAAGCTGAGGGAGTTGAGAGGCCAAAGAAAGACACTGAAAAATCCAATTTCTCAGAAGGAAAAATTTAATAGGGACTTTCATACAGAAGTGATGTCTCAGGTGGCTGTGAGAAGGTGGACTCCCACAACCACTTTCCAGAAAGCATACTTTATATAGCAAACTTTTAGAGTAAAGACATGTGCAGCTGGCCACATCTTTGGACTTTCTTGCTGAAACCCAGGACCACTGGGGAGGTAAGAAAGGCATGTTTATGTGGGGCAATAATCTATGGTGTATGCATTGTTTAAAGACCTTGCTACAGAACACCTTGGTATTCAGGACTCAAACACTGACCATCACGATGGTTTCCATTCAAGATGGCACCACTCTTGCCAGGCAGCAGGCTACTTTCCTCCAGAGACTGACAAGGACCTGGCTTAGGCAACCCATTCCTGGATGGTCCAGGTTACTTGGTCCATAACTGGGGAAGGGAGAAAGTAAAATGGAGATGGGAAGACTGATTCTCCTCCCACATGGGAAGTAGTGCTTTGTCTAAGCAGGGGCTTGAAGAAGTAAGAGTGAGTCATTTCTGGGCAGGGTTTACTCAATGTCAGCACTATTGAATTATGGGTTGGATAATTCTTTGTCGTGGGAAGCTGTTCTGTACATTGTAGTATGTTTAGAAGCAGCCCTGACCCACTGGCTTCCAGTAGAACAATCCCCCACCCCCAAGTTAAGAAAACCCAAAATGTCTCCAGACATTATCAAGTATTACCTAGGGACAAAATCCCCCCAGTTGAGAAGCCCTCTTACAGGGTCAGTGTACGAGTGGGGCCCTGGTTCTCGCCTGAGAGTCCTGAGCACTGGTGGCACGCAGCCCAGTGAATATCTTTCACTCCGGACAACCAGCTTGGAAGGTTGTCATTTGAAGGGGAAGAACTTGTGAAAGGAGTGAGCAGAAGATTTGATCCACGTGACTCCCATAGAAATGAAGATGGCACACCTCCCCAGCCCTTCTTTGCAAATAAAAGTAGAAATTTAATCCATCAACCACAGTCTCCATAAGGAAGAAGAAAATGCACTTAGTGGAAATTAGAGTTCAGTGCTATCAGGTTTGGTTTATCTGTTGCTAACCCAGGTACTGTTCCCTGTACTGTTCATCAGTCAGGACTCAGCTTCCTAGCCAGCTTCCTTCCCTTTAACATTTGGTCAAAGATCATCTTGTATTTTCCAATAATTTTAACAGACTTTTTTTTTTGTGTTTTGTTTGTGCCCAAAAGAAGTAAGGTTGCCAGGTCTCTCATGTATGTAATGCTTTCTAGTATCAGGTACAGAAAAGGTATTTATTGGTTTGCATCCATTCCACTTCATGGTTTTGCAGTGTGGGGTCACGGATAAGGGCTAAACTGTGGATTTCAGTCTGGAAAAATCTCAACACATGTCAGTTTCCCTATACTGTAAGACAAGGAACTTAGCCTAAAGGAGATTGGCAAGAAGGAAGCATAGTGTTGCACAAAGAGATGTTGGAGATTCATCGAACAGTGAAGAATCAGAGCCCTTTGCCTCCACTTACCAATGGTGTGACCTTCGGCACGTCACTTTACTACTCTGAAACTTAGTTTTTTAGTCTTCAAAATGCAAATATAATGTGTATATTAGAAAGCTTTCATGTAGATTAAATGAGGAACATAGAAGGACTGAGCAAGGAAGGAACTCAGAAAGGTGACGCCCAAATTTCCTGGGGCTGAGTTTGGGTGCAGTGAGGAGACAGAGTGGGGATATGATATGGAGAGATGGTTCCCAAGAATATCTGGGCTGCTCTGACAGTCTGGGCAGAAGTAGAAATATCTAAAGGTAATTTTTTAAAAGGAACTCGTGTGTGTTATCTAAATTTGTTTCACTTCTTTAAAAATGCTTAAGTAATAGCTTATTCATAGAAGCTTTAAAAGTCAGATTTGTACCTCCTTCCAATGGCAAACTTGATGGAAAGATCCATGAGGAAGTCTACCCATGTCTTCAGAGATTATGTACAAAAATTGGCTATAACCCCCCCTTAAGTTATCAAAAAACACTGTTTCTTCCATTCCCCTCTAATAAGATCTTGTGTAGAGTCTCTGTGTCCTCTATCTCCAATTTTTCCAAGTGTTCAGAGATGTTGGGAAAGTTGGCTAGGAATGTGTGGGTGGGAGGCTGGATAAAGTTTGGGATGCATTTTTTAGTGAGAAACAAGCTTTGTGCTCTTTGGCCTAAACAAGAAGAAATCAGGGATGAACTAGAACAGGAAAGCATGATTCTATCATTAAAAAATGTATTTACTACAACAGCTGTAGTGGGGAGCAGCTCTACAAGATGCAAAACAGACTTTGCTAAAGGTGCATTACAATTACTTCTGAGGCAGTAACGTAAAATTATTCATGATGAAAATATTCAAAGTTGAACTTCCCAGAATGAAACCTTCCCAGTGAATGTGTGGCAGGAATTGGGAGGGGGTATTTTGTCCCCTGTTCACTTCCCAGCTCCCAGGAGACATTTGGGTCGGCAGCCACAGGCACGTGGCCCCTAAAGAGGCCCTACTGCCTGATAGAGCAGACTGGTGTACAGGAGGGAGTGTGGGTATTTTGGAGTCAGACAAGCTCCGGCACATTAGGCATTTTTTTTTTTAAATGGCAACCTTACAGAGATATTATTCATATAACATAAAATTCACCATTTTTTAAAAGTGACCTTATTTTTGTTTAGAGAGGTTTTAGGTTTACAGCAAAACTGAGCAGAAGCGTAAGAATTTGCCATATACCTCCTGCACACACAGGAGCACAGCCTGCCCCAGTATCAACATCCCCCACCAAAGTGGTACCTAGTTAAAATCGATGAGCCTACATTGACACAATCACCCAGGGTTCAGAGTTTGCGTTGGTGCTCACTCCCACACGTTCCATGGATGTGGACAAATGTGTCACGGCATCTATCCCCCACTGCAGTATCAAACAGGGTACGTCCACTGCCCTAAAACCCTCTGTACTCAGATTTATCATTTTAAAGTACACAATTCAGTGATTTTAAATAGCATATTCGCATCGTGTATAACCATCACCACTGTCTAATTCCAAAACTTTTTTATCACCCCAAAGAGAAATTCCTGATCCCTTCAAAACCATTCCTCATTCTCTCTTCCGCTAACTTCTGGCGACCACCAATCTACTTTACATTTCTATCGTCTGTTTATTCTGGACATTTCATATAAATGGAATCATACAATATACTGCTTTTTGAGGCTGGGTTATCTCAGTATACTGTTTTCAAGATTCATCCATACTGTGACATATATCAAGTTTTTAAAAAATTATTTTTACAGTCAAATACTATTTCATTGTATGAATAGAGCACGTTTTGTTTATCCATTCTTTAGTTGATGAGAACTTGGGATTTTTGTTTTTTGGCTATTTATGCATAGTGCTACTATGAACATTCCTGCAAAAGTTTGTGTGGAGAAATGTGTTTTCAAATTTCTTGAGTCTGTACCTAGAAGCAGAATTGCTGGGTCATAGGGTAACTCACTCTATATTTAACAGCTTGAAGAACTGCCAAACTGTTATCTAAAGTGACTGTACCATTTTACAATTCCTCCAAGAATGTATAAGTGTTCCAGCGTCTCTATATCCTTGCCAACACTTGTTATTGTTAGTATTTTTGATTCATCCATTTATCCTTTCATTTATTCAATAATTAATTGCTGGCTGGGTATGGTGGCTAACATTTTAATCCTAGGTCTTTGGGAGGCTGAGGTGGAAGGATCACTTGAGCCCAGGAATTTGAGGTTGCAGTGAGGTATGATTGCACCACTGCACTTCAGCCTGGGTGACAGAGCAAGACTCTGTCTCTAAAAAACAAAACATTAAATTATTGACTACTTTTGTGTGCCAAGAACTGGGGTATAACAGTAAGCAAAATCATACAAGGAGCTTACAATATTATGGCACAAACAGATAGTAGTCAAACAATAATAGAAATAAAAATAAACATGCAATTGCGAGAATTACAAAGCTGGTGGGTGCATGATACTAAAAGATTACATACCAGGAAGAATTTGATTGTCCAGGGGTTCAGGGAAAGTTTCCCTGAGTAGCTGATGATTGGGCTGAGATGTGCAGGGTGAATGAGAGTTAAAGAGATATTCGTAAGCATTACTGTTAACATATCTGTGTCTCAGTTCTTCCTTTGTACCATTGGAATAACATTGGCTTTGGGTACTCAGTGAAAGCAATTGTTACGCACAGGTTAGATTTCTCAGTGTTGCTCTGGTTTTCACCTGTATCCTTCTACCCTTCCTCACTGAAAGAGAGGGTCTCAGACAAATGGTGTTAATGGTGATGGTCCCACGATGATGACGATGACAATGATGATTATGTCGATGATGGATGTTGATGCTGGTTATGATTTAGTGGACACCTTCTATGTGCCAGGTACTGGGCTAAGTAACTTAAGACATCTTACTCATTCTTTATAATGACATTGCAATGGAAGGAGATCAGCATGAGATTAAAAAGGAAGAGAAAATGAAAAGGACAATTAGGGGATAGTCACTGGGTTTATGTATAAAGGAATTGGGCTTATGGTTGAGGAAAGAATTCCAAAGCAAATATTTCTAATTCCTGAAATAGGTACTTGGTTTCAAACAATAGATTTTTATTTTGTAATTCTATTTTTACTTACTTTATTTCTTGAATATGGAAGGCAATTTCTTTTATTTCAAATTAAACTAAGCAGTTTAGCTTAATCACATATAACAAACCTCCCAGTATAAGGGCCCTGATCCCAAATCTTGCTACACATTAGTTTTTAGCCCATGCAGTAAATGGATACCTGGAGCAAGTCCAAAAAGGGAAACCACTTTAATTAGGTTTGAAAGTGTCTCCAGTCAGTTCCAGAATAGCTGTCACTGGATTTATGGTGCACCTTCCAGACTGTAACTCTTTGCATATCCAGCTGAAGCAAGAAGGCTCCAGAGAAATCGAGTATGATTTCTTCAAACCTAAATATTTATCTCCCCAAATAAGCGTCCCTAGAAAATATGGTCCAGATAGATGGAAGGAAAGTCGGCCTCACCTTAGTTAAGCCTGTGAGCCTTTGTCATTGTTTCCATTTAATTGCAAGGGTTCTAGAAGAATCAATTAAATAAAACCTTCCTTGGAATGTTTCCATAAGTACAGACTCTCCCCCAAATCTGTCACATAGCAGTTACATTCACTCTCACATTTATGCCCAAATCACAGTGACTTGGGACTTTACCCCAGCAGGAGCTGGCACTGAGGTTAGGAGAGGTTGCAACTTGTTGAATATCACTGTAATTTCAGAACCAGAATTCAAACCCAGGTCAGCCCAACTCTAGTATTTTGAGCCCAAGGAACTTACACACACACACTGTGTGTGTGTGTGTGTGTGTGTGTGTGTGTGTGTATAAAAAATCAGCAATGTAGGATTATTTTGAATCAGCACCTGTTTTAAAGTTGAGTCACTTGTTAATTTCTGTTGGATTTATTGCCCTTATTTTCCCAGCCATAAGACATAAGTGTGACACATGGCAAACAAATATGCAGGCAGCATGACACAGTGGAAAGGTGTGAGATTTGGAGTTGGAAAAGCAAGACTAGAGCCTGACTTTCTGCTTAAGTGCCTTGACTTTGGGCTTGACCACTCTGATTCTCACTTTCCTCCTCTGGGGAGAAGTGATTAACACATCTGAGTAGAGAGCTATGGTGAAGAAGAAGGGAGAAAATTCTCCTAGAAATGTGAATTTAGAAATGTAGATTTTCAATTGCCGTCCACCTTACTTACTGCTTTTAAAATCTAAACTAATATGATCAAGTCTGGCAAGAGAAGTCAGCAAGGTCTTCTCTGAGAGTTAATTGGAGATGCTGTGTAGGTCGGCAAGTCACAGTGACACTTATCCTTGAGTATTCATCAAGTGGTCCCTTTCTTCTTACATGAATGGCGTAGTAATTGCAAAGGAGGTGGAGCCTCAGGGTTAGAATTTTTAGTATATCCATGATGTTCTGGCCACTGTGCCAAATGCTTTGAGAGTATCACCTCATTTAATCCCTACAGAAAATCTATTTGATTGGTAATATGATAATCCTTACTTTACAGACGGAAACTGAGCACAGATTGATTCAACTTGCTTAAGTCAGCCAAGCTAAATGATTTCCTTTGATCGCAATTTTGTCCTTTCTTTTGCATTTCCTTGTTATCATCAAAGTGAGTTGCCAGTGGAGGTTGTAACTTTTTCTCTTGGGTATTTGTCATGTGATTTTAATCTGACTGACTATAAGAGGGTATGATAGGCAGAAAAATGTCCCCTGCCCCACAACCACCAAAAGATGCCCATGTTCTAATCCAGGACCTGTGAGTATGTTACCTGACACAGCAAAAGAGACTTTGCAGATGTAATTAAGGCAAGCGTAGGGGAGATTACTCTGATTTTGTGAATGGGACCCATGTAATCACAAGGGTTCTCATAAAAGCCAGAGAAGGAGATGTGAGAATCAAGCAAACACTGGAGCAGTGCACTCTGTAGATGGAGTCAGAGGCCAGAACCAAGGATGCAGGGAACCTCTAGAATCTGGAAAAGACCATGAAATGACTTCCACCCCAGAGCATCCAGAAGGAACCCAGTCCTGCTGACAATGCAATTTTAGTCCAGTGAGATCCATTTTGAACTTCTGACCTCAAGAGTTATAAGGCATTGGGTTTCAAGCAACTAAACTTGTGTTGGTTTAAGCCACTATGTAGTCGTTTGTTACAACAGCAGTGGGAAATTAATATGGTTGGGGGGGGGTCAGATCAAATGATTTTTCATGGCAAACTAACCAAAACATGATCATAAACATTCAAATAAGGATAGTACTGCTGTGGAATATGGAGAGACATTCAGAGTTGTAATGGGTTGTGAGGCCAACCTGTGAGGTCAAGGCCACACAACTAGGCTACGACTTGCAGTACTATGTTTAATAGGAGTGGTGAGAGTGGACATTTTTGTCTTGTTCCAATTTTCAAGGGGGAATGCTTCCAGTTTTTGCCCATTCAGTATGATGTTGGCTGTTTCTTGAGTTTGGTTCTTTTGTTTTGTTTTGTTTTGTTTTAAATCATGAAAGGATGTTGGATTTTGTTGAAAGCTCTTGCTATGTCTATGGAGATGATCATATGGTTTTTGTTTTTAATTCTGCTTATCTGGTGAATCATATTTATTGATTTTCGTATGGTGACTCAACCTTGAATCCCAGGAATGAAGCCTACTTGATCATGGTGAATTAACTTTTTGATGTGGTACTGGATTCAGTTTGCTAGTATTTTGTTGAGGATTTTTGCATCTGTGTTCATCTGGGATATTGGCCTATCCTTTTCTTTTTTGGTTTTGTAAGGTCACACAACTAGGAATTTCAGTGCTGAAATCTACAGCTAGGTCTTTCTGACTGTGTCCACCCTTCTTCGTAAGTATGGCCAGCATAGTGGCTCATGCAAGGTCACACAGCTGGTTATCAGCAGAGCTGGGCTTGAATGCAGTTCTCATTCTCCATATACATTTTCTCGAAAGCAAATAAAGAGACCTGGATGTGAACACAGACTCATGATAGGATGGGGATGCCGAGCCTGGTCCTCCTGCCTCCTCCCCATGGCTTAATTATGAAAGTACCTGAGTGCGGTGCTCATTCATCACTCATGACTTGCTACCCACACTCACTGTGATGAATTGGCATACAATAGAACTCAAAGCGAAATGATCACTAATGAAAGAGTTAATGTTTTGCTGAATGTTCCAAGACTGCACTTTGATTCCTTGTCACCACCCCCTATCATTGATGAAGAGTCCTTGATAGAGGAATCACTTTCCCTGTAAAGAAGGGCTGAGGTTACTCATGGTTCAGAGTATACCCAACAGAACATCACATCCTCCCTAGTGCTGAAATTGGGACACAGCTGAATGACAAAGTTGTGTTTTGGGGAAAGAGAAATAAAGCAAATGTGGATGACTACTCATTGTGTGTGTAGAATTACACTTAGTACTTTTGGACAACTGACTTCTCACAATGGCATTATGAAATGTTATGATTCTTCTTTCCAAAATATGGAAACTGAGGCACAAATGCAGTGGGAGACAGGACTAGAAGCAATGTTTGGAAGCTTAGACATTTATGTGGAGTGAATAGGGGAAAAAAACCAAAGTTTTAATTCATACCCTTGGATAACCAAAAAGCATTTACTGCCCCGTGTTTCCACTTGTGAACAAGTCCCATTATTAGTCCATACATAACGTGTAGTTTATTTTGAGCTGATCTAAATCTAGTTGTGTAATGATCAGTGAGAGTGAGGGTTGATGGAAACCATACTTGCATGGAATTCAAATATTTAAATCGTAGTAGGCCTATTCTTTTTTTTAAGCTTGTGCACATTACTCCCTCTCTTTGAACTTTCTTACCTATTGAAGCAGCACAGTATGTTTTGAAGACAGGCAAATCTAAGTTAAAATTATCTTTCAGCCACGTGTTAACAATGGCCTTAAGCAAGTCAGTTACACTCTCCCTAAAAGTGCTCTATCAGAAAAATGTAGATAATAATATGCAGCTTATAGGGCTCTTTAAAGAACTGTAAATAATAACATACATCCAGAAAACAAGTTAGCACATAGTGGTTCCGAGTTAAGAGGCAGATCTACCATGAAGAATATTGGACCAAGTAATCTTTAGATCCCCTTCTGGTCTATAATTTTGCATTTTCAAAACCTTTAACTGCTATTTTTGGGGAACTTACCACATACTAGGCACTATGCCAAGGATTATACTTACATTATCTCATTAACTCGTTACAATTTTAGGAGGTAGATGCTACCAAAATTCATGCAAATAAAGATACCTGGGCACAGAAATGAAAAATAAACTCCCCTTGTCACAAAAAATAATGTGATGAACTCAAGATTTGACTAAATGTGACTGACTCCAGTGCTCCTACTCTTGAAGTTAAGCCCTTGTTAATAATATGTATCCATATATATTTTATTGCTTTTGTAGAAAAGGCTGGATGTAGGTTTCCTCTTCTTCCTCTAACGCAGATAGGCCAACCAGTGATGTTCTGAGTCCATGTGGGTCCCTTGATGGCACTGAGAAAAGTAAAACCCAATACAAATTATGCTAATAGATTGATTCAGAAGTTATGTTATAACTGAGACAAATTCTCAATGCTATGAAGAAAGTGAGACTCAGATGTGTGATGGTCTGTGTTCTCAGTGTGTGCAAGAGTCACTTCTGAAGGCAGATAGGACTCTGCTTCTCTGGGAACCAACCAGGAAAATCAAGATGTTCAGGCTATCCACCCAGGGTATGGTCCCTTCCTCTGTTCTGTAGGTTAGACAGTGGGTCGAGAAGGCGGATTACTGAATTCTGTGACTGTCTATCTCCAATTCACTTCCCAGAAAATTCACATTTACTGAGCTTTTATAATATGCCATTCAGACTGCTACAAACAAGAGTGCAAGTAAGAAAATAAGGTACTTGTGCTTTTTTAAAAAAGTCCTGATTTGTAGCATTTGTCAGTTTTTGTGGTAAATACTCACACCAAGGTCAACTTCCAGCTACAAACGTGATGACACTGGTCACAGAGTTGGAAAGAGTTGAATATGATTGGCTCTGGTTAGCCTGTGCAAGCTGACTGCAGCACCACACTAGTCCTCCTACTGGGTTCTTAAATGTGCTCTTTGCTGGTAATATGGTTTTGCTGGGTCCCCACCCAAATCTCATCCTGAATTGTAGCTCCCATAATTCCCACGTGTCATGAGAGAGACTTGGTAAGAAGTAACTGGATCATGGGAGCGGGTTTTTCCCGTACTGTTCTCGTGGTAGTCTCACAAGATATGGTGGTTTTAAAAATGGGAGTTCCCCTGAATAAGCTTTTTTAGCCTGCTACCATGTAAGATGTCCCTTTGCTCTTCCTTCATCTTCTACCATGATTGTGAGGCCTCTCCATACACGTGGAACTGTGAGTTCTCCAAACTTTTTTCCGTTATGAATTATCCAGTCTCAGGTATGTCTTTATTAGCAACATGAGAACTGACGAATACAGCTGGGATGCATGCCTCTCCTTTGCTTAGTAAATGTCCGTTCTCCACTTATGCCTTCATATCTCTACTCAATTTTGACTTCCTCAGAAGCTTTAAATGGACTCTGTCTCTTATGAAATGCCTTCTGAGAGCTTGGGAGCCCTTTCCAACTTCTTCCATTGTTTCAGGCGATATCAGAAAGCACCTTCAGAAAGAAATTTTGGCTATGACTACCCATGAGTGTCCCGAGCAGGTACTAGAGACCAGTGTGATGTGCACACAACCTTAAAGCAATTTGAGATGGAACTGTTCTGTCAAAACAATGCAGAAGAAAACTTCTGCATCAAATCAAATCCAGTCTCTCCCCTAAAACAACGAAAATGGGTCAGACCTGCTGACATGTGTATCACATAATACTGAAATCTCCCACTCCATATATTTATCGTTGAACACTGAAATGGTAATACTCTTATTTTAAGCTACTTAAGATTCTAACTTCCAGTGACATTTTAGGTGTTTCAGGGCAGAGTAAAAACATTGATTTAGCCGAGGGCATTGGAAATATTATAGGAGCACCCTTGTCTTCTCTCTAGAGGTTGCTGAACTGGTTTGGATAAAATAAGAAATGACCCCTCAGCCTTGAACAAAATCAGGATAAAATCAAATGTTTGAACTTTAAAGGAGTTCATCCAACTTCTCCCCTGTTGGTTGTACTTGCCTTTGGTGTCTGCTTCTAATCCCCACTTGTGGCCCGCCTGGGTGAACATGCTGCTAGAAGCCAGCTCTGCCTAGGGTATTTCTGTCCTCACTCAAAATAGGAAGAGCCCCAGGTCTCTTGAGATTCTCCTCTCCAGAGATTTCCCATCTGATTCTGCAGTCCTGAGAGAGGAGCATTTGCAAACCTTGCTATCCAGTGGCTGAACTTCTGCCTGCTGATCACACTAAGGAGAGCCAACTGTCCAGAGGGTCGCATGTTCCTGCTTGTCAGCATTGCTGAGGAAATTGATACTTGTCATCATCTTCCCTGACACCAAACAGCTTTCTGGTGCTGCCTCTTGGGTCTGGGTGGCCTTAATTTAACAGGCTTAACCAGGGACAATTTTACTAAACTCTCCTGTGCAAGCCAAGTGAAGGGAAGCACGGTTATGAGGTATGGCTCCCATTTTCTCCATCTTTACAGCCATCACTGCTGACATTCCCAGAGCTCCCACTGGGAACCAGGGTCATGAACCTCATGAAGACCTACGTGTTCACGCTTTCCACTTCACAGCTGGGGATCTGAGGATTCAGAGAGGTTAGGAAAATTGCCTAGGATGGAACAGCAGACTCAGTGAATAGAGGGCAGAGTTGAGATCATACAACTCAAACAATGGTCTGATGATAAGCCCAGAACTCTACCAAAATCACACCTCTCAGAAACTGATGAATTGAGACTATTTCATTCAAGAAATAACAAATTAATGATAAGCAGATCACATAGAGGCTGGATGTCCTTGCTGTCACTAAGTCACCCTCAAGAAACATTGCTGAATGCTCTCTTCCTCTTGTAGACAGACAGAAGCCACAGCCACAGCAGACATGCCTGGAGACCTCCAGCCCAGACTTCTTTAGGGTCAGTGGCAGATGTGGTTTTTAACCCTTGGCCATGTTTCGTGCCCCCACCTCCACCTCATAGGACATAATTGGTTCTTTCTCCCATTTCTCTGTAAAGAGCCAAACCAGATGGTAGGTAGGTCATATATAAACAGTGAAAAAATGTTCATAAAAACTTTATTCCCACTGCACATATGCATGCCTTGGACTTAACGGCAGGAAATATTTGGGTCTTTCATGACTAATTTCAGCAGTTTTTTGTTTTCCACACATAATAGTGCTATCTCCAAGGCCTTTTGTCTTGTCTCCCTATGAAGGTGGGGGCTGGTCACCTGCTGCTGGTGCAGGGCAGAGGCCATGAAGGTGGAGTTTCCTAAACACAGCTTGAATGGCAGATTCTGCCTTCAGACTGCCTTTGCTGCTTGCACTGGATAAACCATGCTCAAGGTGCTGAGTGGATTCTATATTTAGCATTTTATGGTGCAGACAATTTCATTGTAGGTGAGGGAAGCTGGCCTACTGGGATCTCTAGGGAACCTGAGGAGGAGGAGGAGGAGGAGGAAGAGGAGAAGGAGGCCAGGTCAGTGTCTGGTTCAGTCAAGAACTGGATGGCCTCAAAGCTGGCCCAAGAAAGTTCAGCCGAGTAGATCAGAGTGCTCTGTCCAAATGATGGGAAAAATATAGGGTGATTCTGGCCTAGTAAATTGAATCTGGAAGGTGCTAGGTGGATTTCCAAGGTAGATTGGATAGGCATCTACATCAGGAGACCTGACCACATAAAAAAAGAGGATGGATACAGTTATGACAAGGAAAGGACAACTGGTGTTTACTTTGTGCTATGTTTTTATGTATCTTATTTTTGTGTAATGTGGGGCTGTAGCATCCAGTGGATCTGGTTTCAGTTTCTGGACTATGACAAATGTGTCTCTTCTAAAATGATTGGTCAGGCAGAATCACCTGCTCCATTCTTTCTTTTGGGGGTCACTATGACTCAATCCCATTTACCTAGACCCCATAGAATGGGTTTTCTGCAGCAAGGAAGTGCCCAGTTACCAGAAGCAAAGATTATTGGGTAGGGAGCAGCTCAAAACCAACAGGTGCACAGTTCAATAACTGAGTTCCAAGTCCTCTCCTATATTGGTGCTGGGTGGTTTATTTCTGCACTGAGGGCAGGATGAGTCTCTTGAAGAGAGAGGACCTCAGGAGTTCCAGTTTCAAAAATCTGGAGAAGACTGAAATGAAACATAAAGCAGAATGTTTTAATCTAATTGCTAATTCCTGCTGGGTACAGTATTGTGTGCTTGTAATCTCAGCTACTGGGATCACTTGAGCCCAGGAGTTCAAGTCCAGTTTGGGTAACACAGTGAGATGGCAACTTTAAAAAAGAGGCTAATTCCTAGTTCTTAAGAGAGAACTAAAAGATGGTTCTTTCCCTTAGACTGAATGGGCCACCAGGACTCACCTGGCAGGTATGAATAAGACAAAAACAAGATGGAAAAGGAAAGGAGGATCGTAATCTTGTGGGGAACAGAGGTGACCATCTCTCCATCCCAGGTGCACTGACAGGGAAGAGAGGTACAGCTGCCTCAACCCAGTATCCTGAGAGCCTTTGCGGAAGGTGGGTTCACCTTGGACTGGTTAGGGGCAGGGGCTGTGGTTTCCAACAGGAACAGTGGCAGTGGCAAAGGTCAGACTGTCCTGAAGCCCCTAACTCCAAGGAGGAAGATGGATCAGGGCCCAGCTGCTGTGCTGTGAAGCCATTGCAGTGGTTGTGCGAAGCCACTCTTCCTGCAGGCAACTCCCAGCCAGTGACAGAGCATGGCAGGCCCGGTCCGGAGAGACACAAGAGTCCCCCGTGGTGTCTTTGGTTTGAGGACTCCCCGATGACCCTGCTGAGCTTTTCTTAGACCGCACAGTGGTCTAGGACATTTGTCTTTGCATGTGTTTTTTTTTTCTAGTGAATTCCTGGTAAACCCCTGTGTGTACGTACATTAGTTTCCTATTGATACTAAACTTAGTGGCTTAAAACAACACACATTTATTCTCTTAGAGTTCTGGAGGTCAGGACCCCAAAATGGGTCTAAAATTAAGGTGTTGGCTGTGCTCCTTCTGGAGGCTCTGTGGGAGAATGTCTTTCCTTGTCTTTTCAGCCTCTAGAGGCCGCCTGAATTCCTTGGCTGCTGGTCCCTTCTTCATCTTGAAAGTCAGCCATACAGCATCTTCAAATCTTAATCTCTGGCACTGACCCTCTTGTCTTCCTCTTATAAGGTCCCTTGTGCTTACATTGGGCCCACCCAGAAATCTAGGATAATCTCCCCATCTCAATCTCCTTAATCACATCTGTAAAGTCCTTTTTGCCAAGCAGGACTGTTCATAGATTCTGGGACTAGGCGGTCGGCATCTTTGGGGGCTTTTATTTTGTGTACCGCAATCTACTGAAATCTTACCCAGGAATCAGGTATTCTATGGGAATTCTCTTACCCCTGAGTCAAAAAGCAACCACTCATTCCTAGGAATGTATAATTTTAGTTGAATCCTATGGTGTTCTGTTGCTTAATATGTCACACTGCTCTCTCTTTATTTTATTATGTGTGTGCCCTGAACTAGATAGAATCCAGGATAATTACTCATCGCTGTGGCCCCCAAAGCAAACACAGAACCTGTCACAGGTTAGTTCTCAGTAGTATACAGCCAAACTCAAGAGTGCACTTTGCCATGTATAGACTGCATTTTGGAAATTTCCAATATGGAGTAATCTAAAAGATCATTTTAATAGTGTCTAATATGTAGGACCAATCAGACAGAAGACGCCTGTGAAATAGGTAGCAATCTGGGTAGACATCACAATCCCGAGTTACTTAAAATGCTGAACAGAAGCATCAAGACAAGTGTATGCTCTCTAACATAGTGATCTGGGGACAGTAACATCTATTGGAGTTTCTGGAACATAAAGTTAAAGCAGGGGCAGAGCTTAAAGATGAGGCTGGAGGGAAACAATAAAAATTGGTGCCAACCCTTCTGCATTCTACTAAGGAGCTGGAACTTTGTAGGCAGCAGGGAATCATGGATTTCTAAGTGGAGTGATGTGATCGTGCTTACATTTTGAGACTGGAGTGTGCAGGGAGAAGAAGGAGGCAGTGCACTGATGGGAGGGAGATGGGGATGGTTCAAGAGGAATGCTCATGTTCTGAATTAATGCGGTGAGAACCCAAATGGACAGGGAGGACTCCCGAGACACTGAGTTTAATGAGGGAGGACTATGCCAATTTTTCCACATCATTTTACCCCAGGGTCTACAAAGGGTCATCTAGTCTCTCTCATTCTCTCTAGACTGATAGATACATGCATAGAGAGATATCTGTTCTCTCTCTCCAAATATATATATATATGCACACACACCCAGGCACACACATATATACATACACACACACACACATATATTTGCAAGGGATAGCTGCCCTACCTCCAACACATACACACACACACACACACACACACACCCCCACACTCTGAGTCAGTTATCTGATAGTTGGAGCACATTCAGATACTCAGTTAAGGCTATCTGGTTAAGACTAACTTCACAGCAAGTTCCCCTCCTCTAGGAAGGGAATATAATTTTATATGATTATAATTCTGCCACAGTTGGGAGAATATGAATAGCATAATTGACTAATATATTCTTCATCTCTGAGTCATACCCCGGATATATCAATATTTCCAGAAAAGAAAGAAACCAGCATTTATGGGGCACCTACTGTGTGCCAGGTACTGAGCTGAATACCTTTTTGATCCATTCATATATATGTGTGTGTGTCTGTGTGTGTGTATATATATTTATGTATAATATATATGTATATATGGATAATATATATCATATATATTTATGTATAATATAGATGTATATATTTATGTATTTATATATACATATATTTATGTATTTATATATACATATATATGTATAAATATATATAGATATATATTTTTCAGCATATATATGCTGAATAAGTGACAGAAGTGTTTTCAGTGTTTTTCTAATGTTAAGGGTTGTTGGAACTCAGTGATTGGGGCATGTAAAAATATTGTACGATTATCATCCCTTCCTTTAGGATGGGATCTTGCTGTGAAGTTAGTCTTAATTAGATATCCTGAACTGAGTATGCTCTGGCTATGAGATAACTGACTCAGAGTGTGTGTGTGTGTGTGTGTGTGTTCTTATACACATCTAGATGTGTATAAGAGACAGGTGTGTGTGTGTGTGTGTGTGTGTGTGTGTGTGTTGGAGGTGGGGGCAGCTGTCTGTGGCTCTTGATTTCCAGGCATTCAGCCTTCCATGCTCCCTGGCCTTTGGCCTTTGAGGTGCCTCTCCCCTGGCCCATCCCTGCCTCTGTATGTCTCTCTGGGCTAATTCTCTGCTACTTAGGTTTCTGGTCCTAGCTTGCCCACAAAGGGCAGCAGGCACAGCATTTCTTCTCCAGCCCACTCAGGGATTCTTTGGTGTTGCCTCATTTCCATACTCCCAGCATTTGCCAGCAAATTCATTTGGACTCCTTTTTAATAAGCTCCTGGGCACTTGGCTCAGACCTTATATTTCACTTGATTTGTGTTTGAGAGAGGAAGAAAAACCACAAACAAACAAAAAATGATGGCCCTATATAAAATGACAAATATTTATTTGACTTTTCAAAACACACCCAATACTTTCAAAGACCTCTGGGAAAATATTAAATTAAAAACTGGGCATTAAACAACCTGTGAAATCAACCACTCTTAGTACATAAAGCTCAGATGTCCCCATAGGTACATATGGGTTTAGACCATTTGGCCACAACTGTCTTTATAAACAGACAGAAAAGGGTGATGAAACATTGCCAGAGTCTCAATGATTCTTCCTTGTGGGCCAATTAAAAAAAAAAAAACAACTCCCACCCACCACATTCTTTCTTCCATTTTGCTTCAGTATATGAGTGGCCTCTCTATAATTCAGTAGTCTTAGAGAAATTGATCCACAAAGAGATTTTTAAATCCATAATTTTGCCACAGTTAGGAGAATATGAATAGCATAATTGACCAAATGTACTCTTCATCTCTCAGTCATACCCATGATATATGTCAATATTTCCAGAAAAGAGAAAAACCAAATTTATCAAGCACCTACTATATGCCAGGTACTATGCTAAATGCCTTTTTGATGCATTTTCATTTAATCTTTATGGCAACCCTGTAGCAGAAGTTTTATCTCTGTCTTACAGATTAAAGAAAGGCAGCTCAGAAGAGCTAAATAACTTGTTCATACTTAACACCAGAAGTAGAAGGAGGGGGATTTAGGAATTCAGACTGATGCCTGCCTGATATTTTTTGCTTCGAGGAGGGGCTGTTGTTTCAAGACTAGAACCAACAGGTTAGAATCAGCTTTGTGACTCACCCCGGCCCCTGTTAAGTTCTGGGTAAAGCTGGCTTAATGGTTAGGAAGTTGGACCCAGAGGACTCAAGTTTGTAGTCCTGCCGCTGTCTGTTACCAGCTATGTGATTTCAAGCAAGTAACTGAATTTTCCAGCCTCTCTTGACTAGAATGGAAGGTGGAGTTTATCATAGTAATTACCTCAACAGAGGGTTGTTCTAAGGATTACAGTACATGCAGTTTAGATAGAAAAGAGTAAATACTTTGCCTATAATAAGTATTCAAAAAAATCAAGTATTTATTCTTCTTGAGTGTGTTACTTCCCAGAACCTCTGCTATTTCATTTGCAAACTGAGGAGATTTTGTAATCAAAATCAAATTTTAATTGGAGAGATTAAAGGAACTACTTTACCAGCCTTAGGGTTCATGTAGGGTTAAATTAAATGGTAATATATATTAAATAGCTTTGTAAAGTATAAAAAGTATCAATTCCCCCTTCTCTTTCTCCTTACCTATTAACGTTTATTGTTACTATGTCTGTACAGTTTCTGATGGCTTTGAGTTCAGTCTGCACCTAGGGCTCTGTTTAACTAGGAACTGGTGTTTTTTGGACTGCTTAGGGTGTGTTAGTGTCTTATGGCTACTGTAATAAATTACCACAATCTCAATGGCTTAATACAACACACCTGATTCTCTTCAGATCTGAAGGTCAGATGTTTGAAATCTGTATCACAAGCTGAAATTGAAGTGTCAGCAGCACCAAGCTCCCTTTGGAGGCTCTGGGGGAGGACATGTTCCTGGCCTCTTCCATCTTCTGGTGGCCAGCATTTTTTGCTTGCGACCACATCACTCTAATTGCTGCCTCTGCGGTCACATGACCTTCTCTTTTTCTGTGTAATCAAATCTCCCTCTCCCTCTCTCTTATGAAGGTGATTGTGACAACATTGAGCCTACCCAAATAATCTGGTATAGTCTCCTGATCTCAAGGTTTTTAACTTAATCACATCTGCAAGATCCCTTCTGCCATGTAAGGTAACATATCCACAGGTTCCCAGGATTAGGACGTGGACATCTTTGCAGATCATTTTCGAGCCTAGCACAGAGCATGTTCATGGATCACAAGGAAAAAGCCATCAGCCTGGCCCAGGAAGAAAAGGAGCTGTTCTTTATGGGAAGTGTGGGTTTACATTGTGTTCAACCCAAATTCTCTCCCTCCTTGCCTCCTTGCCTCCTTGCCTCCTTGCCTCCTTGCCTCCCTCCCTCCCTCCCTCCCTCCCTCCCTCCTTCCTTCCCTCCCTCCCTCCCTCCCTCCCTCTTTCCCTTCCTCCCACCCACCTGCCTGCCAATCTTTCATTCATTCTGTATAAAATAAATTCATTGTGATAGTGTAGGTATAGAGATGAAAGCAGGTTCCCTGTTCTGAAGGAATTTACAATTACAGGTGTGATGGGAAGCACATGGTCATTGGCATGGTTTGGCTGTGTCTCCACCCAAATCTCATCTTGAATTGTAATCCCCACATGTCACGGGAGAAACTCAGTGGGAGGTGATTGAATCATGGGTGTGTTTTCCCCCACGCTATTCTCATGATAGTTGAGTTCTCATGAGATCTGATGGTTTTATAAGCGTCTGGCGTTTCCCTTGCTGGCTCTCATTCTCTCTCCTGCCGCTCAGTGAAGAGGTGCCTTCCACCATGATTATAAGTTTCTTGAGGCCTCCCCAGCCATGTGGAACTGTGAGTCAATTAAACCTCTTTTCTGTACAAATTGCCTAGTCTTAGGTATTTCTTCATAGCAGCATGAGAATGGATTAATACAGTCATTAATAGGAAACCTGGAAAGAAGCATCAAACTTAGGCCAGGGAGGGATCTTGGGGTAGTGGGAACACCAAGGCATTGGAGTCAGGCAGCCTTGTGCTAAATCCTACCCACCCTCCCAGCAGCCTGCCAGCCCTGCCAGGAGCAAGTTCTTGAGCCTCCTTTACTTCATGTGCAGGAGGAAGAGTAACAGGAGTAAATGTAGTGACCAACGTCAAACACCTCAATCTGTGGCTGAATCATTAATAAACATTCCCTCACTCTCCTGGTCTTCAGAGCATCATCTGAGGCACCCTACAGGCCACTTAAATGAAATCAAAGTTGCCTTGTGCCTTCTCTTCAGTAGCCGCACTTTCAGTTATCATAGTCTTTTAGGAATTATTGTCTTATCACTGAATTTCACGGGAATGTTTTTGGTGTTTCACAGGTAAGTGCGATGTTGGCTTGTGATTTAAGATGGTGTTTCCTAGGCCTGCTGTAACTAGTATCGTAAACTGGGTGGCTTAAACCCATGGAACTGTATTTTCTCACAGTTCTGGAGGAGACCAGAAATTAGAAATTAGAAATCAAGGTGTCTGCAGGGTTGAAGCCCTCTGGGGGCTCAGAGGGATAAACTGTCCCAGGCTTCTCTCCAAGCTTCTGGTGGCGGCTAGCAATCCTTGGCATTCCTTGTCTTGCAGATACGTCATGTCAGTCTCTCTCTCCATCTTCATGTCACCTCCTTTTCTGTGCCTCTGTCCGTTATTGTCTCTTAAGAAGGATGCTCTCGTTGGATGTAGGGCCCGCCTTAGCCCAGTGTGATCTTATCTCTGTCCTTACCTTAATTACTCCTGCAAAGATTATGTTTCCTAAAATCCTTAAAAAAAGGAAAAAGAAAGAAAACAAAAGTAAAAAGTGTAAGTGTAAAACAAAAAGGTAAAAATAGAAAAAGGATTAAAACAGTAGAATGTAAAAATAAATAAAATAAAATAAAATACAATTTGAGTTTTTTTCAAGTTAAAAAGAGTCCTGATTTCCAAATAAGGTTGTATTCTGAGGTTCCAGGTGGACATAAACTTTTGCAGAAGCACTATTCAACCTATTACAGATGGATACTATTTATGTTGTTAAGAAAGTATTTAGATAAAATGCTGTTAGCATTTACTGCTTAATATTATTAAATATCTTCTTGGCTTCTTTGAGGTAAAAAAATTTCCTTTTCCTTGATAGATTGAAGAGGATCACTCTATGAATTATCTCCCTAATTATTAACTGATACTTTTATTATGGTATGAGTATTCTTTAGTATGTAATATTCTTTAAATACACTGTAAGATTATGTTTGAAAATATATTATTTAGAATTTTTACATCTATGTTCTTAAATGAGAGTGAATTGCACTTTGTCCTTGGGAATATTTTCAGTGCAGTTACAGAGTCACATTAACTTCTTAAGACAAATTGGGAAATTCTCTATCCTTTTTATATGTTCTGGATAAGGTTATACATTGTGAAAATTAGTTAATCCTTGAAATCACTTGCCTATTAATTCACTGAACCCCGGGCCATTTTATGTAAGTGACTGCATGAAACTTAAAAATTCTATTCAAATAAATAGTTATTGATCTAGGCAGATAGATCAATTTTAATAGCCTACTAGAAAATGCTTTAGCATTTCACTGTAATTTTTTGTTTTTCAAATTAATTAGTAGAATTTCTTAGACAATTCTGTTTTAAAAACTCTGCCTTGCTCCTTGTATAAACATTGTACTTTTGTATTCTCTTTCCCTTTCACTTCATTTTTGTGGAGGAAATTTACTTTCCTTGACTTTACTTGACTTCGTAGAGTCCATTTTATTTTCTGCCCTGCCACGTTAAGGTATCCGTTATTCCATACATTGATTAGTTATGTGCTTTTTCTCTTTCTTAATTTACTAAGTTATTGTTACCTGTATTTTCCCCTTCACCTGCCTTCACCATGATTTTCATAGGCTTTATTTTGCAACTTAAGAGAAAAAAAGGTAACAAACACATGTTTGTTAATAAAAATAATATAAATAATATAAATAAATGTATGTATATGATATGTAACAGTATACGTATATAATATTTAAAGTTTAGAAACTTTTTATTTTATTTTATTTTGTTTTGTTTTTGAGATTCAGGATTGCTCTTGTTGCCCAGGCTGGAGTGCAGTGGTGCAATCTCAGCTCACTTTGACCTCCACCTCCCAGGTTCAAGCAATTCTCCTGTATCAGCCTCGCGAGTAGCTGAGGCTACAGGCATGTGCCACCACACCCAGCTAATTTTGTATTTTTAGTAGAGATGCAATTTCACCATGTTGGTGAGGCTGGTCTCGAACTTCTGACCTCAGGTGATCCACCTGCCTTGGCCTCCCGAAGTGCTGAGATTACAGGTGTGAGCCACCATGCTTGGCCTAGAAACATTTTATATACCTAATATTTAAACACACTTCACATACGTATGTGTAAGTGTATAAAGTATTTAAAGCTTTAAACTTGCTTCTGGCTACAGTGCTTCTAACACATCGCATGTGGATTTATTTGTCATATACTGGCATTTTATATTATATAATACCTATATATTTATAAGCATAGGTACAAATTTTAATTTTGGCCTTTCTCTGACCCATGAAATATTTAAAAGTGTGATTGCTCAAAATGATTGCAAGTTTTGCTTTAATCTTTTGTTCTACACTTCTAATCTCATTGCTCTTTAAAAATTAAACTGTGGTGTTTACAGGAATTGTGTTTTTGGAACTTTATTTAAATAATTTTTGTAGATGCCAGGGACATTTGCAAAAAAAGGTATTCTCTATAAGTAAGATACAAAATTATTATATACCTTTTAAATCGTTCTTACATATTAAAATGTTCTATATCTTAATTAAATGTTTATCTATCTGAACTTTCAAAGAGTGTTACTTTATATTGTTTTATTTAGCTGGTTATTTGATGAATCATTAGTTAGAGGCCAAGTTGGTTAGTCTCCTTAAGTTGTTTCTAGGAGGCATTTACGGCTGCACACAATACCATTAGTGGTGAATTCATATCACGCAGATATTTTGGTTAATTTCTACTTCTATTTCTGATGATTTTGATTTTCTGTATTTTGAGTCTATTATTTTGCCTTTAGAGCTGCATGACTATTATGTATTAAATTTGGATAATTCCATTGCCTATGCAAAATGAGACTATTGCCTCTGCTCTTTAATGCATTTTATTTTTAATTCTACTTTGTCAATCTTAAATTTCATCCCGTTTTGCACTCCTTTGTGATATCAGCATTCTATCCTGGAGGAATCATCTGCTAACCTTTCCTCAATCCCTCATGCTCAGTGTTTGAAACTTCCTAACAGAGCAATGATTGAAGGCAGGACAACACTCAACAGTGGTTTCCATGTTTTACATGACGGACAATTCATCCCTCCTACGTTTCTCTGAAGAAGCTCTTAGTGAGATAAGGGGATCCCAATGACTGCTGTTCTCAGAGTTGGTCTCATGCCCTGGTTCTGTGGGTCTGTCTGCATTTTCTGTGGGTCTGTCTGCATTGGGCTGCAGTACTATGAATTGTACACAACCCAAAAGAAAATTACTATAGGACCCACAGAAAATGCACCGGTAACATCTGTTTGCAAGCTGGCCATGGTGGCCAAATATGATTTCTTTGGAACTCGTTGTATTTGGGAAAACTTCTCTTAGAAAAAAAGAAATAATAAATCATCCCGCCTCACCACTCATTATTCATTCATCATACTTTTATTGAGAATCTTACATGGATCTATGAGGAATCCAACCCTAAATATAGAACAGTCAGTAAGACAGATAGGGCCCATGCCCTTACTCATGGCATGGATAGCCCGTCCCACTGGAAGATAAAAGAGGAAAAGCTGCAGTTGTAGGCCACCTGTTTCCTAGAAGCACACTCCCAATGGGGAGAGGAAGTGGAAATGGACTGCTATGATTCCCTCACATCTTGGAGAAGACAGTATGAAGAGATGATTTTTGTGATGAGGAACTGCTGGTGAGGAAAGTGATGTGACAGAAAGTGTCATAGCCTTGGGCTAAGAGAAAATCAGCAATTAGCCAGAGAGAGATGTGTCCCACCCCCCAACCCCCCCACACACAAAATTGAAGATGGAAAAAAAAGTTCCTTAATTTTTATATATATCCAAGGAAAGGGGAAGCTGTAGGGATTGACATCCCTTGCCCTGGGTACAAATAAGACTACAATCCATTGACACGTCCTGGCAGACTGAATTGAGAGCACTGGGAAAGTCCTGAGGTTACGTTTTTCTTTTTGAAGAATGCTGCCAAATTGCTAATTTGGACTCACGTTCTTTTTCTGCAACATAGCTTTCTCTGACCTCGAAGGAGCTTGAGTGTAGGCAGCTGAGTGTCTTAATGTCTGAGAATTGCCAACTCTGCTTCTCCTCCTGTAAGCTCTTGGGTGGGTTAGTCCATAGGGTTAAATGGCTCACTGCAATTCAGCAAAGAGGGTTTTATGTGCAATTAATGTTTGTTAATTTTGTTAAATGTCAAAGTATACATTTTTTGGGGAAAAGAAAACTTCCTGCAATACAACCTCCACCCCCAGCCCCTTTAAACATCGAAGGGCGAGATGTTATTCTCAAACAAATGCAGAGGCCACCATATTCAGAGTCTGCTTGAAATTGAATGGACGATACCTTAGTTTAATGTCCCTCTTGGGAGAAGAGACAATAATATGTCAGCACAACTGAGTTTAGAGTCAAAATTAAGGGGGCAGTGAAATTTCCTTTGCTACCTGGCCCCTGAACAAGAAAGAGCTTTGACTCAACTATTATATGCCTTATTTGAGTCCTCATCTTTTTTTTTCTAATATTTTGATAATTCTCCTTTATGCATCATGCATACTGTGGGGTTTTTGCTTTTTTGTCTTTTTTCTGATCTTGGTTGTGTCCATATCTATATATTCCAGTTCTGTTTTTTACTTACTAAAGGTTCAGAGATTATTACTGCATCCCCTTTATAATGACCATTTTTTATTACATAAAGTTTATGTATTTCATGTAAAATATGTACTTAATGTAACATATACATAGTAAATACACACCATGGTAAAAATATAAACAAGCTAAAGCACTTGATTCTTCAGTCTTGATACGTATCTGCTACTAAACTGAAAAATGGTTGTCTTCCAAATTCATAGGGGAAAAGTAGATTTAGGAGTCTCCGTTTTAGGATTTCTCCAGTAGTCTTATTTTTTTTTTATTTAAGAGTTTGATCTCTGCTACAGCTCTGGGCTGGTTAAACTGTGTTTTATCCATGCACCTGGTAGAGCTTAGGTGTGGATGCCCTAGACATTTTTAATTCCACATCTTGTCCTCTTTTAAGAAAATAGCTCTCTTTGTACTACTCCTCTCTCTCTTGAATTTCTGTGGTATAGTGCTATGATTAAGTTCTGTCTGCCTCACTCACTGCCTGCTCTCCCTGCTGGGTGGAGGAGGTTAGCTGAATTTTTTCTTAGCCACTGCCATTTATTCCCTCTTCCTTCTGTTGCATCAGTTGCCTTGCACACATCACCCCTTTCTCTCTTTGAACCTAAGAAAGGAAAGACCTCCGGGACCAAGATGTTTTAATTTGCTTCTTAGGTGAGAGAGACACAGTCCATCCTGGCGGCTCTTCCATATCATGAAGGATTCTGAAAAGCCAGCTGATCATAAAATAAACCCCATATCTTTTCTTGACATGTTCTCTCTTCATTATTAGAAATCTATGACAATGGCTTCTTGGTGATTGTGAGCAGGGCCAGCCACATGGGTATGTGGCTTGACCAGTTGCACAGGGCCCCATGCTTAGGAGGGTCCCACACTGAGTTTAATGTTCTGTTGTCACTGTCTTAAAAATCCTTAATAATCTTTGACCAAGAGGTCTCATGTTTTTTATTTTGTTTTGCCCTGCGTCCCACAAATAATGGAGCTGGTCCTGATTCTTTGGATGGGATTCTGACCAATCCTCTTTGCATATCATCAACCTAGCAAATGTACTTGGCTAATAAATGGGAGTTTCCATCCTCCTCATTTTGGGAGGGTCAGGGACATGTATGTACCTCCCTGGCCCTTGGGAGAACATATTAATATTCCCCGGGGTTCAAAGGGAAGAGTTAAGTTCAACAATGATTTAACTTAACGTGTCACAGAGTTTACAGTTACATTGGGTGGTGAGCTCATTCACTGATAACAATGTTTTTTATGAATGGAACGGAGCAAGGTCCAAGGTACTTTTCGATTCTGTGAAAATCGGTAATGGCTTCTTTGGGAAGCTCTCTGAATTTTGTGGCCTTGAGGTCCTTGAGGGTGACATCATTTGAGGTTTGGTCTGAAGTTTTATATCTGACTTTACTTATGCAACCGATTGCTGTCCTTTTGTTGTTCCTTCTCTCAGTGTCATACAAAACTTTGCAGAAATGACCTGTGAATTCCATCCAAAGAGTGTATCATTGCTACTCAAGGGACATGCTATGTCCAGAAACAAGACTGTGGTAAGCCAACAGAAGAATATTTTTCTTTTGTTTTCACTGTATCTCTGTCCTGAACTTTAGTTGGATCTCCATTGCCTACAGGAAACAAACATGCTGCAACCCCCTCCTCAGCTAGGCACTCAAAACAAAATTTGTTTTTCTATGGAAGTCGCTAACTTCAGGGACCAGGGAGAACCCTGCCAGAATTGGAGAATATAAGTTATATATTATCTGGGAAATGTGGTCAACTTGGAAATTTGGCCAGTTGGACTTATATTTAAGCATGGGCAGATAGGTTAGTGAAGAGAAAGAATAAGCTGGCTTTTCATCTTAGAGTCTCTCTCTCTGTGACTCTGTCTTTGATTTTCTTTTGTGTGTGGTGAGATTTATTTGGGCTGATGAAGAAAAGAGGGAAAATGATCTCCCTCCATCAGAATGCACCACTGTAGTATTTCTATTTAGTGGGTAGAACTCTGGGCAGGACTGTGTGTGTTTGTTTACACTTTTTGCTTTTGTTCAGTTCTGGACTTGGTGGAAGAGAAATTCCTTTTAAAACATACCACACTGGTCTAGATGCACTGTCTATCCTACCAAGGGTTTTCCCTTTCCAAGGGTAGTGTTGTGGAAAGAACCTTGGGGATGAAGCTGGGAAGTCAGGATTCAAGTCCCAACTCTGCAAGTGGCTGCCAACATTTCTGCATCTCATTTTCATCATCCTCAAGAAGATCTGAGGTGAAGTTTATGAATCCCATAGTGGCTGTGATGACTATAGGATAGTCTGTGAAAATTCCCTAACCTATTGTCTAGCACATAAGAACTGTTCAAATTGTGCTGAGTTGAGTTGAACCAGAGCAGAGGTATAACTTTGTGTTGGTGTTCTGATTGTTATTAAGCGTCCTTTTAGCAGGAAACTAAATTTGATCAGATTCATCTCCATTTGCCTAGTCATCCTCCCTGTGAATTTTCTAAAAGAGATATATGTGAAAATAATTGTGAGAAAGAAACCCCAAACTAACGTATTTAGTATTGGCACCTAAACCTCAACGCAAGGAAATGTGATGAGATGGAACATGCAGAAATCCATTTTACTAATGTGGTTAGGCTAAAACATGTTCTAGAACAATATAACACACTCACCAATCCTAGCAGAATGTCAACAGAGAGCAAGAAAAAAATCTGCTTGCCCCAGTCTGAACGGAATAGCATTTTTAAGACTAGTTGACAAATGGATAGGGCAAGACAGCACCAGCCAGCTTTCAGTATGGGACTTGGCCTTGCCATATGTGAAGGACAGAAGACAGAGAAAGAGAGGGAGAGACAGAGTTAGAAGAGGAGGAAATGTTGGGCATGTGGGCTCATGCCTACAATCTCAACACTTTGGGAGGCAGAGGTGGCAGGATTGCTTGAGCCCAGGAGATTGAGACCAGCCTGGGCAACATAGGGAGACCCCATCTCTTTTTGAAAAATAAAATAAAAATTTATTTTTTAAAAAAGGTGGAGACATAGTACGTATATGGAACACTCAAGTGCATAGTGACCCTGCAAACAAACAAATAGGGCTAAGACAAATATTGGTTAAGATTCTGGCAAATGCATAGCAAGTTTTTCCCTGGAGGAAAGGGACATTTCAAAGAGCAGGGTTAGAAGAACTTTACCTTCATCCTAGTGGCATTCCAGAGGCCACTCCTTGAGATTTGATTTGGTGTCTCTCAAGGGAAACTTAGATGTCCATAGAAGATTCTTCTAGGTTACACTCATTGGGGGTCTTTATTTTCCCTCCTGAATAGAAAAGGGGCACATTTAGGCTTTCATGGAATTCCAAACTCACGTTCCAAGAAGAAAATTGCATTTGTTCGTGTAATAAATAATAATGCATTGGGACTTGGCAAACACTAGGCAGAGCTGCAGAAGATATATAATACAATTAGCCCTTGCTAGGGTTGCCCGCCAACAATGAGGGAAGATTTATGTGTTTGCTTTTTCCATAAGTACAATTTTATTTGATAAGTGCAGTCTAAAGATATAAAGAATTAATCCAGGGTCTGCATTGTGGGATATTTCCTCTGTAATATTAAAATAAATATTACCCTTCTATCCAATTACATGAAATTATGTTAATAATATCTTCTTTGTTGTTGTTGTCTGCCTGTTTCATCTTTGTAGCCAAAGAGTTTATTAAAAGCAGTGACTGGCTTCCTTTCAGAAAGAGGTACTCTTTTTTTTTTTTTTTTTTTCTTTTTATCATCCTAGTCAGAAGAGCACAATTATTTCTTTTTAAAAGAAACACTCCCCGACTGGCATGGAGGGCCTGGTGACTCCCAGGGCTGTCTTTCATGAGACAGCCTTTGTTCTAAACTCCTATAACTGCTAGCTCTGCCCTTATGGCAAACCTAAACTTTTAGGCATAGCAAAGTCATATTCTGCTTTGAATGGGTGTGTGGGGTTGAGGGTATACAAATGTGGGGGTGGGTCACTGATCAATTTAAAGGATTCAATCCATACCAACTATCAAGAGTAAGCATTGCAGGGTGAGGGGGCAAAGTTTAGGGATAAGTTATTTTCTCAAAAGTCCAACGTTACACCCAGACATTAGTTGTCTTTACTGGAGGCTGCTTATTAAGAATTTATTCTAGACCAGGGATGGCGTATACAGTCTCTTCCAAGAAGCATAGTGCCTGGAAGAGAAAGCAACAAATGAGCTAAAAATCAAAGTGCTCAGGGGATTCAGAAAGAGATAATATGGCCTCCTCATTCACATAGACGAATGCATCCTTGCCGACTGCTGGATTTCAATCAGAGCTGCTAACAGTGTGGTCCTTTGTCCAGTGCCTGTCTGCAGACTGCTGGCTACCCGTCCATCGTAAGAAAAGCACAGACATTGACAGCAAACATTTAGAAACTTTTAGAGCAATTTGACATTGACATCTTATATCTGTGGAATCTAATAGTAATAAAAAGCTGGGGCTGGGTGTGGTAGCTCACGCCTGTAATCCCAGCACTTTGGGAGGCTGAGGTGGGTGGATCACCTGAGGTCAGGAGTTTGAGACCAGCCTAGCCAACATGGTGAAACGCTGTCTGTACTAAAAAAAAGAAGCAAACCAAAACAAACAGCAACAATAACCAAAAAAAAACAAAAAAACAAAAATTAGCCAGGCGTGGTGGCGGACACCTGTAGTCCCAGTTACTTGGGAGGCTGAGGCAGGAGAATTGCTTAAACCCGTGAGGCAGAGGTTGCAGTGAGTTGAGATCACACCACTGTACCCCAGCCTGGGCAACAGAGTGAAACTCCGCCTTAAAAAAAAAAAAAAAAACAGCTGGGCTTGCATCTTGCATTTTATTCTTTTTGTCATATCACGTTCTCATAATTAGTATTAATTGGAAATACAGTGAACTGGAAAAGAAAAAATTGGGTATTCTATCAGATGATTTGAGAAGCACAAGTCCTAACAGATACTTTGTCTTCTTTATTTTGGTATTCACAGAGCCCATGAAAAAAACTTGAAACACTGCAAAACCTCAGTAAGTCCTGGTTAACCTGATATGAACTTTGAACATCACCCCAAAGCCTTCTCTCACCCCTAGCTTCTGCTGTTGGGGAGAAGAAGCGTGAAAAGAAATGAGAATTTAATGCAACATCCTGTGTTATTTGCATATATATGTATACTGAGCCTTCACAAAAATCTCTTGAGGAAGCATAATTAGAGCCATTTTACAGACGAGAAGAAACCAAGGACACACAGCCTGCACAGCGCAAGAAGGGCAGAGCCAGGTTTCAAAGGCAGGTTTCAATCCAAAGGCAGATTTTTCTCTTTCTGATCTCCGCTTGCTGAACTGAGAATTTCAGAGAGCTTGTATGTATGTCCGCCACACTCCAGGTACAGTGTGCAGCACCTTGCAGGCACTATGTTGGTGATTCCCCCAGAAGTGCTCTGAGTGTATCTAGCCCTTCTACAGATGAGAAATTTAAGTTATGGAGAGGTTAAATGATTGAAGAAAAACGAAGCCAAGCAGGGTCTGACATTGATTCTGTTCAGCGAGAGGAATTATGGCTTAGCAGTTCATTTCTAAGGTTTTAGAGTTGAACAAACTGTGTTCATTTCCAGCAAGTGTAAGGGATGGAGTGACCATTATGTACAGCTGTACAGGCTGTGCACCACACAACATCGAGGGTCACCATTTACATTGTCGTGCACATAATGGAGCTTGTGCATGGCACAACCTGCATGGCTGAATCAATAGGCTCAGCTGGGAAAGGCTACTGAGTCTGAACCCTGCTGTTCAAAATTGTCCCAAATGCACAGGCCCCAGTTGCACTCTGTGGAAAGCACAGAGCTCTGCCCTGCTCTCAGCAGAGAGAATGCCTCTACACACCCCATGTTGCCCTATTGTCCTGCCCTGGGTGCAGGTCACTGATCAGAAACAAAGCGAGATGAGCTTGTGATATACCCTTTGTTGGACCTTTAATCTCTGGCTCACTGTGCTTTTATAAAATGTGAAAGTAGATTATGGGCTGTGACCCACTATAGAACTCCGTTAGGTAATGATTGAAATGTAACAAATGCTGCCAGTTGTAATAAAGGAAGAATGAGGTCATAGGAAAACTTACTCGCATTTCAGCTACTTGTTGCAAAAGATCCATATTCCCTGAGACGAACAAAACAAGCATTTGTTCTTCATGATAACTCGATCGCTTTCTCTTAGCAAGACTTAGTATAGAAATGATACTCAAATGCTAACAAATGAAGGAAGGGAGGAGGAAATAAAAAGGAGGCAAAATGATTGAATAAACGAGGTTTCAGGGATAGTAGAACTGGGAGCGTGCTGCCTGGCTGTCATATTTTTGGAGCGGGAGGTAGCTGTCGATATGCGATGGTGCCTCTTTGCACGTAAATTACTTGTCATGGAAACCAGTCTTGATTGTGCCCAACGATGTGCCAATCATCTTGTTTCATTTAATGCTATTTCATTTAATTCCTGTTCAGCCTCACATGTAATAACTCTGGTCTTCATTTTACAAGTTAAATAACTGGCTGTAGGTTCACTCTTATAAGCGACAAATACAAGATTTGAACACAGACCTTTATGACTCCAGAAACTACAACTTTCTGTCATATCAGTTAAACCAAGCAGTACTTTTGGGCATAAGTATCTCTATGCCCCAAACTTACATAGAGATACTTACATTTCCTTTTATTTTTTTTGGAATCCTGGGCTTTTCAGGGGGGTTGGGGTTTTCTCCTTGTATCTGTGTTTAGGTTCTTAACTTTCCTGAGTTACCCTCTTTTCCACATACTTGGAGAGGTTCTTGGCTCTGGGAGGGGAAAGGGAAAGCAGAATTATGGGTGGGTTTTGTGAGGCAGCTGGCTCAGGTCCAGGTTTTATTCCAGCATCAGAGTATTGCTGCTGCCCGTAGGATCTTATTCTTTGATACAAGGGCTGAGTTGGCTGAGAAGAGCTATTGATAAATCCACGTATGCAGGTCAGAAGATTAAAATGAGAACTCTTAGAAACAAAGAAAAGGGAAGGAGGGAGGGAGGCAGGGAAAGATAGTAAGAGGAAACCTTCCTGAGTTTATCACTGAATTACTGGATTCACCTTTTCCTTCAGTGATCAATGGTAGAAAATACTTGGGACAATTAAGATTCAGGGTAATTCAATAAGAGAAGGAATATCATGTTCTCGTCCTATGATTTGATGCCATTGGATACTGAGGTGGGGTCGCCAACAGCTGTCTTGTGTTTTGTTGATGTGGTTAATTTTGTTTCAAACTTTTGGAAGTCCAGGGAATGGGTTTAGAGAAGGAAGTGGCTTTGGGGAGGAGGGGAGGTGGGCAGGGTATGCAGGTCAGGGAGGTGAAGGGGAGAGGAGACTTGTTGAGTGTCAGCTTCGTTCAGTCTTGCAACCTGTCAGCTAAGTGCCATGGCTTCTGCCATGGCCTGGAGCTTTCCCAGTGGCCCACATGTCACCTCTAATTTGACTTTGTTTCTGGGGGATGGCTTAGCAGCCCCTTCCCCCTATTCTCTTGCTTCTACGCAGGATACTGAGTCATCAGTATCCATCCCTTTCACTGCCAGAATGGCGGGATGAGGGCAGACCTCCTGGCCTCTGTGGCCACACAGCATAGAGGGCTCCGTGCTGAGTCCACAAAGGAGGCAGCTTGATAGTCAAATAGAGCGCCCCTCTCCATGCGCTGCTGAAAGAAGGCAAGGCTCTGGGTGTGGGATATTTTCAGAGGTGTTTACCCAACAGTCAATAATTTTAGGATTGTAAAACAATCAAAAGAAAGTAGCCCGTTAGGATGAGCAGGTCTCTTAGTCACTGATGTCACATTTACCCAGTGTTGTCAGAGAGCCTGGAGTACCCAGGTATCTCAATTTCCCATGCTCAGAATGGGCGGGGGATTTGAACATATTGGCGTTATGGTTCATTTTCTCATACTATGTTTTAAAAATGTAGCTTAAAGTTTTGTAATGATTAGCTGCATGGCAATGTCATCTGAGATTTTGACGGTGTGCTGTTAATCCTGAGTTCTTCTTAAGGATTGTCGAGCAGCATGTAAACATGACCCGTATTCAAGGCTCATGTTGTTTCCTGCTTGACTTCTGCAAAACCCACCTCTGTTTCTTGCTAGGTGGGTAGATTCTGGGCAGGTTATCCTCAGAATCATTCCTTTTTCCTCTAACTGAGAAGCTGGGGCAAAACAAAGAAAACCCTCTTGTCGTCTGGAGTGAAATTCTGTCTCCAAATAACTCAGGGTATCTGAGGCCTTTCTAACTCTTGGGTTTTAGTCTTTGGGAAACTTTCTGAAAAAAATCTACTGGTGTTGGGCATTTGCTAAAGCAACTCACAGTGTTTATAAGGTCGTTAGGAAACTTTAAAAATCACATAGGCTCTGTTTCCCAGGGCATTAGGGTCATGTCCTCTTCTTATTTGATGGCCTTGTTTCTAACCACATCTGGGTGTGTTTAGATAGATAAGAAACGAGTACAAATATTTCGCTGTTCCTCCCATGGAGAGGTGGAGTTTTAATCCCTAGTTCTTGGACATGAGTGGCCTTAGTGACTTGGTTAACCAATAGAGGCAACAGAAATGTTTTTCAGGGACACCTGTGGTCAGGTCATAAAAAGTCTTGCAGCCTCAGCCTAGACCTCTTAGAAAGCTCACCCTAGGGATGTTCCTTCTTTGAACCAGGTGACCGAGTGCCAAGGAGAAACCACTTGTAGATGGTCTGTTTAATGGCCCCAAATAACTACCCCTTATTTTCATCTTTGGATACTAGTTCCTTCCAGGTTGGGTGAAATTAATAACCAACACTTGTAGAGTTACTAAGATATTATAGTGATTTTTTGCAGATACAACTCATTTAATAATTTTAAAAATTTTGTGATGACTTCATAATTATTATTAGTGCCATCATCACACTCATTTGACAATTAGAAAATATGCGTTTGTTTTCTCCCTCATTTTAGAGAGGCAGATAGGCCCATTGATGCCAAGTGTCTCATCACTGGCAACTGTATTCATGCCTTCAGGCACATTCTGCCATTTACCCTCAGCTATAGATCTGGGAAGACTGAGCAGGGTAGACATGGAAATAGATAATCAACTTTTAGTTGAAGGCCGAGAGCTTACGAGGTTTGGCATACTTTTTTTCTCTTGCTTTCTCACTGTAAAATGAACGGTGTAAAAAATCCAAAATGTCTTCGGGTGTGTGCCCTGTCTTCTAGTTTCAGAATTTGATCTGATGACTTCTCATGAAACCTTCTTGCAGAAATGCCACTGACTATGAAGAAAGACCTTATCAAAAGTTCAAAACTGTTGTCTTGAGAAGGTCAATGGGAAGGAAAACAACTTCTCATTAATTGGGAGCCAAGTCAATGTTTCTCCATTTAGTTTCACCCTTAGATGGAGGATCAGCTAGCTAAAAGAGTGCAAGAGTCACCGTGAGTCTCTAGTACATAGCACTTGACATGTCAGAGAAGAGCCCTTCCTTTGTTTGGGGGCTAAATAGGTCTCTGCTTCGAGAATGATTTTAAGGGAACAGTTGGTTATAGATCACTAACTAAGGGATGTGGAACATGTCACAAACTCATCATCATGTCAAATATGAATGCCAACATCTCAGGTGAAGCTGTGGTGGACTGGGCATGGGTCAGGTGCTTTGCATACATAATAATCCTTAGTCCACCCATAAAACAATGAGGAAAGGAAAATAAACCAATGCAGGAGTTGACATATGTGTTCTTAATATTGGCTCTGGGGTCAGCCTGATTTAGGAGCTGATTATGACTCCATGATCAACATGTGATTGAGGCCAAGTAAACTAAGTTCTCTCACCAGCTCTTATCAGCTCAGAAGAGCTTACTGCACACATCTCTTCCCCACTTTGTTCAGTGACATCAAATTAGTAGCTTTAAACTGGTCATGATGGGAGTGTCAGTTTCTTCATCTGCAATTGGGGTGATGTAAATGGAGAGTGCTTGTCCCAAATTTTCTTATCAGTAGTGAAAAACTAATCTTCATTGCCATCATCATAATCACTATTAACTTCATCACCATCACTATCACCATTATCATCAACTTCATCACCATCACTGTCGCCGTCATCATCATCAACTTCATCAGTATTACTGTCATCATCCTCATCATCACCACCATAAACCTTGATCTTTCCCATTTTCAAGAAGGCTCAGAGGGTTGAGGCTCTGTTATTTGGCTTGCCCTGTAATGGGAAATGTTTTAAGTTGTGCTTATATCCTGCCTTATATAACTTGTTTTTTGTAGAGAAAACTTTACTCCCTTTTCAACTACGTTCCAATCTAATTATCTGAAGGAGAATGCCACCATTTGGTGGTAATAGAACTTTAATGCCACTCCAACATTTGTTCACAGAGGGAAAGCAGGCCTCAGGCTCAGAACGTTAGATAGAAAATGGTATATAACTAGAATTTAACAATATGGCTTTTATTATAATCTCTTTACATTTGCTTTTTATTTATAGCTACTAGTAATAGTTTTACACTTAAGGGGGTGATTATAGTTTCTTATACAATGTAATTAAGGGAAAGGATAAAATAATGAGTAGATTAAAAGTAAGCAATAAGCAACAGATAGTACAGCATACACATGAATATGACAAAAAATGGTGATGGTGGCACATGAATATGTATCAACTTCCCCAAACAAATGAATCTCAGCTCTAGGCTCAAACTTATAGTGCTTTATTTTTTATTTTTTATTTTTTGAGATGGAGTCTCGTTCTGTCGCCCGGGTTGGGGTGGCGTGATCTTGGCTCACTGCAGGCTCTGCCTCTGGGCTCACGCCATTCTCCTGCCTCAGCCTCCAGAGTAGCTGGGACTACAGGCAGCTGACACCATGCCCGGCTAATTTTTTGTGTTTTTACTAGAGACAGGGTTTCACTGTGTTAGCCAGGATGGTCTTGATCTCCTGACCTGGTGATCTGCCCACCTCGGCCTCCCAAAGTGCTGGAATTACAGGCGTGAGCCACCGCGCCCGGCCACTTACAGTGCTTTTCTATATCTATTTCTGCTACTCCTAAAAAGCCTGTTATGGTATTCACTGTGTCAGAATCACCCAGGAGAAGTTAATAAACATGAGATTCCTGGCCTTGACCCACTGGTGTCCAGGAACCAGCTCTTACCAGCTCAGAAGAGCTTACTGCGCACATCTTTTCCCCACTTGGTTCGGTGACATCAAATTAGTAGCTTGAAACTGGTCATGATGGGAGTATTGGTACTAGGGAATCTGAAAATTCCCCAATCAGGGCTATTTATGTATTTTTCCAGAGAGCTGGTTGCTAAGTATTTATCACCACATCACTGCCCCTGCCCCAAACCTACTGAGTCAGAAACTCTAGGAAAAGTGCCACAAATATCTACTCTTATTAGACTTCCATGCAGGTGACTCTGCGGCCCATTCTCCATTTTTTTAACCACTGCCCTTATGGTCTCAAAAACTCTCAGAACCTGCAACTTTTGCTTTTCCTTAGCCGCTCTCCCACTTTCCCCAGCCTCCGTGACGGTGAAAGTTCAGCTATCAGGAGGGAAAATGCTGCCAAGGCTTCCGCACCCAATGAAGCAGAAAGACACTGGGCAGGAACGGAGAAAACTCTCATTTAAACACAAATAGCTGAAATAATTGCTGAGCAAATCTAGAAAATGACTGGCTAAGTAAATTGCTTTTTTGTGTGAAGCTTTTTTTGAGTTTGACCCTGGGGAGTGAGGTGAGGAGTAACTCTTCCAGAAGCCCAGACCTACACAGTTGAATCCCTGGCTGTGCCTCCCTTGAGTTACACAGACATTTCCTAGGCTTCAGGCTAGCCCTGCCTCTGCCTTCAGGGCAGCTGAGCCTCTGTGGAGGCTCTGGAAAGATGGGAAGAATTACCGTAACATGCTGAAATAGTGCTCTGGGGGTCTGGGGTTGCTGTCCTGTTGGCTTCTCAAAGCCATGTTATATCATGTTTGGCATGAAATTCACATCAGCCCATGGGCCCATGAAATGGTGCTCTCATTCTCATCTATTTGTAAACAAAAGACTAGGGGGCATCACTGCCCATTACTCGGCATCTCACGTGTGGTGTTTATTGTGCTAAGGTGATTTTATTTAGAACAAAATAATTGCAACTTAACATAAAGCGTGCAAGGAATTATTTCAAGCCCCTTTAATACAGTAACTTATTTCAAGGTACAATAGTCCCATGGGGTACAAATTCTTTTTTCTCCACTGAGGGAACGGATCTTTAGGTCATTTGCCCAGGGTCACAGAGAAGGGATTCCAGTGCTGCCAATCTACTCCCAGGTACAAAACTCTTCACTACAGCAGGTTCCACTGCCTCTCACATTTGGGCGTAGTCATTTCCTTTTTAAATTCATGTGACCTGGGAAAGGACTGTGGTTACACTGCTGAGGAAAGTGAGAGTCAAAGGAATTAAGAGAGTTGCCCAAGATCGCACAGGAAATGAAGCAAAGAGCTGGAAGAAAATAAAGGGCTCAAGTAGAAATAGCAACATAAGGATGGGACCATTGTGTGTGCCAGTGGCTGCTCACACCTGCAGGGCATGGAGTCTTTAGAATCCCAAAGCCTTATACCAGGAGACTCAGCTTGAAGCTGACGGTGGTTAAAGAAACTCTTTCCTTGGTCAATTTCTAGCTTCGAGTCTCTGGCAATTCATTCAGTCTAAGACTTAGATCCACCCCTACCACCACCACCCCGAAAGTAGCCCTATAGTATAGCTTAAGATACTGATTGTTGCAAACATTTAATAAACTAGCATGTGCAACTCCCTCCCCACCAGCAAAATTCCTAACCAAGCAGGAAAAACAGTTTTTGGTTGTTGTTATTGTTTCAACTGAAAGCTGGATGTTTTTGTGGGTTTGTTATCCAGGCAATTTACAGGAAAATCCCTCAAAGCCTAGAGACTGCCTGTCCCCAAGGTTAGTCCTGAGATAAGCCCTAAAGCCAATCGGAGATACCTTTCTGGCTGGCATCCCGCAGACAAACATTAACTTGAGAGAAGGGTTGATTGACACAAAGTAGGGATGGCCTCACTCTCTGCAATGGCTGGCTAGATCCCAGCAAAAGTCAGGCCAGGTCTTCTGGGTTGCCAGGAGGGACATGTTGGGTCCCTAGAGGAACTCACTTATCTGTCACCACCTGGTTGGACCTTGGGGTTGACCCCCTAGCCCTTCACACAGTGAAAATCGCAACGTGGAGCCTATTGGGGAACAATTTGATCTCAGGGCAGTCCCCTCAGACCAAAAGTAAACTCCTCTTTCCTGTCTGTTGGTCAGAAGTCAGAATGAAGGCTGCCTTGTCTCCTACCAGACTAAGTAGATATATTAGTTTCAATTTTTGATCCTAGAATGTCAGCAGTTGCCCAGATGTAATGCAAGAAGCTGCCTGGGGCTGCTTTTCATTCTTATTTATGCTTTTAAATACTTCAGAATAGGTAAGTATAATACTTGGTGATTAGGATAATTTAGAAAAGACTAATAAGCTAAACTAAGAAAAAATATTTAAACTGCAAATCTTGTCTTCCATTAATATAAGGTATAGCTTGATAGTCTTAATTCAACTCCAGTTCTCTTTATAAAATAATAGAAAAACTGCTTATAAAGTGATGGAATAAATGAACAATCATGAAATTCTAGTTGGTAAGACAGTCTTAATTTTGTTGCTTTAAAAATCTACGTGTTTGAAAATTTTGAACACTTGCCTTGAATTTTGAAAAGGAAAGACCTGTTCTTGACCTCTGCTTGATAAAGGTTTCAGACAGATGTGGAATATTCATGGTCCTTGTTCTCTGCTGGTACCCATGGGGATGTCGTAATCTAGAATCTGAAAGAAAGGGTATAAGAAGCATTTAAAAGCCACTTACAGGCCGGGCGCGGTGGCTCAAGCCTGTAATCCCAGCACTTTGGGAGGCCGAGACGGGCGGATCACGAGGTCAGGAGATCGAGACCATCCTGGCTAACACGGTGAAACTCCGTCTCTACTAAAAAATACAAAAAACTAGCCGGGCGAGGTGGCGGGCGCCTGTAGTCCCAGCTACTCGGGAGGCTGAGGCAGGAGAACGGCATGAACCCGGGAGGCGGAGCTTGCAGTGAGCTGAGATCCGGCCACTGCACTCCAGCCTGGGTGACAGAGCGAGACTCCACCTCAAAAAAAAAAAAAAAAAAAAAAAAACCTCTTACAAATTGAGTTTTTTTCCTGGAAATTAACACCCCTGAGGGCAAAGATGTATTTGGATGGGCTGGGCACAAAACAAGGCTTTTCCCACTCTCAAATCTATTCCTCAGTCTTCCTGATCTGCAAAGAGAGAAGAAGAAAAAAGAGAATGCATGAGCAAGAAAGCCCCCGTATGTTGTCTGTAGGGCAGGCCAGGAAGAGGAGAAACTGTTACCGGAAAGGGATCCCAATCCAGACCCCAAGGGAGGTTCTTAGATCTCACACAAGAAAGAATTGGAGGCAAATCCATAAAGTGAAAGCAAGTTTTTAGAGAAGTAAAGAAACAAGAGAATGGCTACTCTGTAGGCAGAGCAGCCCTGAGGGCTGCTGGTTAACTATTTTTATGATTATCTCTTGATTATATGCTAAACAAGGGATTTTTAATGAGTTTTCTGGGAAAGGGATGGGCAATTCAAAGAACTGAGGCGTCCCCACTTTTTTAGACCATATAGGGTAACTTTCAGACATTGCCATGGCATCCGTAACCAATCATGATGCTGGTGGGAGTGTTTCTTAGCATGCTAATGAATTATGATAGCATATAATCAGCAGTGAGGATGATCAGATGTCACTTTCATTGCCTTCTTGGTTTTGGCCAGCTCCTTTACCGCATACTGTTTTATCAGTAAGGTCTTTGTGACCTGTATTTTGTGCTGACCTCCTATCTCATCCTGTGACTTAGAATGCCTAACCTTTTGGGAGTGCAGCCCAGTAGGTCTCAGCCTTATTTGACCCAGCCCCTATTCAAGATGGAGTTGCTCCGGTTCAAACACCTCTGACAAAACCAGCCTTTGATCAACACGATCCAAGATCTAGTCTTCATTGTTGCAAGCTCAGAATGTTGCAAGCTTATCACTGCTTTGCAGACTAAGAGTCTCGTGGTGGCACAACTCCCCAATTTCTGGCATCTGAATGGTTGCAGGGAAAGCCAAATTGCCATCAGAGGATTTCTTGTTGAGTATGCCACAAGAACAAAGCAGGTTGTCATTGAAGCAGCTTGTGTCACCAAGCTTAGCCTTCCGTCTCCACTATGAGGAGAATGGCCAAGAAGTCTGGCTTTTGAAAACAGCCTGGGGCTAGACACTGTCTTTACCATCTTTTGTTTGTTTGTTTGTTTGAGATGGGCTTTCACTCATGTTGCCCAGGCTGGAGTGCAGTGGTGCGATCTCGGCTCACTGCAACCTCCGCCTCCCGAGTTCAAGCGATTCTCCTGCCTCAGCCTCCCAAGTAGCTGGGATTACAGGCATGCGCCACCACCCCTGGCTAATTTTGTGTTTTCAATAAAGACGGGATTTCTCCATGTTGATCAGGCTGGTCTCTACTTCTGATGTGAGGTGATCCGCCTGCCTCGGCCTCCCAAAGTGCTGGGATTACAGGCGTGAATCACCACGCCCGGCTGTCTTTCCCATCTTTTCTATTTACTGTGGGGCAGGATTTGGAGGCAATAGAACTGGGATAAGTCACTGCTTTTCCTTGCCTCAGTTTCAGCCCCAGTAAAGTGGGAGTGATGTATCATCTACATTTGCTGGCTAGTGTAAATCATCTGCCATGATGTTATCAATATTTCTTTTATTTTTTTACTTTTTGGTGTGTTTATGTGATGGCTATGTAATCTATTAGTTTACTCCAAGTGTACCCTGCTTAGATCAGGGGCCGTTAATTCAGTCCCTTGCAAATAACCCTCACTTAACTTTTAGTTGAAGTACCTTTAGTGCTTGTTGACAATCTGCCCATGTCGCTCTTATTTAATTCTCAATCATACAACCTGCTCAGACTTTCCAGAGCTTTAAATGATACAGGCAAGGAGGTAAAGAGATCTGATGGCTCGGAAAAAGTCAACATTCTGGGTACTCAGAGAATGGATATACGTTGTAATCTTTACTTCTGCCATCCATTTTACCAGGCACCATGCTTTCTTTCAGTCTCTTTTTGTAGGAGAAAAAGCACACAAATCTGAGACGCTAATTGGAGGGGCATTGCCACTCAGATACAACAATATATAATACAAATTGGAGCATAACCATATGCGTTTCTTAGGTTGCATATTGTTTATGAGAAAGTATTCATTGGTAGGCATTTTGATGATAAGGAATTAATATTAACTCAGAAAGGAAAAAGGTTTGCAGGCAAACAGGAACACTTTTTATTTTTATTTTTATTTTTTAGTTTTATTAACCTCAGTTGAAATCTAGGAATTTGATGGTTATCTTAAAGAAAGCTGGTTTGAAAGTCCAGCCATTTGTATGTAAAGTTTCCCCATTAGTCAAACTAATTGCTTGAGGATTTACTAATCTCCCATTTTCTTCTTTCCTGAAACCCCCTTTAGGGTCGCCAGAGGGATTTAGATTCTCCTCTGGTATGTAAAAGTTAGATCAGTTGATATTTTCAAAGCAGAGATGCCAACCCTGCTTATGGAGAGTCCAAGATCGTCTGAAAATCTATTCTCTGTTTTCCATCCGTGTTTAAAGACAGCATTTTACAAAGTGAAGGATGCTTTCTTATCTCTGGAGGTACCCTCTCCACTTTAGTTGGTACCTACACAAGGCATTAAATAATACTAGGACACATCATAAGACAATGATTTTCTTTACAATTCTCTTTCTGCATTTCTGAATATGTCTAGGAGAAATGATCGGTGTCATGCCAGTACATAGTGTTAATCTCTTTCCAGGGTTGCCAAATTTAGCAAATAAAAATGCAGGACATCGAGTAAAATTTGAATTTCAGATAAATAATAAATACGCTTCTAGGGTAAGTGTGTCCCAAATAGTGCATAGGGCATACTTGTACGTAAAAAGTACCTGCTGTTTATGTGAAGTTCAAATTTAACTAGGCATTTTGTATTTTATAAGGGAAAACTTCTGTCTGATTTCTCTTAATGTGTCCTTTTAAGCAAAGATTGGCCAGACTTCAGGCTTAGAAGCTATTATCAGCAATGATATCAAATTAAAATTTAATAATAAAGTTTTATTTTCATGCTATTGATTTTTACAGGTACCTTTTAATTCAGAGAAAATTTCACCTATTATGTACTTAGTGTAGTGCATTTAAAAATGAAGTTAATTTTGGCCGGGCGCGGTGGCTCATGCCTGTAATCCCAGCATTTTGGACCTTGAGAGCTTCTTTTGGAGGTTCTAGCAGGGCAGTACAGCTACTCGTATACCCTTGACCGAAGACCGGTCCTCCTCCATGGGGGATGGTCGTCATCTTCGACCAAGAGGGCAGCTTTGGGAGGGATGCACATGGAGCGGTGAGGGAGGAAGCGGACACCCACCTAGCCAGCCAGATGAGCAGAATCAACCCTGGCGATCAATGGGGTGCCAGATGTCGCAGCCAGATTGCCCTCACATCCAATCCCAGCCCTTTGGGAGGCTGAGGTGGGCAGATCATGAGGTCAGGAGTTCAAGACCATCCTGGCTAACACGGTGAAACCCTGTCTCTACTAAAAATACAAAAAAAAAAGCCAGGCGTGGTGGCAGGCGTCTGTAGTCCCAGCTACTCGGGAGACTGAGGCAGGAGAATGGCGTGAACCCGGGAGGCAGAGCTTGCAGTGAGGGGATATCGTGCCACTGCATTCCAGCCTGGCCGACAGAGGGAGACTCCATCTCAAAAATAAAAAAAATAAAAAATAAATAAATAAATAAATAAATAAAATTTAATTTTAAAGTAATTTAAGTTAAACACTGAAAGGTGACTGGATTAAAAAAAGTGTTAGTATAGGATGAACTTCCATGTGGCCAAAAATTACTGATGATGAGACATGCTTCTTTCATTTTGCTGTGAATTGACTTACGTTGTATATAAACCTGGGATAAAACATAGTACTTGGAGATTTGTAGAATCCTTTTGATTCCCTATAGATTTTTATAATTTAGGGAGGGAAAAGAACCCTAAGTGCTGTGTTTGCTGTGGTTGTCTCAGGACACATTCACATTTTCAGCTGGCATGGTTACATGTGTCCATAGTCCCAGCTACTCAGGAGGCTGAGGCTCAAGTGTGAGCCCAGAAGTTTGAGACTGCTATGTGAGTGAGCTATGATCATGCCACTGCATGTCAGTGTGGGCAACAGAGTGAGACCCTTTCTCAAAACAAGCAAACCCTCTAATTTTCGTTCAGACTGTTTTTCACTACAAATTACTTTTCGCTTATGTAATACTTTTGCTTTCTCTCTTAGGAATACTTAACGCATTCTTCCCAAGTTTTCTTTGTTTAATTGTTCTCAGAGTCAGGGCTCTGACTGGTGCTGGGAGTATGTTGGAAACGCTAATTCTCAGGCCCCACCTTAGACCAGCAATGTCTATTTAAACAAGGCCTTCATGTGACAGTGATGTACTTTAAAGTTTGTGATCAATGACAGATTGGATAAAGAAAACATGGTACGTATACACCATGGAATACTGTGAAGTCATAAAAAGAACAAGATGATGTACTTTGTGACAACATGGATGGAGCTGAAGACCATTATCCTTAGCAAATTAATGCAAGAACAGAAAAACAAATGCTGCATGTTTTCTCTTTTAAGTGGGAGCTGAATGATGAGCACACATAGACACAAAGAGGAGAATGATAGACACTGGGGCCTACCAGAGGGTGAAAGATTGGGGGAGGAAGGAGAGAAGCAGAAAAAAATAACTAGGTTTAGCACCTAGGTGATGAAATACTCTGTACAGCAAACCCCTGTGACATGAGTTTACCTATATAACAAACCTGCACATGTACTCATGAACCTAAAATAAAAGTGGAAAAAAAAAAAAAAGGTTGTGATCCACTGTTTTCATTCATACATACAGGCATAGCTACAAAGTAACATCTCTTTTGCAGCATTTCCTGCTTATTTTAGCTGGAAACGTTCTCTTTCTTATCTGAATTGCCATAGCAGTTCATTTGAGTTTCCTTATTTATTATTCTTTGTGGGCACTGCAGTTATTTGCAGGCAGTATTGACTGTCCTGTTTCACCGTGAGCTCCCTAAGAAGAGAAACTCTCTGTCTCTCTCTCTATATATATATAGATAGATAGATACTTACAAATTTATATGTATGTTATTTATAAATAAATTATATGTACAAATAAATATAATTTATAAGTCTATATACAAATAAATTGATAATTATAGACATTTACAAATGTAT